>NC_063339.1:18136880-18259031 GCF_021869965.1 Rhincodon typus
CTCTGCTCCTATGATGCTGTTTGGCCTGCTGTGTTCATCCAGCCCTGCACCTTGTTGACCCACTTAAACAAACAGTTTAACACATCCCACTGCACCATTTGTAATCAACTTTCACCCTGTTCAACTGATTGTCAAAGTGAAATGTCTCATACTATCAGCACTTCTTGAATGTGAATCCAGAACATGCAAAACAGATCAAAGAGGTTGGTTATTTTCTGGTCTGCGGTGGGGAAATTTCTAATCAGATCTCCATGTAATTAGTGCCAACAAGCAGAACTCACTTTACTGGTAGTTCCAGGATAACATCAGGAGGACTTGTAACACATTGGGAAGCTCATCTATTCTAAGCCAGCAGCTTGAAGTTGGAGTCCCATCCCAAGACGTGATGGCCTTGGAACGTACATTCATGGCCAGACAGTTTGAGCAGTAACCTTTCCAATTGATAAGTAACATGGGGCTGAAGCTTACACTTTTTGGCTAAATGTGAGTTGGGTTGAGTTTTTTGAAAGGAATTTCACTTCAAGGCCTCGCAGAATATCTTGCCATATTTAACCAAACTTGCCTCTTTAACTACCTCTTGTCTAATCATATTGTCATATTAGCATGTGCCATTCCTGGAAGAACTCACCACTTCATTGCAAAATCAGCATCCCTGACACCTGCACCATACCTAAAAAAACCAACTGTGTGCCCAACTAGCCTTCCGAAACTGCTCACTCAGTGACGGACATACAGACTGAAGATGTCAGAGAAGGGTAAGATAGTGCATCAGTTCTCCAACAGTGACTTGATGAATAGGATGGTGCACAGGAGGTGAACAAAGTCAGAAGTCGCATGACACCAGGTCATAGTCCAAATAGGTTTATTTGAAATTGGACTATAATCTGGTGTCATGTGACTTCAGACTTTGCCCACTCCAGTCCAACACCATCACCTCCACATCATAGGAGGTGAGGTCCTCTACTTGGAGGGCTGGCAAAGGAGGCTACGATTCCAGATCGTGGTAGCTTAGAGTGAGATTGCCACCTAGATTAGTGCAGTCTCCATTTGTGTTGTAAAAATGGCCAGCGGTGTCACATGAAAATCCACTCTGTCAGATTAATTGTCACACCTGTCTCTCTGCAACTCTGTCTCTATCACTCTATCTCTGCTACTGCACCCATCTCCCATCAATGCTTAAGCTCTGCGACCCTCACTATGCTCTTTCCTCACACACTAAGATTCCCCTGCAACCTTCAACATCTCTGAACCTCCATGGCCTCTGTGCTGCCTATTCACTCCTCAGAATAGTTCACTACCTTCCCACAATCTACAGCAACACTAGCATCTCTGCCTACCACCTCCATCTCACTCAATCCCTCTGTTTCTCCCAGTTCAGATGAAAGCAGCTTACGATAGGACAGTTAACGCCTAGATGGAGGTAAAGATGGAGGAATGGGTGCTGACATTAGATTCCTGACCTCCCTACGAGGAGAGAATCCTGACCCTCACAGAGGAAAACCGGGACTTCTCCTGTGGGGATGCTGAGACATCCATGTGCATCAACTGAGTAAATACCACACTTCAATCTACAGCACCTGTCACTGTAACCCCACCTTCAATGTCTTTCATTGTACATCTCCTCTAAATCCACTGTCTGCAATAACTTTCCTCTCTTCTGTCTTGCAGGTTCCAGTGAGATGTTCACAATTTTATAGAAACGTTGAAATAAGAGCAGGAATAGGCCATTCAGCCCCATGATCCTGCTCTGTCATTCATGGCTGATCATCCAACTCAGTACCCTCTTCCTACTTTCTCCCCATACCCTTCGATCCCTTAAGCCCTAAGAACTATATCTACTTCCTTCTTGTTTTGATCTCAACCATTTTATGAGGCAAAGAATTGCACAGATTCACCACTCTCTGGGTGAAGAGATTTCACCTCACCTCAGAGCTAATGACCTCCTCCATATCCTTAGTCTGTGGGCCTTGGTTCTGGACTCTGTCATCAGATTCAGACTTCATGCATTTACCCTGTCTGGTTAGAATTTTACACATTTCTATAAGATCACCCCTCATTCTTCTAGACTTCAGTGAACATAGTCCTAAACAATCCAGTCTGTCTTCATACATAGGTCCTGCCATCCCAGCAATCAGTCTGATAAACCACCATTGCACTCCCTCAGAACACCCTCCTTTAATTAAGGAGAACAAAACTGCACACAAGACTCCAGGTGTGGTCTCACCAAGGCCCTGTAAATTGGAGAAATGTATTCCCGCTCCCTCAGCCAAGAAACAGCTTGCTCGACCAGAGGCCATCTCTTTGAACTCTGAGGATGAATGTACAAGCTCCTGTACACTGAACAAGCTATAATCCCCCTCAATAGGCAAGACACTGCTGCCTAGCATGAAAACCTCCTTCATCAGAGTCAGTGGCACCTGCATTGGCGAGGTCCAGTGAGGTCTTCTTATGGCAAAGGCATTGGTGGAAACGAGATAGCGTCAAGGAGTGATGACATTTGTTCCAGCAGCGCGATGAAGGGGACTTGTGCCTGGCTGTCAGGCCCATGGCCTATGGTGGAGCACTTAACAAGGGCTATAAAGTTGAAGACGCGCTCTTTATTTCTTTATTCTTCTGTCTTTATACCCTATGTTTTGATTTACTTTTCTGTGTTTTAAGATGGTGCTGGAGAATGGCAATACTATACAACACATCTCACTGTATTTTCTAACCAAATACATGTGACAAATAATAAATCACATCAAATCAAATATCAATAGATGGAGTGAATTGCTCTCAAGGCCAAGGTAAGCCTTGCTGGACTTCTTGCATGATTCTGCCACAAATTCCAACACAGCCCATATTCCCCACACTCCTGTAAGATTCTACCCCTAGGAACTGGAGCAGGCCATTCAGCCCATTAATGCTGCCCCATCATTCAATTGGATCATGGCTGATGGCAAAACATGCCCATGGCAGCAGTTAAGAGCAGGAAGGATTCCTGGTCTGCCATGTGATAGAAAGAATGGTGGAGCCTCTACCATTACTCTCTGTAGCACTGGGCTCCAACATTATGTAAAAGTTCACGTGGCCTCAGCAACTCAGACTCCCTGAAATAAACTATAACTCATTACCATCACAGGATAAAATTGCAACCGTTCACTGCTAGGAAGCTTTTAATCATCGGGAAGCTAAGATGACAATTCAAATTATTGTACAGGACAGAATAATGACCAATGATTAGTTAGCACGATCCAACAGATTTCACTTGGCCCCTTGGAGTAACATCTCCTTCTGGATTAAAAGAATCAAAACCATTTTCTCACCTTACTATCAGTATTGTGGTCAGGTAACAGCTGTGATTCCTGGGAAATCCGTCTCATTTTAAAGTTAAGAAATTATGGGTTTAATACTCCTGCCAACAGCTTGAATCCAAATCAGTGCAGTAGTAGACCATCTCAGTGCTCTCCGGCACATGTGAAAATTACTATCGTGATGTTATTTTGGTGTCTGATTATCTGGTCATTGTCACATTGCTGTTTACATGAGTTTACTGTGTTCAAATTAATAAAATTACTAAAATGCATCTCCCATATTGCAACAGGGAGTACACTTCTAAAATACTCATCAACAGCAAGGGCCTTTGGTGTATCTTAAGGTTGCAAAGGACATAATGTAAATCTTGTTTTATGTATGAGCTAAACAATAACACTAACAGTAACATATGTAGCAAGTGACTGGGACCTAGACCATCTTGCCTCCTGGTTAAAGGAAATTGCAAAATAAAAGAACCATCTTTATAGTATAAAATCCAAACTAAAATGAAAACAACGCAGAAAAAAAGTTTTGATTAGTCACTGTCAGTGCATGCTTGATTTGCTGTTTTACTCAACACTGCTTTTTGAGAGAGTTTTAATAGCTAATAGTTGAGCAACATGAAAGCAATAATCCAATTGTTGTCAAGAGGGGGTCCAGTGTAACTATGAGTTGTCAGACTGTAATGTGCTGCGTATAAGAAGCAGCAGTGAGATGGCAGCAAGGATTTATAAAGTCCAGATCTAATTCTGATACTGAGAAATAGAATTTCAAATCCAGATGGCTTATCATTGGCCTGTCCCTTCACAGAACTGATTTACCCAGCAAGAAGCTGTCACTACAATCGCATTGTACAAGGAAGCTATTTACTCGTACAGCTAAGCAGGGTCACCGGTGCTGTTGTTCCTGTAATGTTGCGTGTTATCAGGAAGAAAAATAGCATTACAACTGTCAGCGCAAGAGAGAAATTTAATTGAAAAGTATCAATCAAAAATATAGAACTGTGTTAGTGAGAACACTGGACTGATCCTTTTCTCCTCTTGTTAGGGTGAATACCAGGGTCAAACCAACACCACAGGCTTGACCATTTTTCACTCTGCCATGTTGCGGAGAACTCACTAAAGTAGGAGTTAGAGGTGGGTAGGGGCAAGATGAAGATCTTCGTCGCACACTAATCCAGCGTTTTCTTTTTTTTTCCGTGAGATGCAGAGAACCAGCAGGGGTCGGGTTACAATCCCATCTGTGTTTCTGCACTTCTGTAACCGAGACTGAGAGCGCACAGTATTTCATCTCCAGCAGCAAATTCTCGCAAAGTGTCAAGCTGCTCGGGAACAAAATAATATTTCCTGTGTCTTAGTGTCAGAGGTTGCCTGGAGAAAGTTGAAAGAAATATTCTTTAGGCTGTTTCATTTGAATAGATTACCTATTGCAAGGCAGACTGCCTCTTGTAGCACATAGGCTGGATAGTTGGTGGGGGTTGGAGGGGGAAACACTGGACTCATTGCCTTGAGTGTTTGAAGTGAGAATCACATGATCAGGGACTTCTTTTCAAATCAAGCACTTTGATTCACAACAAAAAAAATCTGATTAGCTTTTGACAGCCTTCTTGTTTCTCTTCACGTTTATGAATATTTCTGTGTAGCCATGTGTATTGGTAACAACAGCAGGGGTTTCTGTGCAGAGGAATTACTGTGTCAAACAATGAGAGCGAGCAAAATAAACATAGGGTCTAGGGGTGAACTGTGTCCTTCATCCACTGATATATCAAACACACCAGGACTCTATAAGACTTCATAATTCATTATGGGCATTTCATGCAGATGATATGGTCAGCTCTTTAATGTAAAGGGTGGCAGCAGCTGCATATATATTTATTAAATATTTTCCAGGGTTACAGGGGTTTAATATAAAGCTGATTTCTGATTCCTCTTCCTAGTTACCCTTGGAAAAGCGAGGGGCGACCCAATAGAAATTTACAAACTTATAAGATGCATGGATGGAATGGATTGTCAGAGTCTTTATCCCAGCGTAGAAATGTCAGTCACACAAAATGTCGATTACTAGGGTCATAGCTTTTAGGTAAAAGGGGATAAATTTAAAGGATATGTGAGAGGCAAGTGGTTTTACACAGAGGGTGGTAAGTGCCCAGAATGCGCTGCCAGAGGAAGTGGTGGAGATGGATACAATAGCAACGTTTAAGAGGCATCTTGACAGATAGATGATTAGGCAGAAAATAGGGGGATTATAGACAGCGTACAGGCAAAATGTTTTTTAGTTCAGCAAGGCATCATGTGTTGGTGCAGTCTTGGTGGGCCGAAGAAAGGGCCTGTTCCTGTACTGTACTGTTCTTTGTTCTAAAGTAACGGGGATCCTTTTTGATCCACTACAGTCTGTGTTTTGGAATGATTGTACATTGCTGCCACATAGAGTTTTCAAACATTCCAATGCAGGAGCAAAAAAGTACATCCAAGTCAGGATAGTCTGTGACTTGGAGGTGATGGTGCTCCCTTCTACCTACTGCCCTTCTCCCTCAGAATGGTGGCTTCGTAGGTTCAGGAGCTGCTGGCAAAGAGACCTTGGTAAGTTGCTGCAGTGTAGATGTATTGTAGCCACAGTACACCAGCAATGGAGTGAGTGGATAGCTACAAGCTACAAATCAGTTAGACTACTTTACGTTGGATGATATTAAGCTTCTTGAGGGTTGTTCCAATAATGCTTATTCAGAGAATTAGAGAGTGATTCTATGACTGGGTGCACTGTGCGAAAAATCCTATTCTTCCTAAACTTGTGGGTATAGCCTTTGAAAATCCATTAATATCCCTCTAAAATGGGCAAGGACGGTAAACGTAAACTTGTGTTTGCATACTCTTAGAAGGGAACACTCCATAGGCATACGACCCATTATCCTCCTTATCTGACCCAATGATCATGGGCTGATGCCTTGCAATATCCAGAATTGTAGCTTCATCTTCTGAGCATGGAGTCAAAGAATTGGACCTGGCGAGATACTCTGTCAATTTTATTAAAATACTTTTTAATTAATATATTTAAAAAAAACCTCAAAACGTGGGCCTCACTGGCTAAGACAGCATTTGTTACCCATTGCCCCTGCAAAGATGGTGATGAAACACCTTTTTGAACCATTGCAGTCCATGGCAATTCAGCACACCCACACTTGTGCAACAATAATTGTCCTGAAATAAAAGGAAGGAAATAAACTACTGAAGGGGGTGGGTTGGAGAATAAGCATTTTTGTCATTTACGTCTTTATTTCCTGATGCACTGTTATAACGTGAGTGACCTGCTTTCCTATTCTAAGTATACCTGTAGTGTGCATCGAGTGAGAAAAAACTAACGCTTTGTCCACGACCAGGAATGTAAATGATGACATGCTGCACTTTTGTCTGATCTGACACCAGGTAAATATGCTCCATTCTTTTCCACAATGTACCACAGTAATGTCTGCTTTCTGCTTTGACGCAAAACAAGGTTAAAAATAATAAGGTTTAGCACAAAAAAACGGCCCGGCGTCTTTTAAATACACAATGACCTCGGTGTATAGATTTGCATCTGCATCAGGACATGACGGAGAGGCTAAACCAGTCAAGTCAAATTCTAGCATCTCATATAAAAATAGAAAATCCTGGAAGTGCAGAGCATTATCAGTCAAACTCTGTAAAGAGAAATGACGGGTTACAGCATTTCAGTGTGTGTAACCCTTCGTCAGAACACAAGGTTTCAGTTACAATGAAGGATTACACAACTGCATTGTTATAACCATTCTGTTTCCTTACAGATAGTGACTGACCTGTGTACTTCCAACCCAACTGTATTCAATTTAACCTTCTTAAATTTGCAGTGTTTTAATAAAATATTGTCTGTTTTGTTTGAATATAATATTTCATCATCAGCTCTTTTTGAGTAAGTGGTCTATACATAGAGCATATATTTAAATTTAAATATTTGTTGTTTCAATTTTTTTTATATTCTTCTCAGCTTTCCTGAACTGTCTATCTGAAGCTACCAGAGAGGTCAGGTCAATCAGAAATTATCAACATTGGACTTCAACATAAGGACAATAAAAATTACTCTTTGCAAAGGAATTTGGAAGACTGGGAATTGATAGATTCCTGGAATGGTGACACTGTTCTAGAAGGAGATACTGAGGAGAACAGACATATATTCTACAGGTAGACAGGGTGATTAAGAAGGTGTTTAACATGCTTACCTTCATTGCTCAGATTTTTGAATATAGGAGTTGGGATGTCATGTTGAGGCTGTGCAGAATGTTGCTGAGGCCTCTTCTGAGGTACTGTGTGCAGTTCTGGTCGCCCTGTTATAGGAAGGACACTATTAAACTGGAGACGGTTCAGAAACAATTTACTAGGATGTTGCCGGGAATGGTGGGTTTGAGATATAAAAATAGACTGGAAAGGCTGGGATGTTTTCATTGGAGGAGGAGGAGGTTGTGGGGTTACCTTATCGAGGTTTATGAAATCATGAGGGTTGTAGATAAAATGAATGACAAGAGTCTTATCCTTATGGTGGGGGACCTCAAAACTAGGGGGTATATTTTTTAAGGTGAGAGCTGAAAGATTTGAAAAGGACATGCGGAGCAACATTTTACACAGAGTGCTTAGTGTGCAGAATGAATTGCCAGCAAAAGTGGTGGATGCATGTACAGTTACAACATTTATAAGACATTTGGATAAGGATGAATAAGAAAGGTTTAGAGGAGTATGGGTCAAGCGCAGGCAGGTGGAACTAGTTTAGCTTGGGAATATGGTCTGCATGGACTAGTTGGACTGAAGGATCCATTTCCATGATGTATGACCCCATGGTTCGATGAATGAGAAACAATTTCACAGAACCTTACAAAATTCTTGCAAGGATAGACAAAGCTGGTGCAGGAAGGATGTTTCCCATGGTTGTGGGGTCTATAACTGAGGGTCGCAATCTCAGATTAAAACGTAAATTACTTAGCACTTAAATAGGGAGAGATACTTTCACCATGAAGATAGTGAATCTTTGGAATTCTCTATGCTGAGGTCTATGGCAGCTTATCATTGAATAAGCTTAAGACAGAGATTGATAGCTTTCCAATTACTAATGACATTAAGGAATATGGAAATAGCATAGGAATGTGGTGTTGAGGTATATGATCAGCAATAATCTAGAATAGGAAGTCGGGTCAAGGGGCTAAATAGCTTCGTCCCATTACTGTGTTCTCATTGTCACTAATTCCACCATGAAACCAGAGGGAAATTGCATAAATGTCATCAATGTAATTTCTCAGGAGTACCAATGGATTTTTCCATTGAATACATGGGATAAACCCCAGAGAATGTCACCTCCAATACATGTAGCATTGTGGAAGCTCCTGCTTCTTATAGAAAATTGAGACTGCCTCAAATGCCTAGGCTGTAAGGTCTGGAATAACATCCCTAAACCTCTCTCCTGCTGACTAATGCTCCTTCAAAGCAAACTCTTTGACCAAAACCTTGCTGTCACATGTCTTAACATCTTCTCATGTTGCTCAATGGCAATAGATATTGGTCAACATGCCTGTGAAATTCCACAGTAACATATAAATGTGTGATGTTATTGCTATTGTTATAAATTGAATTGTGATCATCAAGTTGAATAAAAATTGCTGCTAGTAACAACATTGAGATAAAAGACTCACAATGCAAATGAATAAAATCAGGTGTAAATAGCAAGACAATTAATGCCACAATTAAATTAAAGCAATAAAGGAGAAGGATAAAACTCTATGGTGAGTCGAGTATTTAGAATTGTTTTTGCTTAGATTGCTTTACTGTTTTGCTGTTTATCCTGTTATTTGACTTTTTTATATTCTTTCAAAGAATGTAGACATCACTGGCTAGACCAACATTTGCTGTCCATTCCTAATTGCCATTGGGAAGTTACTTGGTGACAGGGGTTTTTGGGGTGTTGAGGGAGATGAGGGGGGTGAGTGGGGAAGAGACAGTGGGGGAAGGGGACGGTGGTAACCATGACACCACCTGGTGGCCAACAGACAACGTGCACGAACTCACAAAAGAATACGAGGAGACTCTTCCATAGGCTTTCTTAGAAGGAAGGGACAAGTAGTGTCTCTTAAAGAACACAGGACAAACAGTCAAAATAAAGGATAATCTCTTAAAAATAGGGGACAGTTGGTCACCCAGCTGCCTTCTTGTTCTGCCACAATCATGTGTTGGAGGTAAACCCACAGTGGAAGGGAATTCCAACACTCATTCCAGTGACAGTGAAGGAACAATGATATATTACCACATCAGGTTAGTGTGTGGCTTGGAGGTTTATCTGCAGATAGTGGTGATTCCGTGCATCTCCTGCCCTTGTTCTTATACATGACAGAGTTCATGGTTTGAGAAGCCTAGAGTGATAAAAACATCTTAAAAATCAGTTATAGTTGGAAATTAATATACTGGTCATAGTGAACCTCCATTGAAGTATGCAAGACACGTATGTCCCATTTGCTACAGTTACTGCAAAATACTATCAAAGGAGCATTGCTAAATTGTTCGAGTGCATCTTGTAGATGTAACACAATGGTACTATGTGACAGTGGTGGAGGGGAGAGATATTTAAGATGATGGATTGGGTGTCAATGAGGTACTTTGCTATGGATGTTGTCAAGCTTTGTGAGTGTTGGAGCTGAAATGATACAAACTCGAAATCAGATTGTAAGTGGCCATGGAGCTGGATGCATACTGATGTGGGCTGGTTAGAAAGCCCATCTGTTTTCTGAGACTCTGTCTCAGTTGTGTTAGAAGCTGTTGGGTTCTCTAACCACCCACCACTTCACCCCCTCTCACCTGCTTCTATAATCTCAAATCACCCCCATGCTAGCTCATAATATTTGGTCATCCTCCTACCCCTAATTCTATCTCCCTGGTCATTCATCAAGCATCCACCATGGGCACATTCCATGGACCATGTGGATATGAAAATAAATTCTAACAATTCTCACTCCACGCAGATGGTAATGAAAGAGGAAATGATGGTCTCGTGGTATTATTGCTGGACTGTTAATCCAGAGACCCAGGCAATATTCTGGGGATCTGAATTCAAATCCCATGGCAGACGGTGAAATTTGAATTCAATAAAGAAAATCTGGAATTAAGAGTCTAATGATGACCATGAATGCATTGTTGTTTATCAGGAAATGAATCACAACCCTGTCTATTCCAGCAAGTTCGTAAACTGTCAGAATTGAGGCAGGACTCTGCATCTGGGTTTTGACTGCTATTTTTAGAGGTCTGTAGAATCTTCCCAGCCCTATGATAATCCAGACCTTAGAGTCCTATATAATGCATCATTGGTTCTCATTTTCATAAGCAAGAGATACCACAGCATTGTGACAACCACTGTTTCATCTCCACAGTCTTCTAGATGTACCTCATCTGAAAGCTGGAGTCCAAATTCTGAAATGAGAACGATTAAGCTATCACAGTAAAGCTAAGATAATTATTTCAAATCCATTGCAAAAAATGCCTTCCGAAATACTCAGGTGAGGTAGCACTTGTGGATAGGCACAGTGTTAGCATTTCAGGGTGGTGACTTTTCATCAGAATGAGGCTCCATCAGAGAATGAAACATTAACCCTATATCTCTCTCGATGTTGATTGTCATAATACCCCATGTGGTTCTCTAATCCCCTTTAGTCAAACAAACTTCCATCCCTACCTGGTCTGGCCTACATGTGACTCCAGACCCCAGCAATGTAGTTGATTATCTCTTAACTGCCCTCCTGGGCTATTAGGAGATGACAATAACTACTGGCTTAGCTGGTAACACCCACATCCCATGAACAAATAAAAGAATACACCACATCAATATTTTGAGGAAGTTCACAACCATGGCCATCCATTAAGTATACAAATCCTCAGAACTCATTCCCTTTTCAAGGAGAAATTTGATCCTTACTAATCTCATAAATTTTGTGTTGGTGATTCGATATTGCAGCTGGTACTAAAAACAAATCTCCATCGGAGAGGAGCATTACTATTTAGATCCCAGAAATGTGCATATGATAACAACTGGTTGCTGATAGATCTAATGGCAGATGTAAAAAAGACAAATGCTGCGAATTAGACTTAGGATGCTGGAAATATATGCCTCCTTACCATCCCAGGGATAAAGTGTTAACATATTGAATTAGTACTGAGCGTACACCTACATCTTTACACCTGTGACTGTGTTGCCAAATTCCGAATGAATGCCATCTACAAGTTCGCTGATGAGACCACTGTAGTGGGACGGATATCTAACAATGATGAATCAAACTACAGAAGGGCTTGCTGATGTGGTGCAATGATAACAATCTATCTCTCAACGTCGGCAAAACTAAAGAACTGATCATTGACTTCAAAAAGAAAGGAGGAAAACACGCACCTATCTAAATCATCTGAAGTGTGGTTGAGAAGGTGAAGCGTATCAAGTTCCCCGGAGTGATGATAACTAACAACCCACCCTGGACTTCCCACGTAAATACGACAGTCAAGAAGGAACATCAACGCTTCTTCTTCCTCAGGTGGCCCAGGAAATTTGGCATGTCCATGAGGTCCGTCACCAACTTCTACAGATGCACCACTGAAAGCATACTGTCCGGGTGCATAATGGCCTGGTATGGCAACCGCTCTGCCCAGGACCGTAAGAAATGACAGAATATGGTGTGCACAGCCCAAACCATCACAGAAGCCAACCTTCCATCCATGGGCTCTCTTTACATGGCTCACTGCCGTGGAAAGGCTGTCAACATCATTAAAGACCAATTGCACCCTGGTAATGATCTCCTACAGCCTCTTCCATCAGGCAGAAGATACAGAAGCCTGAACACACACGCACCAGCAGGTTCAGGAACAGCTTTTTCCCAGCCTTTATCAGACTGATGAATAGACTCTCTAGCTTCAAATATTGCTGATCCTGCTAACATTGATCTCGCCTAACGTATGCCTTGTGCAATGAAACCCGTATATCTCTGTCTAAATCTTTCTGATCTGTACATCCTTAGCTTACTATGATCTGCCCACACTACTCATAAACAAAGCTTTTCACTGTATTTCAGTACACAAGACAATATTTCAATCAATCAATCAACATTGAGTTGGTACATTAGTTAGGCATATCGATTACAAGTCCAGAAACTATCCTCGCTACGCCACCATCTCCTGTCATCTTTACTGTCAATGTATCATTGCCACCTAATCCTGTGTCTGTCCCTCCCACCAATCTAATACACCCACTATTGCCATCCCATCCTTTCTCCATCAATTTCAAAACAAATATGCTTGTTTACAACACATTCCATTGCCTCTACAATCTGTTAGATTTATACTTTATTCCCAATCTCTGGCCAACTGCTCTTTTTCCTCTGCCTCTGTTTTGTCATTAGTTGCAAAGCCTTCAACTCCAATTTAATCTAATTCTCCTGAGCTGTGATTTAACACCACCTGATTGTGCATGAAATAAGACATTCTGCTACTTTTAAAGATCTGAAATTCAGACAGACAGAAGGGCATTTGGATGGGATTCTCCTAATCTCCTTTTGTAAGTTTGGTGGAAGCCTGGCAGAAATGCCAAAGAAACATCTGCTTACACCATTTCTCTGCAGGTTCTGCCAATCCCGCAAGAAACGCGAGCCATTGATAACAAAATGTTTTTATACACTTGCAAGCCACTTTATAAGTTGTTATTGCTGACAAGTTGCCAATTTGCGCTAACAAATGCAGAATATCTCTTTGCAAAAAGATCCTAATGTTTTTGGAAGTATTTTTGACTTAAGTCATTTCTTGTCCAAACAAATAAGATATATTTAGCAACATTTAATGGGGTGTTTACAAACGAGGCTTTTTCCTTGGGTAGATTGTGATGGATCCTGAAATGACTTAGTAACAAGAAGTAACAGGGTAAAGTAGTTAGCTGCTTCTTGATTTAATCATTTAATAACATTTGTAACTGTCTCATCTTCTAAGTGTTCCAAACATTTTCTATTTGAATGACAATAAAGTTTAACATTCCTTCAATTTGTATAATCATAGAGGCATACAGCATGTAAACACACCCTTTGGTCCAACCAGACCATGCCTAACATAAGCCCAAACTAAACTAGTCCCACCTGCCTGCTGCTGGCCCATATCCTACCAAAACCTTTCCTATTCATGTATTTATCCAAATGTCTTTTAAATGTAATTGTACCCACATCCACACTACCTCAGGAAATTCATTCCACACACGAACTACCCTCTGTATAAAAGACTTTCCCCTCATGTCTTTTTTTTAAATCTCTCTCCTCTCACCTTAAAAATATGCCCCTTAGTCTTGAAATCCCCTATCCTAAGAAAAAGACAACTACGATTAACTCTAACTAAATGCCACGTTATTCTATAAACTTCTATAAGTTCTCCTCTCAACCTCCTATGAAAAAGTCCCAGCCTACCCTGCCTTTCTTTATAACTTAAACCTTCCATACCCAGCAACATCCTAATAAATCTCTTCTGAAACCTTTCCAGCTTAATAATACACTTCCTTATAACTGGGTGACAAGTTTGAGTTTCTTTTGTAAATATGTCCAAAATTCAGTGTGACCTGTCTCACAAGGAAATTACAACCAATTTCCATACAAACTGTGGAATTTTATGACTTTTACATCAATGTTTGGTGCTGCGAGTGGGATCCATATTTCATGTGCCTACACCATTTGAACATCACCTTGCAACCTATTTGACCTTCCATCTCGAACATGACCATCTGCATCTGGTGCTTGTCCTGAAGCTGATAAAACAAAGAAGCATCCACCTCCAAATCATCTACCCCACAGTGCTTATGAAACTGAAGGGTAGGCACAAAGTCTGTTGAAAGACCAATGTAATTCAACAGCTAAACTCTTGTTATTGTATGTTTTAAAATCACAAACAGGATTAGTGTTATTTTCACGCATGGAAATTTAATGCTTGCCATTTTTAGGACCTGGGGAACATGTATTTAATAAGACAACATCAAATTTATGTATATGAATATATATATTCCCATATATATAGAGCATAGTACATTGAAATTTAATATCCATAAAATACAATAGATCCACAAGAAAATGATAGATACATGCTACCAATATAAGCAACAGAATGCAACATAAATGATAGAGTATTATAAACTGTATTTTGAATTGCATTATACAAAATGCAATGAGAATTCTCTACATTTATAATGAAGCTTTAAGATAATCCATTGATAACAGAAAGTCATTGAAGAGCCAAATCACACTTGAGCCAGAAAGACAAATTCTGAGAAGTGAAATGGAATCAGGAGACAAAGATCAGGGTGACAAAGTTAGCTAAAAAAAAATGTAAAATAGGTTATTTAATATAAGCTGCAATGTAAAACAATCATCAGTGCACATGACAGAACAATAGATATCCTTCACTGCCGGAGAACATTCTAAAATATGGTCTATAGATTGCAGGGGATTTGCAGGCTGTGTAATTGAACCTCTCCAGGCCAGTCATTGTATTTTTTATTCCAATTTCAATCCTGTGCTCTGCTCTGTGTGCTCATCAAGCACCAGAGTCAGTATTCGACCCTGGGGACCAGACTGTGCTTCTATATGCAAATGCAGCTGCACCTGGGCAGCAAAGCAAGCCTGCACATAGTTTAGCTATGCTAATCTGATTGATCGAAAGCATATTGCAGAACACACGCAGGC
Organism: Rhincodon typus; assembly: GCF_021869965.1. Lineage (NCBI taxonomy): Eukaryota > Metazoa > Chordata > Chondrichthyes > Orectolobiformes > Rhincodontidae > Rhincodon > Rhincodon typus. The sequence continues at coordinate 18,151,906 of NC_063339.1, forward strand.
CAGAGATAAGAAGAGCCATTTTTCAAAAAAAACGGGAGCTGGTTGAAAGGGAAACCATTGCAAGGAAAAAAGGAATTCCAGCCTTTGGATTTCGTGGGGGAAGATTCTTTATTGTAAGGATTATACTGATTGTAAATCCTCATAATTAAATTATTGTTATTATCTAATAAGAATCAGTTGGCAGAGTATATATACTGTGGAACAAGATAAATACAATTTACTAAAGGTTATTGTCAAAAATAGAATCCAATGATAAATAATTTCAATAATAAAGAAAGAACAATCTGAAAGTGTACATAATTTTAAAATTTGGACATTGTATGCAACCTCCTATTTTGTTTAGCTTTATGTGAGTGGAAAATGATACAAACTGAATTTGTAGTAGTCTCATGGAGGTTGGGGATTTATTTTAAGACCTTAACATCACCTTTAGTTTCTTTACTTATTTCTTCTACTTTTTAAGCTCCATATGTCAATGTGCAGATAACCTGCTCAGAGTCTTCCATCAATGATATTAGAAAATGATGTGGTGCTGTGCAAGGCATTCCATACAAATAAACTTAAATTCCTTTTGATTCCTCTCCTTCATGGCACAAACTAGAATTGGGAGCATACCACGCGGGCAATTATCATGAGCTCACATTGTCCCACTATGTACAAGGTCTTATTAGTTTCAATCACGCTGAAGCATAATGGGTTGCATCAATAAAGCAGATTGTGGGAGGTTTTGTTTTTAAAATAATCATACAAAAATCCTCAGTCTCATGAAATGAGAAGGCAGGGATGACCAGGAGAGGGTGATTGAAGTAATTGGTTTGCAGGGAAAACTGCTCACACAAACTCAATGGACTGAATGGCTAGTTGCTAAACTGTTACATTCCAGACCCATCATAACACTTTCCTCTTCAATTTGACCTTCCCCTCAGTTAGAAAGCAATGGAACTCTTTACCTGCCTTGATCTCCTCTTCCAGCATTAAACCTTTCATTTTCAATCTTGACATAGAATCACAGAATTGCCACAGTGCAGAAGAAAGCTATTTGGCCCATTGTGTCTGCACTCACTCGCTGAACAAGCACTATCGCCATAACCATGCACATTATTTCTATTTAAATAAGCATCTTATGCCTTGATTGAATATGTTCCTATCGCACTTCCAGGTGGTACATTTCCACACACAAAATATTAGCTGTGCAAGTAAGGTGTTTCTCACATAACTTTTTATTCTTTTGAATGCTATTTTATATCTGTGCCCACTTGTTCTTGATCTCTTTTATGAGTAGGAACAGTTTCTCCCTGTCTACTTTGTCCAGGCCTCTCATGATTTGAAAACTTTAATCAAATATTTTCTTAGCCTTCTTTTCTCTGAGGAAAACGGTTCCAACTTCTCCAGTCATTCCTGAGAACTGAAGCCATCACTGGTACCATTCACATAAACCTTTTCTGTGCTCTTTCCAATACATTCATGTTCTTCCCACAGTGTGGCACCCAGAGCTGTAGACTATAGTGCAGCTAAAGCCTAATTCATGTTTTGTGCACATTCCACTAAACCTCTCTGCTCCCATAGTCTATACCTCTATTAATAAAACCTAGAACATTTAATAAGAACAGAAATTGCTGGAAAAACACAGCAGGTCTGGCAGCATATGTGGAGAGAAAGCAGAGGCAACATTTCATGTCCAATGACTCTTCCTCAGAACCGTTCTGTTCAATTCTGAAGAAGGGTCATTGGACGTGAAGCAATAACTCTGTTTCTCTCCACATATGCCTCCAGACCTGCTGAGTTTCTCCAGTAATTGCTGCTTATGTTTGTTTCAGAACTCCAGCATTCACAGTTCTGTATCTTATTTTACTTTTTATTTTGTATTGTCTCTCCATGTTATTTCTCCCAAATCTATAGTTGTCCACAATGAACTTTATCTGCCACCTATCAAACCAATCCACAATGTCCTTTTAAAGTTCGACACTGTTCTCCTCACAGTTTACAATGCTTCCAAGTTTTGCAACATCAGCATACTTTGTATTATCCTCTTCCCTCCAAGACCTAAATGGGTCATGGCTGATCATCTAATTCAGTATCCTGTTCCTGCTTTCTCTTCATACCCTTTGATCCCTTGAGCCCTAAGAATTATATCTAACTTTTTCTTGAAAATATTCAATCTTTTCCTTTCAACTGATTTCTGTGGCAGAGGATTCCATGGGCTCACCACTCCCTGGGTGAAGAAGCTATGAATCAGGAAAAGCTAGCATCCCAATACTAACGCCTGGGCAATTCCATTACTAACCTTCCTCCAGCCCAAAAAATATCCATTAACTATTACTCAGAGATAGTAAGAACTGCAGATGTTGGAGTCAGAGATAACACAGTGTGGAACTGGAGGAACACAGCAGGCCAGGCAGCATTATATTACTCTCTGTTTCCCATCTCCCAACTAATTTTGTATCCATGTTACTACAGTCCCTTTTATTCCATGAGAAACACAGAAGCATAGAAGATAGGAGCAGGACGAGGCCATTCGGCCTTTCGAGCCTGCTCCGCCATTCTTCACAATCATGGCTGATCATCCAGCTCAATAGCCTAATCCTGCTTTCTCCCCATAACCTTTGATCCCATTCACCCCAAGTGCCAAATCTAGTTGCCTCTTGGATACATTCAATGTTTTGGCATCAACTGTAGAAACTGAGCAATAACTTTTGTCACTATTCCCACATTGATTGTTCCTTTCTCCTGTATTTCAGACTTTCTTTCATTCTTTTAAAAGTTGTCGGTCTCCTTCACTGGCCTGGCATTGGTTCTTAGCTTTTATTCACAGTTTCAATATCGACTGTGAAAGCATTGCACTCTCATGCTCAAGTATCATTAAAAGCAATATTCCAGTCCAGGCTCTGAGAATTACAATAACCTGTTGCCAGAAAACCTATTTTAAAAAGTTTCTATAAAATATCTGTAAAGGAAAATAACTCAAGGGAAAAAAAAAATCACATACTTCCTTTACTCAATGTAGCCATTCCTTCCTGGTGCACGTAATAAAATGGCTGCTTCAGGCACATATAGCAAAAGTCATATTATCATATTATTTGAATGCAGTTTGCAGCCCATAATACCTAAGCACAGCACTGTAATAAATACTACTTCTTTGAGCCCCGGCACAGTCGTCATGGAGATTGTGTTTTCATCACACATGATATAGGATCAAACCTTTTCATGGTTGATGCAGATTTAAGGTGCTTGTCAGAAGTGCACTTGTATTGCAAGGTTCGCTGTACTGTAGCTCTTACTATGATTAAGCGATATTCGAATGCAATAGAGGTCCAAATTCTGTGTGATTCTTCTGTCAGCACTTGCCTTGAACAGAAAGTGGAGAAGACAAATCTTCTTTAAGTTGGTAGAAAGTATAAGATGGAAGACTGTGCATTTAGGTAGCCTCCCATGACACCGAAAGCATTTCATATGCAAAAAATTGTTTACTTTAAAGTTGTAGTCACTGCTACATTGGCAAATATTGTAGCAAAACAGCACGTAGCAAATTTCCCGAGAGAGAAAGCAAGGTGAATCTTTTTCTGATGATGTTAGTTGAGAAAGAGGACTTTATTTTCTGATGGAATATGTCCATCCCAATAACTGTTGAACTGAGTGTTTTGTTAGTCCATTGCAGAGGGCAGTTAAGAGTCAACCACATTGCTGTAGGTCTGGAATCACATTAGTAAGACAGATTTCCTTCCTTAAAGAACATTAGTGAACCAGGTGGGACTTTACAACAATTGACAATCATCTAAGTTACCGATGCTAAGAATCGCTTTTTAAAGCTCATATTTTATTAATTGAATTTAAATTGCTGTGGTGTGATATGAATCCATCCCTTGAGAGTATTCTGCTGGATTATGAATCCACTACATTACTACTACACATTTATTACCATCAAGCCACTTTTGGCTGAAATTTTAGGAGAACTAATTGCCTTATGATACTCCAATGAAGCATCAACTAAAGTATCTGTTTTAAACTCAAGCTTCTAACATGAAGAAAACACAAACAGAGAATTCTGACCGAGCCCCACTGCTATCTATGGTGGCTAATCCTTGGACTGCAGCAGCTTCTAGGCCAAGAGCAGCAGTAGACACCTGCAGTTAAGGTAAGTTGGATGGACTCACCAGTATCTGCTCGACTGACCCCTGCAAGGGGCAAGTGGAATCGAGAGACCGCAGTAAAGTTCTTCACAGTGTGTAGGGGAGGAGGTCCTGAAGGAGCACCATCTGTCCGAACTGGAGGTTCCCATTCCAAACATGCAAGTGGACCACCAGGTTATACCTGGTAGTAGTGCTATATGACAAAAGCTGCCCCATTCTTGGTGAAATAACATCAGAGGCAGTCAAAGCTTGGCCCTGTCATTCTACCTAACAGGAGGCACAAACTGCTGGCCTATTTTGCATGAAGGGACTCTAAAATGCTTGTGTCTTCTTCAAGATAATGTGTTATTTGCTGGATGAGCACTCCCAGTAACATAAGACCATATGTCCAAAGAGCAGAAGTAGGCCTTTCAGCCTGACGAGTCTGCTCCACCATACAATGAGTTTATGACTGATCCGGTAATTCTCAACTTTAACTTTCCTGCCTTTTCGCCATAGCCTTGATTGCTTTACAGAATAAAAGTCTGTCAATCTCAGCCTTGACAATACTTGATGGCCTAGCCTCAACTTAATAGCGCAACCTCAACAGTATAGTAAAAAATTCCACAGATTCACTACCCTCTGAAAGAGGAAATTCCTCCTCATCTCTGTCTTAAATGGGTGAGTTCTTATTCTGAGATTACGCCCACTGGTTGTAGACTCTCCCACAAGGGGAAACAAACTCCACATATACCCTGGACAACAAGGTGCAGGGCTGGATGAACACAGCAGGCCAAGCAGCATCATAGGAGCAGAAAGGCTGACGTTTCGGGCCTAGACCCTTCATACCCTGTCCAGTCCTCGAGGAATAGTATATGTTTTTATAAGGTTGCCTTTCATTCTTCTAAGTTCCGAGGAATGCAGGCCTAACCTACTCAACCTTGCCTCAAAGGATACTCCCTCGATACATATTATCAGCTCTTGAACGTTCATTGGGAATGCCTCTAATGCCAATATATCTTTCCTTAGATTTAGGACCCCTTATGATATCTGCCACCTCACTGCCATCCAGTGCGTAACTGGGATGAGGGTGGTTTGAGATAGTCTACTGCCACTCTTTTGCCATTGCTCTATCATGGACCTATCTCATGATTAATGGTAAAGGGTGCACCATACAGAGTATCTACAGATGAGGCAATGTTCTTAGATAATGAGGAAGTTTATTGCTTGATAGCAATAAGTGTAATAACATTTGGCCAGGCATAGTTACTGGTACAAATAAATCTGGCTCCCTCTAAAACTGTGAGTAGTATTCCTTGCCTCCACCCACAGCCTGTGTATGATAATGGATCCAATGTAATATAATTATTAACCCTTTCAGAGCCATTATCCTATGCAACATGTATCAGTCATGTGCAGTGACCAGGGATTCAATTGTTATACTCATTCGTGGGATATGGCATTTCCTGGCAGGCATATTGACCATTCCTTTTTTCACTTGCCAAGTCAGTGATGATCCACCTCTTGAACCATTGTAGTCCATGAGGTGTAACTGCACCTGTAATGCTATACAGCAGTCTGTAATTATCATTAAAATAATTTGAAATGTTTGCAATAACACAATGCTTTTGAACAGAATAAAATAACATCATAATGCATGCACCAACTAACTTCCAGCAGCCTGATGAATAATTAGAAAGGATTTGCACTGCTGCAAATGATTTATAGGCTACAGTGTTACTTTACTTAAAAGGAAAATTACCCTTATTACTGAGCAAAATAAATGTTTATAAACATTAACAGAGACAATTGTAGGCTATTGAAGGACTACCACTTTGACATAAATTACCTAAAACTCTAAAGACTGCTTTGATTTGAGAGAATGGAACAGATGTTTTTGAAGGTGTATCACTATTCACACCATTCTCAACCTCGGTCAACATTTGAATGGCTTGTAATAGCACAGAAACAGACAACACTTCACTCAGGGTCCCAACAAAGAAATGTGACTTATCTGACAAAGTCATGGAAATGTCCAACAGGTCTGGCAGCATGCGTTGGAGAGAGAAACAGTTAAAGTTTCAAGCGATGACCTTATATCGGATTCTCAGGCTCCGGATGATTCAGGCAATGCTGAAAAATCTGGGAGAATCAGGTGAGAAGACAGCTTTCTTGATGTCACGATCAACAATTGACATTTTTCAACAGCATTAGACACTGAGACGAGATTCTCACTAGAATGCAATGAGAGGCCAATCAATGAGGATGATCACATTTTTTTATCACAGCATTAATGTGCACTGTCCTATTTCACCACTCTATATAGAAACCAGACGATGAGAATTCTTGACATGAACATCTGAACAGTAACTCCATCTCACAAGTTGCTCTTCTGCACTGCTCTCCTGGACACCCAGCACCAACATCTAAGGCCACATTGCATGGGCAGCGGTTCAATATACCCTACATCTGGCACCTGACACATTCCAGCCTCACCACAACAGCATGGCACATCTCTGATCCAGTTACTGTACACTTCTGCACTTTAGAATACACCAGCACCTTTCTTTAAAATGCGTTGTGCACAGGGATAGGCACTCAGCTCACAGAAATGGACCAGGCTTCATCTCAGGGCTGCTCACTTGCTCTCTTAGAGTTCACTCACTCAACACTTACCAAGACGCTCACAGCATTCCTGCCTTACCTTTTAGCGCTTTGTGCCTCAGCCAGAGCTACCAGGTGCTTGGTACTTTTGTCTTGTCTTTCCATTTAGAGCAGACACAAAGCCAGGAAGCTTATTGTGGTTGTCAGCAGTCATTAGTCAAGGGGATGGACATGTCACCGTACAGCACCATGCGACGTCAATCTCACACTTACACCATATGTCAGTGGCATACGCAGCAAACACACTGCAGGAATTGACTGGACTTGTGTCAAAATCTAATGGGAGTTGCTCTCAGTCAAGTCAAGGGGTGGCACGGTGGTTCAGTGGTTAGCACTGCCGCCTCACAACACCAGGGACTCGGGTTTGATTCCACCCTCGGGCGACTGTCTGTGTGGAGTTTGCACATTCTCCCCGTGTCTGGGTGGGTTTCTGCTGGGTGCTCTGGTTTCCTCCCACAGTCCAAAGATGTGCAGGTTAGGTGGATTGGCCATGCTAAATTGCCCATAGTGTCCAGGTAGATGCAGACTAGGTGGATTAGCCATGGGATATGCAGGGTTACAGGGATAGGGTAGGGGGATGGATCTGGATGGGATCCTGTTCAGAGCGGCAATGTGGACTCAATAGGCCAAATGGCCTGCTTCCATACTGAAGCGACTCTAGGATGCCCTTCAGACAGAAGATTCCAACACAGTAAGTCAAGGGCAGTCTCCGAGAGCTTATGCACAATCATTTGGCTGCTTGGGACAGTTGAGGTCAGGACCGTAGCCTTGGAGGGGGTGAGTGATGTTTGTGATGTGGGGGAATGGGTAAGAGTGAGTGAGGAAGGACGTTGCATGCAAATGAGAATAGTCGAGCATGAGCTTCAGTGGGTGCTGTGATGGTGGCACTTACCCTGATAGAGCACAAAAGGTCATTGACCTTCTTCCTACGCTGCCCGGCATTCTTCCAGATGGCTGAGACTGCAATGAGCAGGTTGGCACGGTCTGGTGTCGTGGCCTACTCTGCTGGTGCTTTGGGAAGCGGATGTTCATCCTTTGTAATAGCCCATCCACCAGAACCTACAGCTCCCTGTCCAAAAAGCATGCCATCAATTCCACCTTATATTTTATATCATGAACCATACAAGGTGGGGCTCGACTTACAGTGCTTGACCTGGTGCATCAATGAATTTAAAGATGGCGTCCAGTGCCAGGTATCCTGGGATATCCCATTGGTGGTGAGTACACCTGGCTGTGGTAACTGGGAGAGTGAGCTAACATCAGATGAGATGGACACAGTTGGTGGTTGAGGAGGTGAGTTTGTGACTATAGCACAAGGAAACCACGAGAGAAAACCTCCATGATACTTACATAAATGACTCCTTGCCTAAATATAATGTTCAGTCTTTAGTCTTTGATGAAAGATCATTGATCTGGCAGGATTTTTTCAGAAGGCAGCTTCCTGCTGGTTCCAAGGACAGATGATTAGCTGGAACCAATCTAATTGGCTGGCATCTCTGTAGGCCCAGCAATACTGCCGGTGGCAGCAGTGGCCAAAACAGAAACTACAAATCCCCAAATTCCAAATCTCACACTCCAAGAGCAGATTAAGTGCCAGAGGGTCTCACAATGGAAGGTGGAAATGAAGCCGAGAAGTGTGAGAAGGGAAAAAGGAATAGTGGGGTCTTGATGAAGAGGAGGCAGAGGTTTTCGGGGAAAGTGAAAACTGAAAGAACTGCGGATGCTGTAAATTAGAACATAAACAAAGTTGCTGGAAAAGCTCAGCAGGTCTGGCATCATCTGAGAAGGAAAAAACAGAGTTAACTTTTCGGGTCCGGTGTTCTGAGGAAGGGTCACAAGATCCGAAATGTTAACTCTGTTTTTTCCTTCACAGATGCTGCTAGACCTACTGAGCTCTTCCAGCAGCTTTGTTTTTATTCAGGAAAAGTGGGGGTTGGTGCAGTGACTGGGACCAGGAGAACTAGTAGGAGTACCAACCTTATGGGGATGAATCTGATGGTGTCTCCCCTTTCCCATCCGAGGCCAGGACAAGCTGACAGGCTGGGCTTCCCTGTACCCTTAACTTCCCTCCACCAGCCTCACAATTGAAAGTGAAAGCATGAATCAGTTTTTAGAGTTAGGAAGCACTTCTACACACAAAGGGTCGTAGAAGTTTGGAACTGTCTTCCATAAACAGCAATGAATGCAGATCAATTAAGTTTAAATCTGAGGTAGATTTTTTTGTTAAGGAAAGGTATTGAGGGAGTTAGGCCACTGATCAGCCATTATTTCACTGACTGGTGGATCAGGCTCCAGGGGCTGGATGGCCTACTCCTGTTTGAATGTTCCTATAAGAGCAGGAGGGAAGCAGTCCTGAGTGGGCGATAATGAAGGCCTGAGTAGGTAGGCTGCTCTAAGCCTCATCCCAGGTAAAACTGCAGATAGTTAAGGGTGGATGGGCTGCACAATATAACACTCTACCCAATCTCTGTTTCTCTGTTCAGGCCTGCTTGGTACATCCAGCATTTTCTGTTTATTATTTCGGATTTTCAGCATCTGTAGTATTTTGTTTTTGCACATTTTGTCTGGAGTTCATCTTGTGAGTCTGGAGTGGAGTATTTGAGGCACTAGACATGAGCAGTCAATGACAGATCTGCTTTCATATGTTGTGACATCTTAATACAAAGCATCAGTCCCTTTATTTTAAATGGGGTTAACACCACCTCTAAGATTGCAGACAGAAGAATTTCAACAACTAGTTCTAAATGGTAGTGACCAGAATTACCTCTGACAATAATAGAGTTTCAGTCAAAATAAGGGTAAGGCTAATAACCTCGTGGTAACCTTTCCCCCGTTTAGAAAACACATCTATGTAAAAGAGTGCTCACTGTTTCATATTCACATTTGTTTGTTCTACTTTTGAATTTGTGCTCGTTCCAAACAAGGCCGTTTATTTCAAGACAGGCTAGAGGCAGAGGCACTGAGCCCTAGTCCAGGCATTGCTGTATCTCCAATATGAGAGCTACCAGAGAGATTGCCATTAGCTGGCATCCCTTTAGCATTCCAGTACCAGTAAGGTGATCATTGGGATCTGTTTGGAGATCCATTCCTGAGACTTGGCATGGAATTCTTAAGATTCTGATGAATTCTGTAGATCTTGTAACCACTTTAGAAAGGGGGATGCCCAGTGGAGACATTATAAAGATATTACTGAAAGGGACTTGTCACCTCCCAACTGGCATATTAGGCTCAATGTGAGAGCAAATTACTGCAAATACTGGAATCTGTACTGGAAACAAAAAATGCTCGGGATCACAACAGGTCAGGCAGCATCAATGGAGGGAGAGCAAGCTCTGATCTAGACTCGAAACGTTAGCTTGCTCTCTCTCCATGGATGCTGCCTGACCTGCTGTGATTTCCAGCATTTTTTGTTTTCCGTCGTATTGGGGTCTATGTGTTTGAGGTAGAGTGCCACCACCAAACCTCCCTTCTACAGTCTTTAAGTAATCAAAAAAAAACTGTAAACAGCCCCAAGGGTCTTTGTAATAAAAATCATAATTGCAGAGGGAATTTGCTAAAGTTAAATTAAACAATCTCGTTTGAGGTGAGTGTGCGATGATGATGTCCAGCCCACCCCACAGCGCTAACTCAATTGCTGAAGGCCTGAAATGTACCAGCAGACACCGTGTACTCCCTCTCCATAGAAAGTTAAGCTGGTGATTGGGTGCAACAAGCCCCTGCATTGCTCACTGCCTGGACCTCTTAATGGCCACATCAACCAAACCCAGGAGCAGGCATATGAGTTCCTTCCCCTCGACTTGCCCTCCCACCTCTGCACTGTGCTCAAAGATCAGGAGCATGTTGCTGAAGCTGTGACCAAACATTTAGAACTGGTCCTTTTGTAAATAGCAAAGAAAGGGACTGGAACCTTTTAGAATTTCTGTATGCATGATCCATGAAATCCTTGAGGCTGCAAAACTCCCAGGCAATCTGGGAATCTTAACCTGTGGACTGCTGCACGCAACACTCTGATGGAAAAGAGGGGCACTTCTGTAGAGAGAGTCCTTCACTAGAGGACACCGATACCACAGGAAGACAAAGTGGAACATGTCTTGAGGCAGACAAACATAAGGAAGTGAAGAATGTACAGCAGTAGGCCATACAGGAAACTCCTCCTGTCCGACTGGAAAGAAACAGAAGGACTTTTTTCCTAAGATGGCACAAATTGTTGGTTTTCTCAGGGCCCTATACCAATGCGAAATTCTATCCAAACAGGGATCAATCAGATGGATACCCACCACAAGTTTGATCCATCTGAACACCACAAATACCTTCAGGATTGACTGCTGCTGTTTTGACACTTAGATGGTTTTGGCCAAGAACTGGCCATTAAGTGGCACATAGCTAGTGAGTTTCTCTGGCAGAATCTAGCCTGCTTCTCCAGCATTAAATACATGTCCCATGTCTGGTCAGCCTGATCCTTCTCCCGTACCAGACATCCATCTTACTGCCTGAGGTGCCTAAACAATGACTCCTAAAGGTAGCCATCAGGCCTGATGGGAGGCAGGTGTGGAGTAAGGCCACTGTGTCTTAAATGTTAATCAGGTCCTGGTAAAAGGTAGACAAGAGTTACAAAGACCAGAGAGAACCATGGACTGGACTTTCATGTCATAGTTGAGCTGTGCACCTGGCAGAAGAATTATTCTGCCAAAACACACCATCTAGGAGGGCACTCAATATAATGGTATTGTTACTGTCTCTGAAGCTGGAAGCTCACCATCTAAGCACAAGGCACCCCAGTGTCTGACTGCCATCCCTAAGCAGGAGAATTAGAACATTGGCAGAGACTCAGTCCAAGAGGAAATTCATAACTATCATATACATCTTTTATTGCCAAATCTGTGGGGGAGGAGATTAAAGTAACTAACCAGCACCACAACATGTCAGCAATCAGTTACTCCATGACCAAAGCTTGATGCTTGTAGGACCTCATTTGGAACAGTCTGGCCCAGTGACCTAAGTGGGTGGTGAATTTGTCCTCCAGCTCTTTCCAGTTCACCAGCCAGGATTTATCAGCAGGAATAAGATAGACTCCCAAATACAGGAGACGGGTGAAGATGCCGAGCTCTGCTGTTAGAAAGTTCACATGCCACTGATGGACCAGAAGCTGGAAACAAATCCCCAGTTATTCTCTGCAGAGGACACTGTAGTGTGTATATATCTCTTGGTCCGCTCACATCCTCCACAGTTCAGCTGGGTCCATGAACATAGGGAGCATGTCATCAGTATAAACGTCCTGCAGAGAGCCAACCCTTACAAACTCATCTACGAGAGGCGCAGGAATAGCTTCATGCAAATCAGATGTAACTGATCAGGTAAAGCATGCCCCTGATGCACTCCTTTCCTGAAGCAAATGGCCATTGTCAAGGATCTGCTAAACTTTATTAGACATTCTAATGCGGTGTACAGAAATTGAATCCGAGCAACAAATTGTGTCCTGAACCCAATGCTCCTGAATAAATATTTGCTGTCTTTCATGTTGAATGCCTTCTCCTGATCAAGGGAAAAGAATATGGAGAACAGCCCATTCCTTTAGGAAAGATGGATCAGTCCTTGTCAAGAGGAAGGTTATTATAAATGGTCAAGATTACTCCCAGCTTCCTCTGTGCTCTTGTTCTCATGGGTTCTCACTGGTACAGGTCACCCTGAAACAAATCCATCTGTTTGAAATAGGCCTAGTCTGCTTGGCACGAGTAGGAAAACTGTGGTCTCAGGAGCTTGTTTTCTTGGAAACGTGGATTGAAATATAAGGCATGTCTGTTCTACAGGTAATTTTGTGATACATTGTACACATTTCTGGAACTCTGCCCATGAGTTCAATTTCATTCACTATTGTCTTGGACATACTAGATGATCATCATGTGACCTTCACTCATAGTCCACAACACTATGTTTGCACTCCCCAACTAGGTAATCAGGAGTGGAAAAAAGAAAGTAGAGGATGATGACTAGTTTATAACAATAATCAACAATTTAACATCAGTGTCCTCCTTATAATCATAAGCCCTATCACAAACTCCTTGCATATGTTGAAAGGACATTTCAGTGCATATTTATGCCTAATGATTTTGTTTAACACTCTTGATGTGCTGTAGTTTGCTGCCTTCTGATAACCCAAAGATTTGCTTATGCCAAAAGTGCAGCAAGACAGAACCTCTACCCATTAGTCAGTTGATCCACCATTGATCTAATTCTGAAATTTGCAGACACAGGGTCATTTGCTTAAAGATAGTCAACTATTCATACCATTTTCTTTTCGAATATCCCAATGCGGCTATTTCTTCCGATTCTGTAATCAGTTGCATAGTAATCTAAATTTCTGACTGAACTATCAATGGGACATTTCTTTGGCTAAAATCCTTTCCATGAGGCTACTTCCTCTTTTGAATCAGCCACTTTACACTCCCTTAACTCCTAAGTACTTACAAAACCAGAGTCCAACCATGATTATAAGTTGTTCCCATTATAGGAGGACTATTCTTTAAAAAAAGATTCTCTCATACCCATGTATAAGGAATTAAAATCTGATCAGAAATTCCTTTGATAGCACTACTCCCTGGCTATCTTGTCACTGTCACAACCTTTCCCCTCATTCTCAATTGCTATTATTATTTCTCTCTTGTTCCTTCTAAGCTGTAAAGATTACATTATCTTGCTCCACTGGCAACAGGAATCTCCTCTGATTCCACAGAGAGAGATAGTGAGAGAGAGAGTCCTGATATTAATGCAGGTCCATCCGGTGTCAGTTGTGGACGAAAGCAGTGCATTTTCTGTACCCTTTGCACAACAGGATGGAGGAAAATATAGCCATACTGGTGAACTGTTGAACAAATACTTGTTCATGCATATGGCTCATAAATTCACCTTCCAATTATTTTTGGCACTCAGATTAGCCTTCTCTGGCATTTCAGCAATCATTCTTAATGGAGTGGCTTGTAAATGTGATGGCATCATTTTCTGGCTTTCATGTCCTTTAGACATGGTTTAGATGCTTCTAGAGGTTCTTTTATTTTAAATAAGAACTTGGAGCCTCTTCCAGGCAAAATTTGAAATCAACATCCTTCAGACATAAGCACCTCATGAGGAGAGGGTCCCTTGGCTAGATTAATTTATTCCAGCATCTGTTGCCTATCTGTATAATGCCATCAACAAATTTGGGCCAGTCACTCATTGATGCACCATCCTTTTGATCCTTCATTTTAATTGCCACCATGAAGATTGGCTCAAAGGTAAAATTAAAACCACCAAAGCCTTGCAGTGTTCTCCTCCTTATTTGTTAATGGTCTCTCCCAGCTGGCTCATTCTCCTACGAGAGGCAATGCATATTTAGATCTATGATTCACCAATCACTCAGAAGCATTTAACAAACCCCCGTTGGCATTTCTGTCGACCATTTGGTCTGCATCCAAATAGCCATTATTATATTGAAAGCAATATCAAGCACAGAATTTGGCTGCATCATTGGTCCAATTGGAAAGGTCTCAAGCAGGAAACTGTTACTCAGACTGGCATCCAGACTACTAGACAAAAGATCCAGACTTTGGGGCTCACAGTCACATATCCCTTCCAAGCAGTTAAAGACTGCCATCAGGTCTCAACTGTGGTTTTATGAAAGATACGTGCTGTGGTATTAGACAAAAGCAGAAATGCTTCAGTACGGGACACAATACAAGTGCCCAAAAGAACATAGAATATAGCAATGAATGAGGTCATTCACCCTTACACGTCTGTGCCAATTCTTTGAAAAAGCTAACCAATTAATCTATGTCTCTAACCTTTCCCCAAGCCCTGCAGTCCTTTTCCCCTTTTTAAAGATATATCCAATTGAAATTTACTCTTGATTTTATTCCACCAGCCTTTCAGCCAAGTCATTCTGCGTCATGACAACTTGTTCCTTAAACTTAAAAAAAAAATTTTCGTTTCTCACCTTGGGTTTTTTTTTGTCACTTGTCACCCTCCTTCCAATAAAATTCTCCAATTTTCAATTTCTCCTTCTTCGGTATGTCAAAACACTTCACAGTTTAGAACACCTCAATTAAATCTTTCCTTGGCCTTTCCTACTCAAAAGAGAACAGTCTCAGTTTCTCTGGTCTCTCCACATAAATAGTCTTTCACTGTTGGTACTATGGTCCTTTGCACTTTTCCTAAGGCCTTGTCATCCTTCTGCAGTATTGGCGACGATGCCTAATCTGAGGCCAAAGCAGTGATGCACTCACAGTTTTATACTCAACATATCTATTTATAAACGCAGGATCTTGTAT
Source organism: Rhincodon typus (assembly GCF_021869965.1). Classification (NCBI taxonomy): domain Eukaryota; kingdom Metazoa; phylum Chordata; class Chondrichthyes; order Orectolobiformes; family Rhincodontidae; genus Rhincodon; species Rhincodon typus. Next base: position 18,166,976 of record NC_063339.1, read on the forward strand.
GTTTCTTCATAGCTTTATTTAATCATTCTACCACCTTCAAAGACGCAGGTGAATGTTTCAGAGAAACGACATATTATGAATAGACCCTGCCTTTAGTTTGCCAGAAGCTCAAGTGTAAGGTATAATCCAGACTTCGCAACTCTCAGATATTCTCCATGAGCTGATGCCAACGGTAGACTCCAGCTCATGATCCATGCCTTTTTTGTGTGTCATATAGAGTGATGTTCTACACTTTTTGTTGAAGGAGAGATGAAGTAACTGCACAGAGGCTGGTATTCCGTCACCAAGTCACCCTTTATGTACACGGTACACTGGTTCCGACCAGCCAACTCGGATCCAGTCCCTAAAGTCAGGCAACTCTCTGAATCCCCTGTTTATATCTGTCAGCCAGGGCTCCCTGATTGGCCCAGGTTAGCAATCCCAAAGAAGGATCTCATAGTCAATTAGATCTACTTGGTTCTCATCATTACAAAGAGGTTACTTAATTAAGTATCATGGAAGACAAATCACCAGGGTCACTGAGATGAGCAAGGTTATATCCCAAGTCCATAGTCATTCATTCCCTTCTTTACCTCATACTTGCTGAAAAGCCACCTGAAATGAAAGGTGAGTAGAAGTTGAGTATACTTGAACATGGCACTGCTCTCCGTCAACTCAATAAAAAAATGCAACATCTTAAAAAAAGCTCTTGCCGTCATATAGTGCAGAGGCCACCAGAATACTTCTGAGTTCCATTTTGTGCTAAAGCCGTCAAAAGCAGATTGTTAGGTTTAGTAATAAATGGTACGATTCAGTTATGGACAATATTTCAGCCACAAAAGGAGACTTGGGAAATTTGAACCCAGCTAAGATGAGTGAAATCAGCACAATAACTCACATTGCTACCCACTCTTCTATCTGGCAAATACAATTTAAACTCTGTATTAACCATCCCTTTCTAAGCTCCAGCTCCTTGTCCATATATGATTTTAGAGGAAAACTGGGTCATGACTGTTAATTCCCTTTATAATTTATTGAAATCCACATGCACGATTAGCAAACAAGGTCAATTGTCTGAGAAATCCCATTGGCATTTTCCACCGTTTTCCTCTGTTGTCTGAGTATACTAACTGAAAAGTAAAAATGTGTGGAAACATTCTCTTTTTTCTCATTGAATGTATGTGACATACTGGAAAAATAATGTTTTATTAGGTAAGTGAATTGAAGGAAATTGAATTTTGTTGTTGATGTTAAGACTGGCAGCATAAAGGACTCAGTAGAACAGGGCACACAGTCTTGTGTTTAAGGCCCCTGATGAACTGGGTCATCTGCTCTTTTTTCATTATTCTATCATAACCCATACTTGCGCAGAAGGAAATATGTCGAGAAATTGTACCAAGGCCTGCAGATATACACTATTGTGGCAACTTGAACAAACAAAAGCATTATTTCTCATTCTGCGCACACAATCTTCATAGCCTGAGAGTTGACAGGAAATACACTGTCATTCAAAATGTGTTGTACTTCATTGCAGCTTTCAAATGCAAGTCATTACAATTTTAAACACTGCGGTACAGTATTCAAAATCTTCTCGAGTGCATTATTTACCAGGTGAACTATGCAAAACTGTTCCACTGTTCCAGGTCTACTTCCATTTGATTCTCTCCATGCAACTTGCTCATTTCAAATTTCAAGGCTGCTTTTCAATACTCATTTGGAGAGCTGGTAAAATTACGAAGGGTTGAAAGACCTCTCTCTTCACCATGACACTTCTGCTCTCAGTTGCAGCAGTCAGTGGAAGGAGAAGTGGGTGTCAGGTCACATAGGAGAGAGGTGAGTGTCAGGTTCAGCAAGGGAGGTGGTGTCAGGTTAGAGACTGGTGGGTGTAACGGGGGTGGGGCGGGTGAGGTTGTAATTAGGGGTGTGTGTGCAGGAGTGTGGGAAGTTGGGGTTGGTCAGTTTAATATTTACCCAAGAGCTAATCAAAGTTTAATTTTTTAACTTGTCCTGGGTAACTATCAACCTCACTCCAGTGGAACCCTCTAAATTTTAGGATTGAAATAGATATTTTTAGAAGGTTCCAAGTTCAGGTGATTTACCAATTGGAATAATCAATTTTCGAAGCAATTCCCTCAGAGTCCACTACTCTGGCAATTCTGCAAGGTCCTGATGTATAACTCATATCTACACAGCACAAATGATTATCTGGTCATTGGACTATTTGAGTAGAAACTGTTGGAATTGTAATCGAGAAAACGTAGGGCAATGAAACTAAGTCAGAATGCTCATTTAGACAGTCAGACCCAGTTTCAGACTACACTCCCCTCAGCCTGGGAGGTTGGATTTGGGGAGGCTGAGAGCTATCGGCAAACACACAGACAGAGTGGCAGCAGTGGGATCATGAATTTAATCCTCCAGGGAGAAGGTAGCAGGTTCTGGTGCCATGAAGTTGCTGCCATTTCCCCAGTGTGGCCCATTCACCAGTGCCAGTGATCAGCTGGAGCACAGTTTGTGCAACTGTTATGAGAATCTTTGTGCCATTTTGAGCACCGGTACCTCCAGCCACAATAGCAACAATCCGAATCAGAATGGCTCCAGGCTGGGTTTACATAGCGGCAAGCATGAATCCCATGACCTCAATCTGTGCTCGCATGTAGCACTCAAATGGCTACAACCTAAGCTGTAATGGGTACAAACATACTGCCATGGAGCTGGCCACAAATTCCATACTGTGACAGATGAGCTCCAAGCTCTGCATAAAGCCGGACTCCTCCATGCTTCTTGGGAGTGACAACAGATTCCATGGCAACCCTGCCAATCACTATTCACTTTTTACTAATATATCTCCTCATCAAAATCCTCACCTGAGTCCTCTGAGCAAAATCCATTAGAGACATGCACTCTGGGGCGGTGATACCTATGTTGTATCCTCCCGAGTCTCGCAGTCTCCCTCTCATGGTCATGGCTTACGATGCACAGATCCCAATATCAATACCGTCCTCTAAAGTACATGCAGTAGCGGTATCTGAGTTTGCAGCCAAATTAAATATTGGTGCTTCTTCATCAGGTGTCTGCTCCTGTTTTCATCCTTCGCCAGGGCTGCACAGGAAATCCAGCTGACAGCCCTTAGATATCTGGAATCATCAATGCAGAAGGGGAGGGTTATGCTGAGGGAAGGCAAGCTGGCTGGAAAGCAAGTTGCCTACAGTTACTCCAGCTACAGCATACACAGTTATTGGATAAGGTTGAAATGGGACCTGAGAATGTAAACAAGACCAATGTATACTCTAATATCAAATATTCTCAGTAATACAAATGCCATAACTCCTGCCAGCGCCACTCCAATAACTCACAAAACCTATCACCTCCCTCCGAGCGGCTTAGGAGGGGCAGGAGTGCTTGTTCCCTGCTGATTGCACCTTCTACGTTGTGTGGTCCCTTGAGCTGCAGGTAAAAAGAAAGAGTGTCACTGAGAGTGTTGCAATGTATTTGGGTGATGTATCAGTTACAGGTCAATAACTGGAATTATGTCAAAGATGTAAGTTGTGAACATTAGGCTTGCAGCAATGAAGAATAAGCATGACGTGGAGCATATGAATGTCAGGCATGAAGCCTGATTGGAAAGCAATGCTGCTGGGTGAGTGCATTGAGCAATGTGTCAACTTCTGGCTGTGATGGCGAGATGATCTTTGAAGATACTTTTACTTAACTTGACCACTTGTGTGAAATCATTGAATTTTATGTGGTATTGCAACCAATGCTATATTCTTGTGTTACCTTCCATAAAACAGAATTAGCATCCTATATTGGATTGGGAGGTGGAATTGGTTAAACTTACTTGAAAATCTCAAACAGGTTTACCTAAAAGGGCAACTGATAGTTTGCAGTTATAAAGCAACTTCTGTACATACCTTTACTCTGATGCTGCTGTTTGGAGTCCACATACCTGCTGGGCATCTCATGTTATCGTGGTCCTTGCCTCATTAACGTACTCAACTCTTATAAAAGTAATATAATACCAAGGTCCTCAGTTATAGACTTCTTGAATGGCCTCCCTGCAATCAGCTCCCATTCCCATCAAAATCATGTGTCTTGATAACTTTCTGGCTCACTGCAGATTGAGGTCTCTCTCCCTTCCAGTCTTACAGGCAAAAATCTTCAGCCTCAATGCAGAAAACCCGGGACCTTCCTCTTTCTCTGGCTTGCTGCTTTTTTGATACTCTGTGTTCCTTTTGAGAATGACCCTAATGGGAGCTATTGTCAGGCCTCCTGGCAATAGTCTGGATGTGGGGAAGAAAAAAAAAAATCAGGAGATAGAAAAGGCATGTAAGAAAGGCTCTATTAGAATAATCATGGAAGATTTCATTATGCAGGTGGACTGGGAAAATCACGTTGGTAGCAGATCCCAAGAAAAGGAATTTATGGAATAACTACACAACATTTTTTTTTGAGCAGCTTGTGGTAAAGTTCACTAGGGAACAGGCAATTTGGGATTTGTTGATGTGGACTCGACTAGGGAGCTTAAAGTGAAGGAACTCCTAGGGGGCTGTGACCATAATATAATAGAATTCATCTTGCTGTTTGAGAGGGAGAAGCTGGAGTCAGTTGTAACAGTATTACAACTGAGCATAGGTAACTGCAAAGATAAGAGAGAGGAGCTGGCTAGAGTTGATTGGAAGGGGAAACTAGCAGGGAAGATGGTGGACCAGCAAAAGCAGAAGTTTTTGGGGAATTTCAGAGGCAGAACAGAAATTCATTCCAATGAAGAAGAAACATCCTAAGAGGAGAACGAGGCAACCATAGCTGCCAAGGGAAGTCAGCGACAGCATAAATGCAAAACAGAATGTATATCAATATGTTGAAGATTAATGGGAAGACAGAGAATTTCGTAGCCTTTACAAACCAGCAGAAGATAAATAACAAGGTAATAAGGAGGGAGAAGATGAAATATGGGGGTAAGCTATCTAATGATATAAAAGAAGACTGCAAGGGTTTGTTTTTAGATATATAAAAGATAAGAGAGAAGCAAGAGTAGGAATTTAAGACTGGAGAAGTAGTAATGGGGAACGAAGAAATGGAAGAGGAACTGAATGGGTACTTTCCATCAGTTTTCACAGTGGAAAATGTCAGCAAAATACCAGAACTTAAAGAGAGTCAAGGACAGAGGTGAGTTTAGTGGCCATCACTAAGGAAAAGGTGTAGGGGAAACTGAGAGGTCTGAAGGTGGATAAATCACCCAGATCAGATAGACTACACCCCAGAGTTCTGTAGGAGAAGGCTGAGGAGATTGTAAAGGCATTAGTGGTGATCTTTCAAGAATCAATGAAGTTAGGGAAGGTCCCAGAGGACTGGAAAATGGCTAATGTAACACCCTGTTTAAGAAGGGAGGATAGCAGAATACAGGAAATATACGCTAGTTAGCCTGACTCAGTCATTGGTAAAATTTTAGAGTCTATTATTGAGGATGAGATTGTGGAGAATTTGGAAGTGCATGGCCAAAAGGGGCGATTTAGCAATGCTTCATCAAGGGGAGATCATGCCTGACAAATCTGTTAGGATTCTTTGAGGAGGTAAAAAACAAGTTGGACAAAAGAGAGCTAGTTGACGTGACTTGTTTGGATTTCCATAAAGCCTTTGACAAGGTACCACACAGCAGGCTACTGAATAAGATAAGATCCACAGTATGGCAAAATACTGGCATTAATAGAGAATTGGCTACCTCACTCTGGTCAGACTGTATTTGGAATATGGTGAGCAGTTTTGGGCCCTGTATCTGAAGAAGGATGTGCTGGCCTTGGAGGGAACCCAAATGAGGTTTACAAGAATGACCCTGGAAATACAGCACTCCTCATATGGGGAGCAGGTGAAGACTCTGGGTCTGTACTGGATGGAGTTTAGAAGGATGATGGGATATCTCATTGAAACTTACAGAATACTGAGAGGCCTGAATCATGTGAATGTGGAGAAGATGTTTCCACCAGTGGGAGAGACGAGGATCAGAGGGCACAGCTTCAGAGTGAAGGGATGCCCTTAAGCACTGAGATGAGGAGGAATTATTTCCGCCGGGGTGGGGGTGAAGCTGTGGAACTCATTGCTGCAGAAGACTGTAGAGGCCAAGTCATTGAGTATCAAACGTTAAAGGGAGATGGCAGGAGAATGAGGCTGAGAAATTATAAGCCATGATCGAATGACAGAGCAGACTCGATGGGACTATTTCTGTTCCTATAGCTTCTCTCTTATGGCTCAAACACTTTGCGATGGTTTCCTGATACTTGCTGCAATCACAATGTACCTTTCCTTTAAGAGAAGCAGCCTGGCTTTCAGCAGTGTTAGCTACCTTTAAATTGTGCTAGCCACGTACATACCTTCCAACATCTCTGTCCCCTGCCCCGCTTTACAATCCCACTGAGCTTGTTCAGCAGCAGATTTGGCGCTTGGCAGGAACACACAATCACACCAGACGAGCATAATGTTTGCGTTGCTTGCATCACCTTGATTGGGCAGGAGGTAATTACAAATTCCACAGCCAAAAACCAACATTGAATAACTTTTTGCCAGAGGAACCTCATCCCAGGTTTTCAACCATGGTGTAAGTTGAATTTTATCAGATCCACCCTACCAATGGTTAGCAATAAAGTTATAACAATGCAACAACAGATGAATGATGAATATTCTCTATGCCAGAGGGTTGCAGAAACTCAATCTTTGAGCAGTTTCAAGACAGAAATCAATAGACTCCAGGAGACTAATGCACCAGCTCTCAGATACCTCCTCCTATCTTCCCCTGGACCATGACCCTATTATGATGCATCAGGCCATTGTTTCAACTTTGGGAACATTTCATCTGGTGATCTCCCCTCCACTGTCTCCAAGCTGATAGTCCCTCAGCCCCACACAACTCATTTCTACCTCCTTCCAAAAATCCACAAGCAGAACCATCCAGGCAGACCCATTGTTTCAGCCTGCTCCTGCTACACAGAAGTCATCTCTTCTGACCTTGACTTGGTCTTCTCTTCCCTGGTCCAGTCCCTGCTCATGTACATCTGTGATTCTTCTGACACTTGACATCATTTTCAAAATTTCCAGTTTGCAGATTCCAGCTGCCGCCTCTTTACCAGGGACGTGCAATCCCTTTACAAATCCATTCCCCACCAGGATAGTCTCAGGGCTCTCTGCTTCTTCCTGGAACAAAGGCCTGAACGTCACCCACCCACCACCATCTTCCTCGGCTTGGCCAAGCTCGTCCTCACCCTCAAAATTTTCCCTTTTAACTCCTATCATTTTCTTCAGATCAAATGGGTGGCCATGGGCCCCAGTTATGCCTGTCTCTTTGTGGGGTATGTGGAACATTTCTTGTTCCAGTCCTATTCCAGCTCGCACCCACAACTCTTTCTCTGATATATCGATGATATCATCAGTGTTGCTTTCTTCTTCTCGCACACTGCTTCCTGTAAAGACTTCATCCCATTCTTTCAGTTCCTCCGTCTCTGTCACATATGATTAGATGAAGCCAACTTCAACAAGGGAGCCTCCAAAGTGTCAACCTTTTTGCTCAACCGAGGATTCCCCAGCACCATTGTCGACAGGGCCCTCAATTGGCTGGGACCCATCTCCTGCACAAGCTGGAAGAACTACAACTCATTTTCCACTTGGGGACCCTGCAGCCCTCCAGACTCAATATCGAGTTCGATTTTAGGGTCTAAACTCTCCCATGTTCTAGCCCCCTACCCCACACACCAGGCCTTGTTATCAAGTAGCCTACCATTACACACAACCTATTGTTAGTCACTAACAGTCCCCATTAATAGCTATTCACTCTCATAGCCAGTTTGTTATCAACTCCTTTGTCTATCCAACTGCTGTTCTCTCTCTTTGGGCTCTATCCCTAAGTATCATTTACTCCTGGCACCCTCCACCCACCCTGTCTTCTATATATAAACCAAAGCTTTCCTAGCTACAATCAGTTCTGAGGAAGGGTCACTGGGCCCAACACGTTAACTCTGATTTTTTCTTCACAGATGCTGCCAGACCTGCTGAGCTTTTCCAGCAAGTTCTGTTTTTGTTCCTGATTTACAGCATCCGCAGTTCTTTTGTTTCACATTTGCTCTTAAAGTATCCAGGTACTTTTCAGATAAAAGGGATGGTTTAGAATGTGACTTGTTTTTGTTTACCCAGGGGTATGTTGAGTCCACTTTTCATCATTTATATAAATGACTTGTATGTAAACATAGGAAGTATGGTTAGTAATTTTGCACATGACATCAAAATTGGAAGTGTAATGGACAGCAAAGAAGATTACCTCAAAGTATAACAAGACCTTGATAAAATGGGCCAATGGGCTGAGGAGTAGCAGATGGGATTTAATTTAGGAAAATGTGAGGTGCTGTATTTTGGAAAGGCAAATCAGGGCAGGACTTACACACTTAATGGTAAGGTCCTGGGGAGTGTTACTGAACAAAGAAACCTTGGAGTGCAGGTTCATTGTTCCTTGAAAGTGGAGTTGCAGTTAGACAGGATAGTGAAGAAGGCACAAAAACAGAATTTGCTGGAAAAGCTCGGCAAGTCTGGCAGTATCTATGAAGAAAAAATCAGGGTTAACGTTTCGGGTCCGGTGACCCTTCCTCAGAACCAAACCTGAAATGTTAGCTCTGATTTTTCCTGCACCAATGCTGCCTGAACTGCTGAACTTTTCCAGCAACTTCTGTTTTTGTTCCTGATTGACAGCATCTGCAGTTATTTTGGTTTTTATTTAGTGAAGAAGGCATTTGGTATACTTGCCTATATTGGTCAGTGCATTGAGTATAGGAGTTGGGAGGTCACGTTGCAGCTGTACAGGACACTAGTTAGGCCACTTTTGGAATATTGCATGTAATTCTGGTCTCCCTGCTATAGGAAGGATGCTGCGAAACTTCAAAGGGTTCAGAAAAGATTTACAAGGATATTGCCAGAGTTGGAGAGTTTGAGCTACAGGGAGAGGCTGAATAGACTGGGGCTATTTTTCCTGGAGTGTCGGAGGCTGAGGGGTGACCTTATAGAGGTTTAACAAATCATGAGGGGCATGGAAAGGGTGAATAGCCAAGGTCTTTTCCCTGTGATGTGGGAGTCCAAAACTAGAGGGCATAGGTTTAAGGTGAGAGGGGAAAGATTTAAAAGAGACCTAAGGAGCGATTTTTTCACACAAAGAGTAGTGCATGTATGGAATGAGCTGCTAGAGGAAGTGGTGGAGGCTGGTACAATTACAACATTTAAAAGGCACCTGGATGGGTATATGAATAGGAAGGGTTGAGAGGGATATGAGCCAAAAGTTGGCAATTGGGGCTAGATTTATTTAGGAAATATGCTCAGCATGGACAAGTTGGACCAAAGGGTCTGTTTCCGTGCTGTACAGCTCTATTAATCTATGATTCTATCTCAGGTGTATCGCATGTCTTAGACAGAGTTTGCAGACAAGGTATGGGATAGTCAGCTTTGGGGCAATCTTGCAACAAGCAGTTTTATTTTCAGAGCTGAAATAGTTTGGAAACAGAATGAGAGAGAGAGAAAGCTAGTCATAGTGGTGCTTGGAAACAGCAGAGACCAGTTACAAAGGGCTACCAGAAACAAAATAAAAATCAAAAGAACTGTGGATGCTCTAAATCAGGAAAAAAAAACAGAAGTTGCTGGAAAAGCTCAGCAGGTCTGGCAGCATTTGTAAAGAAAAAATCAGAGTTAACGTTTCGGGTCCAGTGACCCTTCCTCAGAACTGCCTTATATAATTCCTTCTGGAGAAGGGTCACCGGATCCGAAACGTTAACTCTGATTTTTCCTTCACAGATGCTGCCAGATCTGCTGGGCTTTTCCAGCAACTTCTGTAGTTGTTTTCTGCCAGAAACAAAGATGTTTTCTGATTTTGGAATCACATAACAAGAAAACAGTGAAGATCAGACGAGCTGGGGTGTCCACAATCATGAGCTGCTTAAAGAGATGTGTCACCTGGTCATATGCTGGTGCAAGGATACTTGTACAGTAGAGATTAATAGGAGAACTGAGGCAAATCAAATACATTCCCAAGAACTGTGGCAGACTTTGCTTTGACTTCAGGAGATGTGAAGGAACCATCAAAATTCTGTGACATATAGGACAACTCTTAGGTTAGAAATGAAAGCAGATTATGATATTGTCTGTTGAGATTTTCCAGTTAAGCATTTAAGTATTTATGAAGTATATATAATATTAAATTAGAAGCACTTACTTTGATCAATCCTTGTACCTATACAGTAGAAGTTTTTGTTTACAACGTGGTAGTTCACATGTAGTGGTATAATTCTTTCAGTTAACAAAAGAGTTTGAATTTCTTTTCTTGAAAGTCATTAAAAAATGTTAACTTTTATAACTTAAAATCTTTAAAAGTTAAACCTCCCTTGAGAACATAGCAACAGTGGGGTCAACAGGGCATCTTTGTAGCCATTGAGATGACAGGAAATAAACAGAAGAATGATGATCAAGTTGGATGAATCAGAGTTTAATCAAGTAGAGAAAAAGAAATAAAGGAGCGAATTTCCAAACGGTCATGGAGGCGGGACTGGAAACAGATGTTATTTTAACAATTATTACCTTGTTAATAATATACTTGCACTGTTAATTAGGAGATTTAACTCTCTGTGTCGAGTTGATGTAATTGATGTGCAATTTCGGACATTTCTTGGAAATAACGGAGATTAAAATTCAAAGCTGAATATTACATGCTTCACCAAGTGTAAGTTCGACAGCAGAGCACAGAAATTAAGTTCGGTGCCCTGTCCACCAATGTCCAGCCACTGATGAGCTCACTTCAATAACATGGAGGTGGGTATAGGTATCAGCTGCCTACCTGCCAAATGTAGATAGATAGATAGATAGACAGACAGATAGATAGATAGATAAGGGTCAATTCAGCTTGTCAAAAGCTACATCAATTACAGCTGGCGTCAGATGGAAATGGGCAGTCTGTTTTTAAATGTCTACATGTACAAAGGCAGGAATGTGAGGATCAGAGGGGCACCACTTTTGGATGTTCATTAGGTACATCAGGAGCAATTCCCAACCCCAAAATGTAACCCCACCATTCCTTCTGCACCATCTGCCTAACAGAACCTTGCTAACCTGACTTCGCAGCCTTTGAAGATTATACAACTTACCTTCTGCCTACATGCAAAAACACCGATTGTAAAAACACCAGGCTGACGTTTCGGGCCTAGTCTTTCTGCTCCTACGATGCTGCTTGGCCTGCTGTGTTCATCCAGCTCTGCACCTTGTTGTCTCTCTTTCTTGAAATACTTGCTAGGTCAGGCAGCACCTATTGAGGTAGAAACAGAGTTAATGTTTCAGATTTATGATCTTTTCATCAGAATTTATTCTGAATGAGTTTTGATGAAAGATCATCAATTTGTTTGAGGTGCAGTCTTTCAGATAGCTCACTAAAATAAAACAAAACAAAGAACTGCAGATGCTGGAAATCTGAAACTATAGCAGAAATTGCTAGAGAAACTCAACAGATATGGCAGCGTCTGTGGAGAGAAAGTGGAGTTAACATTTCGCATCCAGTGACCCTTCTTCAGAACTGAAGAACTGCAGTTCTGAAGAAGAGTCACTGGACTTGAAACATTAACTCTGTTTTTCAAACATGTAGCTCCTCACTCCCTGTGAAGATAGGATCCAAGACTTTGCCAGCGAGGACAGGGATCAAACTGTGGACAACTCCATGTCCTGCACCCACCCCCATTCCCCACCATCCCCCCAGGAGTCTGTGGGATTGATTCCTGATGTTGCGTGATTGGGGCCAGAATTTGGTCTCCAAACAGCAGACTAAGGCCTAAGAGTGACAGGGAGAATGCAGTGCTCATAGATATTTCTCCCTGTACTGTCTGGCTTTCTGTCTGATGATGTTGCCCTTTAAAAGGCCTCACATGACCCAAAAGTGAAGCCACCCTTCCTCACAGAACAAAACACTCACACCACCCACTCTGGGTGTGGTGGCAGCCATTTCCATCCCTATTCTACACTTGTTATTTACAGCGTATTAGAAGGCTACAGCAGCCATTCCTCATGTCACGTGTCTCAGGGCTTAGTTTCTAACTCTTGGCGAATCACCAAAGGTACACATTCCCTTCTTGCTGGTCCTTCCTGTCGACTCCATTGGCTCTGAACTTTCCCACAATCCCACCCAATTCATCTATTTAAATCTTCATCTCCCCGTTTAAGCCCCTGAGCCCAGACACATTGAGTCAACATTTCGGTTATGACAGTGAACTGCTCCCCAAACCCCGGCCCCATCGAAATCAGGGTGTTGCTGTTGATTAGCACCCACAACACATTACCCTTTACCTGCAATGCTGTATCATCTCCTCCCCTTATATATTGAGTTTCTCACTTTACAATTTTTTACTCCCTCTGCTCCGAAGCTCCAAACCCCATAACTAAGTAGCCTATTGTCTCTCCCACTGCAGTGGCCCCTGATAATCCTCCCTTGATTAGTAGTGGATATAGCCCCAAGGCTGGCCGAGGTTCAATCTCTTGAGTGACTTAGATAGGCAGCCTGAACAATCAGTTACCAAAACCCTAACTGATATTTTTACAGCACACTAAATGACTTCCCATGACTCCCTGGGCTGGTTACACTGGACCCAAAGGTGGTGACGTATAGACTGTAAAGGTACAATTCCCCTGACCTCCCCAAGTGACTGACTTCCCATGACAATGACCCCAGACTGACAGTGAAAGTAACCTTTGCATTAATGAGCTGACACCCTCTGATTGCAGGGTATCTACCTTGACTGAAGTCTATTCCCCTTAAGATTTGAAACACGGCCATTTAGTTGAAACATGTGAAATGTATTTGGCATATAAGTGGCTAGCATATGGTGCAGGTGTGGAATTGATGTAGCATGGTGCCACACAGCAACATGTCCACTCCCTTGACTGATGGCTGTATGCAACCATGACAAGCTGACTGGCTTTGCATCTGCGCTAAAAGGCAATTCAAGATAATGCAAGCTTTTAACCTCTGGTTGAGGGGACAAAAAACAAAATGGCAAGACAAGACAAGGATGCTGTGAGCATCCAAGTTGGCATAAACTGACTGAGCATTAAGAGAGCAAATGAGCAGTTTTTAAATACTCCCTGGTGCAATCCATGAGCTGAGTGCCTGACCTGGCAAGAAAAGTTTCCTGGCAGCAGCATTGCAGAGAGATGCCCTTGTTTTTTTTTAAATTCATTAACAGGATGAGGGAGTTGCTGGCTAGGCAGCATTCATTGCCCATCCCTAATTGCCCAGAGGGCAGTTCAGAATCAATCACATTGCTGTGGGGCTGGAGTCCCATGTAGGCCAGACCAGGCAAGGATGGCTGTTCCCTTCTCTAAAGTACATTAGTGAACCAGATGGGTTTTTCCTGATAATCGACAATGGATTCATGGTCATCATTAGATTCTTAATTCCAGATTTTTTTATTGAATTCAAATTCCACCATCTGCTGTGGTGGGATTCGAACCTCAGTCTCCAGAACATTATCTGGTTCTCTGGATTAACAGTCCAGTGATAATACCACCAGGCCATTGCCTCCCCTGGTTGTGATCCAAGTGTAGCATTTAAGTGTTTAACCACACTGTGAGAGGTTCGGAAATGTGCTACAATGATGCAGTGAAAGTGGTACGTGTTGGATGCCAATGTCCATGGACTGAGGATGTATGCAGTCTCTGCCCAAGGAGTGTACCCTGAGATGGTGCCTGGTATCCAAGATGGAGATCCCAAGGAGCAGACAGTAAGATGGACTCATCAAGTGACGACCTCATGTCGAGAGTTGTGACTGTTAGTTTCTATCTGACTGGAAGGAGAACGAAAACTGAGATAAGATTTGGTAATAATGAGATGTTGAGGTATGCAAATAGGCCTCTCACTGCTCAATAACAAGAATCTCATCTTACCCTTCAATGCCTGCTTGGAACATTGGACATTTTGCTGTCAGCATCAAGAAGTTCTATCCTAAACATCTCCACATAATTTCCATAACTCTCTTACCATGGTTTATGTCATTCAGGGGATGGGAAGGTTCCACTCTATGTACTCATCTTTCATTGATCTGGTGTCTCCACTTCATATACATTGTATTATTTAAGACTGCTACAATCACTTCTAAGTGTTTCCTCATTTCCCATCAGTATGAGGTGGCTGTGAATTCACGATAATTATTTGTATATGGCAGTAGAGGATCAGGAAGCTGCAGGTTGGAGCTTCTTATGCCAAAGGTGCCCTTTTACTCCTTCTGGAAGACAATGAAATGGCTCTGGTACTCTGTTCAGGACCCTGCTGCACAAGATAAGAGCAGAATGAGGCCATTTGGCCCTTTGAACCTATTCCATCATTCTTCACGATCGTGGCTGATCGTCCAACTCAATAGCCTAATTCTGCTTTCTCCCCATAACTACTTCCTGTGGTAATGAATTCCACAGGCTCACCACTCTTTGGGTGAAGAAACGTCTCCTCATCTCTGATCTAAATCGTCTACCCCGAATCCTGAGACTGTGACTTTTGGTTCTGGACACACCCACCATCAGAAACATCCTCCCTGCATCTACCCTGTCCAGTCTTGTTAGAATTTTATAAGTCTCCATGATATCCCCTCTTATTCATCTGAACTCTAGCAAAAATAATCCCAACCAAGTCAAAGCAGGCCAGGCTGTATCAAAGGAGCAGGAAAGTTGACATTTCGGTTTGGGACTCTTCTTCAGACCTGAAACATCAATTTTCCTGCTCCTCTGATGCTGCCTGGCCTGCTGTGTTCCTCCAGCTCCACACTGTGTTATGTCTGACTCCAACATCTGCAGTTCTTACGATCCCTAACCTTGTCAATCTCTCCTCATACGTCAGACCTGTCATCCCCAGAATCAGCCTGGAAAACCTTCGCTGCACTCCCTCGAGAGCAAGAACATCCTTCCTCAGAAAAGGAGATCAAAACTGCATACAATATTCCAGGTGTAGTCTCACCAAGGCACTGTATAACCGTAACAACACATCCCTGCTCCTGTACTCGAAACCTCTCGCAATGAAGACCAACATACCATTTACCTTCTTTACCGCCTGCTGCACCTGTATGCTTACCTTCAGTGACTGGTGCACAAGGACACCCAGGTTCCACTGCGCCCTCCCCTCTCCCAATTTACAGCCATCAGTAATCTGCCTTCTTGTTTTTGCTTCCAAAGTGAATCACCTCACATTTATCCAAGTTACACTGCATCTGCCAATGATTTGCCTGCTCACCCAACCTGTTGAGATAATGCTGAAGGATCTCTGTATCCTCATCACAGTTCACCCTCCCTAACAATCTGGTATCATCTGCAAACTTGGAGATGTTACATTTTGTTCCCTCATCCAAATCACTAATATATTTTGTGAATAGCTGGGGTCGCAGAACCAATCCCTGTGGCACCCCATTAGTTACTGCCTGCCAATTTGAAAAGGACCCATTAATTCCTATTCTTTGTTTCCTCTCTTCAAACCAGTTTCCTATCCATTTCTATACACTTTCCCCAATCCCATGCACTTTAGTCTTGCACAATAATCTCCTATGTGCGACTTTGTCAAATGCTTTCTGAAAGTCCACTGCCATTAGGGATTGGGAGCCAGATGGCCCCCACTTGCCTGGATGGATACAACTTCAATAACACTCAACAAGCTTGACACCATCCAGGATAAAGCAGCCCGCTTGATTAGCACCACATCCACAAACATCCACTCCCTCCATCACTGACACTCAGTATCAGTAGTGTGCACCAACTACAAGGTACACAGCAGAAATTCATCAAAGATCCTCAGATAACACCTTCCAAACTGATGGCCAGCGCCATCTAGAAGGACAAGGGCAGCAGATACATGGGAACACCATCGCCTGCAAATTCCATTCCAAACCACTCAGCATCCTGACTTGGAAATATATCACTGCCCCTTCACTGTCGCTGGGTCAAATTCCTGGAAATCCCTCCCTAACAGCATTGCGACTCTATCTGCAGCAGTTCAAGAAGGCAGCTCACCACACTATCCTCATGGGCAATTAGGGACAGGCAATAAATGTTGGCCCAGCCAATGATGCCCACATTCCACTCATGAATTAAAAAAAGTCCTGAGTGACCGTTACTTCACCATGTCAATCCCAGTCAATCTACAGCTATTGAGCACTCCCAATCTTTCCAGTGATCTGAACACCATTATATCTCCCAGCAACAATAAGGCAGTGGAAAATTGCTATTCCTGTAGACTTACTTCCTTCACCTCAATCTTCAACAACGCTTTTTGAAAGTTGCATCCCTGAGTCTATCCAACATATTTGAGCACTCTCAGGACCTTAAAGGATCTTCAGACAAGGTCATTGCTTCTGTTCTTCCTATTGCATGGGTCATAGATCAAGATGGTGTTGTCTAAGTAATTCTGGAGAGTTGCTGCAGTACATCTTGCACTGGAGCCATAGTTGTGAATATTATCTCCAGTGTCAGAGGCACCAATCAAGCATATTGTCTTGAGTAGCATCAATCACTCTGAGTTTTGTTGTGGTTTCACCTGTCCAATAAATGGAGTGCACTCCATCATGGTCCTGATATGGGCTTTGTCCATAATGACAAGACTTTAATTGAGTCAGGGAGGATTTGTCACAAAGTACATAACCTCTCAATATGTGTGATCCATTTCTGCTTCTGGTCAAAAGTGATGCCATGCTGGATATAGCCGGCAGCTTGAATGTTACCTGCTATTTGTCAGACTGGATCTTGGTGGTATCTGGGTCCTGCTGTAAACTGGGGCATGTCGGGTAGCAAGTTACATTATCACCTTATTAAAGTTGTCTCAAGCACCATCAAGGCATTTGCAGATTGCACCTGCTTTCATGAAAAACGGAAAGCAGTACATCATGAATAGGGTAATATTAGACTTAGTTCATTCTGATTGGACTTAACTGTGTTCTTGAATGGATGCAATGGATCAAACCATTAAAGTAATCATTTACTGTGTCACTTTCTATTCATGGCAATCATGTTAATTTTGCCGAGATAAATAGACTTTTTTTCCAATTTTTCTGCAGTTATTAATTTTGTTTTTGCTGCAACGATTAAGTGTTAGTTTCACTAATGCAAGTACTCTCACTGCAGTGAATATAATTTACATTTCACAATTGTAATTATTTTTACTTTGCCTATAGTGAACTCTCATTATAATTCATCACAGTTATCATCATTTTAATTTCACTGCACTGAATTAGAACATTGCTTGGCAGTGAGATTACCATTCACTCCTGAAGATTAACATGAGTGCATGAACAATCAACTGTTGGATTGTTTTTAGCTTCCCCTCAAAAAATATTTACTTAACAGGTATTTGTCTGGTGGGAGTTGATGGGCATTTGATTTTGAGTCAAAAAAGTCTTTGAGTTAAGTTATGATTAATGATCACCTGATCCAATGTTCAATGAGTTTTTCTTTTGATTGGGTAAAAGATGCTTGAAAACTCAATGGAGAAAAAAGTCTGTGTCTGTGGCCTGATTGAGACTTGAAGATTAAACCCCAACTGTGTGACACAATGCAGCTGTTACATTTTGGGGGAAGTCTTCAGCTTGAATGCACCTTTGACCCACTTCAATCGCCACCAAAAATGGCCATCTAACAGGCAGCAACAGACTCGGGTCAGGGAACAGGTGCTGAGAAAGGTCACATTTTAATCGCCAGCCACGATACTTCACTCCATCGTTCCAAACAGCTGACAAACAAAAGGGCCGGTAATAGTGACTGACAGGATTCTTAATTGTATGCAGTCAGTCATGACAATTTGATTAAAATATTACGAAAAAGTCTCGCCCCCTGTTTGTTTCGATCCTCGAAATCTAATTTTAAATTTTCAAAAGGAGATTAACTTCACAAGCATGACTTGGATGCCATTAACTTCTACTTAATCTTTATTACTGATGAGAATTTAACATATGTATGGGTTTGTCTCGGTGCTTCTGGATCTCTGAAGTAATGTCTAGAAAATACAAATGGTGGACCCTAATTTGCAATTAAAGAGATAGTATCCTGTTTTCTAGCTCAACTAAACTGTCTGCATTTATAAACCATTTAAAAAAGAAAATAAAACCAAACCTTTGATAATCAAAGCAGGTGTCTTCATTATTTGTTTGCGATCAATTAATACATTTTTTTTTGAAATTTGTTAACATTGTTGGAGAGGCCCTATCTACCTCTGTATATAACAGAGTCATGGTTACCAAGCAGAGATGATCTTTTTTACATTCGTTCATCAGATGTCAGCATCATTGGCTAGGCTAACTTTTATTGCCCAACCATAATTTCCCAGAGGGCAGTTAAGAGTCAACCACATCGCGGTGGTTCTGAAGTCACACATAGGTGAGACAAGGTAAGGACAGTAGTTTCCTTTGTTAAGGCTGTTAGACAAATTCACAAACACCAAACTTCTGACGCATGAATTTACATAATATCTTACTACGGCAAAATTGTCAAACTGTTTTGTGTTGTTAATAACTTCTGAAGTAAACAAAGTGTGCTTATATCAGCAATCTGCCATTCTGCACCAGCAATGGTAAACAGTACCTTATAAACAATAGCAAGATTAATAATCCATTAGTCTATTTTGTTGAGGTTACTGACTGAGGGAGGTATGTTGGCCAAAGTAACAAGAAAACTCATGAAGTGGTAACGTGGGGTTTTAAGCATCCACAGAACATAAAACAAAAACAGAAATTGTTGGACAAACTCAACAGAGTTCTGATGAAGAGTCACCAGACTCTAAACTTTCACTTCCCACAGATGCTGCCAGGCCTGTTGAGTTTCTCCAACAATTTCTGTTATTCTTTCAGAACTCCAGCATCTGCAGTTCTTTGTTTTATTCCACAGAATGTGAAATAGATTAACATCTCATCCATTTTAACAATCCAGCTAAATTATTTAAATTGCTTTGAACTATACTTATGCATTGTGTAGTTTTAAAAGAGGTGTCTTTATAACATTGATTTTCTCAATAATAGGGAATATATTATTTCTCAAAAGGAGTAGGTTTAGACTTTGTGATGAGGAGGAATTTCTTCGTCAAAGGATTGAGAGTCTTTGGAACTCCTTACCCCACAGAGCTGTGGGAGCAAAATCCTTGTACATATTCAAGCCTGAAATAGATACACTCTTGATTAGTAGGGGAATTGAGAGTTACAGGGAAAGGGCAGGAAAGTGGGCATAAGGAATGTCACGTAAGCCATGATCTTATTAAAGGGCAGTGCAGACTCAAGGGGCTGAATGGCTGATTCTGGTTCCTAATTTTTGTAGTCTTATGATATAGCGGATTGGCAGCCTGTTTTACATGTACTCCAGTAAATGGAAGAGATGGGAAGCCACTTCTGGAAATCAAATGCCAAAGAATGTTTGGTAGCATTGGAATCAGGATTCCTATGTAGCACAATAATGAAGAAGATGGAGGCTTTACGGAAAGGCAGTCTGCTAAATTATGTCAAAAGCTGCAGAGAATGTGAAGAGGAAGAGGAAGAAAATGCAACAAAGTCACACAGAGAAATTCACTGAAGAGCTTAATGGCTGCCATTTCAGTGTTGTGGCAGGGGCAGGAACTGATAAAAGAGAGAGAGAATGAATGACAGACCAGACATGGCTGCTCAGGGACATGGGTTCAATTCCACCCTCAGGCAACTGTCATGTGGAGTTTGCACATTCTCTTCGTGTCTGCATGGGTTTCCTCCAGGTGTTCTGATTTCCTCTCACAGTCCAAACTTATGCAGCTTGGGTGGATTGGTCATACTAAATACAGGGATAGGTTGTAGGCTGGGTCTGGGTGGGATGCTCTTTGGAGGGTAAATGCAGATTTGATGGGACAGATGGTTTCTTTCTGAACTGTAGGGATTCTATGACAGAAAAAAAACAGAAAAAGTCATAATTAGAGTAATGGAGAACAGATGAGCTGTCCTGAAAGCAAGCCTTATAAAGCGATAGTAAGTAGCAACCCATGTCATAACAGGACTGGGTGTGGAGTGTGTGAGAAGCATAGAAGGATGGAATCACACTTGGAAGTTATTAAATTCTATATTGAGTTTTAGAGGCTGCAGGGTCCGCATGTGGAAAATGAGTTGGTGTTCTTTGAGCTTGCACTGAGGCTCACTGGAACACTGCAGCAAGCCTGAGTCAGAAATGTTGGCGTGGGGACACAGTAGTGTGTTGAAGTGGCAGGCAACTAGAAGCTCCTGGTCATTTTTGCAGACAGAATGTAGGTGTTCTGCACCATTTTTTTCCCCTTTTCAAGCATATTGGAAACAGTTACAGGCCAATAATCAATACATTCAGCCATGCTATGAATGCACCTTCTTTAGCCATCAATTTCTGGAGTGTGACTCGAATCCAGAGTTTAACGCTACTGACTGCATCACAAGCTGGAGGGTTTTATTGAATACATAACAGCCAAGAGATAGGTAGAAAAGGGATACTAAACAGATAAAAATCATTCCAATGCCTTATAAGTTGCATCAAATATATTTCAATTTTGTTTTCAGAAGCGGTTTTGTCTTAATGACTATGAAAGAGAAGAAAAAAAATCTAAATGGTGTGCCCTGCAGCTTTAAGTGTCCTCCTACTGTTCTCTACTAAAAGTTTATTCATATATAATGGACACAAAATAGAACAATCAGACACACACTGTGTAATGTGCTTCATGCCAAGATGCAGATGACCATTACTCTGCTCACTTAACTAAACTAAAATGAACCTTTCTTTGCTATGCATTCATTTAGCATTGTTAAAGATTACAGAGGACTGGATTCAAAAACCTTACACCTCTTTCTCAGCAACGGAGAGTTCACAATCTTGGCTTGACCATTAGATTTGCCCTTGGAGGTAAGATTTTTGCCTTTGAGGGGGATGATGTTGGGGGAGATGATGTTGGGAGATAAATTATTACATTCTTTTCTACACTACTCACTGTTGCGCAGAAGTCTTTGTAAAGGAAAGGGAACCACTTTAATAAAACAAGGAGTGACTCAAAATGGGAGCAAGTAAGCTGATGAGTTTCTTTTTAACACAAGGTGCAGTTCAAGTGGTTCAAAAGTTTATCTGTCATTCCGTTAGAAGATTACCGCTTCTGCATTTTTATTCCCATTACCTGTGAAGGTTCTTCCTTGTTTATACTCTCTATCTTAGTCAGGGGTTTCCTATAGAAGTAGCAGTAAAATCTTAAAGGCGTCTTTTCTTTGCTGGGCAGGTGCTAATTGCCTGAAATAAGCAGGAATTACATCAGAGCCGAACCCACTCCGCAGAAAGGGTGAAAAGAAGATGCTTGACAAAATACCAGCCAAATCACAGTGGTGGAGTAACAACTGTTTCAAGAAAGTTCATGCCGGAGTGTTTAACATAGTAGTACTCGGGTTCTTTCATGAACTGACCTAGAGTCATAGAGTCGGACAGTATGGAAACAGACTCTCCACTCTAACTAATCCAAGCCAACCTGATATCCTAAATTAATGTAGATCCATTTGCCAGCATTTAACCCCAATCCCTCTAATCCCTTACTGTTCATACACCCAACGTCCTTTTAATGTAATTGTACCGCCTCCATCACTTCCTCAGGTAGCTCGTTCCATACATCCACCACCATTTGCGTGAAAAACTTGCCCCTTTGGTCCATTTTATGTCTTTCCCCTCTCACCTCAAACCCAAGATCTCTAGTTTTGGACTCCCTTATGGTGGACAAAAGAGCTTGGAAATTCATCCTATCCATGCCCCTCATGATTTTATAAACCTCAATAAGGTCACTCCTCAGCCTCCAATGCTTGAGGGAAAGTAGCCCCAGCCTACCCAACCTCTCCCTTAGCTCAAACCCTCCAAACACGGCAACATCCTTGTAAATCTTTTCTGCATCCTTTCAAGTGTATCAAAATCTTTTCTATAGCAGGAAGACCAGAATTGAATGCAGTATTCCAAAAGTGGCCTAACCAATGTCCTATATCGCTGCAACATGACATCCCAACTCCTATACTCAATAGACTGACCAATAAAGCCAAACATACTAAAAATCTTCTTTACTGTCCGTCTACCTGTTACTCCACCTTCAAGGGACTATGAACCTGCACCAGATGAAAGTGTGTAGCATGGCTGGTGCAAGTGAGGGGAAAGCAGGTAAGATGTACTGAAGGACAGAAGAGGCAGCACAGAGAATATGCAGGGTCAGTGGTGTGTGAGAGAATGAGGGATCATTTTGCATGCAATATTGAGCGTGGGCCTCATTGGGTTATGGGTACAGTAGCAGAGTGAGGATGAGGGGGCTGAGAAAGGTGTGGCATTTACACTGGCAGAATGAAAAAAGTCACTGACCTTTATTCTGCATCGTTAGCAATTCTCTGCACCTTGGTACTGATCCAGGTGCTGTCATCAGAGCAGGCTGGCAGAGTCTGGTGTCATGTCTTACACTGCCACTACTCTGGGAAGAGGATGCCTCTCCTCTGGACTACCCCATCCACCAAGACCACCAGGTTCCTGCCGGAGAATCTCCAATAGGTTCAGACTACATCCTTGATTGAGCAAGGCACATTCAGAACATTAGTGCCCGTCCAGGTGCAGAACGGGCTTTCAAAGATGGTGTAGGCACAAGGAATGCCAGTCCTTAAGTGTAATATGTTCAGTGCCAAGTTGTGTTGGGACTGGCTTGTGGTAAGATGGGGTCAAAATTGGACACGAGAGACACAACAGGAGCATGAATAAAGCTTACAGTATCCTTGGCTTTATTAATGGGGCATAGAGCACTGTTAGATCTTGATGGGAGTATTATGTACAGTCTACCTGCTTTAGGAAAGATGAGAATGCATTAGAGAGAGTGCAGTGAAGGTTTGCAAGAATGGTCCTGCGATAAGAAACTCAGTTATGGGGATAGTTTGGAGAAGTTGAGACTATTTTCCTTAGAGACAGTAAGGCTAAGAGGAGACCTGATTGATGTTTTCAAAATCATGAGGGAATTGGACGTAGTAGATGGTGAGAAACTATTCCCTCCCTTAAAGGATCAAGTATAAGAGGACAAGGGTTGAAAGTAATTTACAAAAGAAGCAAACATGATGTCAGAAATATAAACACGTTCACGTAGTAGGTAGTTAAGGTCTGGAAAAGTGGTAGAATCAAATTTAGTTCAGTTAAAAAACTAAAACTTAAACCAGGTTTAGTTGTGGTGTTCAAAAGAACAGTAGATGATCACTTAAGTAGAAACAATATTTAGGTTTATTAGGAAAAGGCAGAATGCCATTAAATAATGATGCTGTTTCAAAGAACCAGTGCAGACATGATAAGCCAAACAGTTTCCTTCTGCATCATAACAATTCTGTGATTCTGAATCTAGATTTGTTTTAAGAATGTTTGTAAAGACTTTTATGACTTTGCATCAACTTTAACGAAATCAGTTGTATATTCCATATCATATTTGTGGAATATGAGAAATACTGACCCTTGACCTGGAAGCAGTAGCAACAAAAAATGGTTAGGATTAAAAATATTATAGCCAGAAACAAAGGACAGCTGCAACAGAGAGGAGGACATAAAAGGCATATTTGCAAACAGCTCTGTGTGTATGTACGTAATACTGTTGGGCACAATAGAAATCGGAAAATATTGTTACAGCAGGGTTTGTCAACTGGCCACTTTTACTACTTGGGTTTTGTGTGAACCAATCAAATGTTTTAATAGGGATTTGGTAAAGGAATCAGTGTGGAATTTGTGACAAAAAGACTGCCATGAACCTAACTAAGGAGGTTACCTTACTTTTATTTTTTTAACGGGATAAGGGCATTACTGGCCAGGCAGCATTTATTGCCCATCCCTAATTGCCCAGAGGGCAGTTAAGAGTCAACCACATTGCTATGGGTCTGGAGTCACATGTAAACCAGACCAGGTAAAGATGGCAGTTTACTTCCCTAAGGACATTAGTGAACCAGATGGGTTTTTCCCCAACAAACAGCAATGGATTTATGGTCATCATTAGACTGTTGACTCCTGATATTTATTGAATTCAAATTCCACCATCTGCCGTGATGAGATTCAAACCCATGTCCCCAGAACATTATTTGGGTCTCTGGATTAACAGTCCAGTGATAATACCACTAAGCCATCACCTCCCCTCTGAATTGTTGATCTCCTCTGAGGACCTTAAATAAAATAGGGCTGCCAGTGAACATGGGACAATTTGGTTGTATGGGAAAGTAAGATATCCTAACTTCCAGGGGCTGCTTTAGAGAACTTTGGTACTACACATTGTGCCACATGACTGTGAGGAGTTATGCAAGTGCTAATGGCTGTGTAAGGCACATCATGTTGCATTGACTAAAGTGAAATTTACCTTTTTTATTTGCAATTTACTTTGCCTGTTAATTAATGTTTAATTTGCATTAGTTCTGATAACTAACAAAGTAAAATATATAAAAAAAAGAATGTAGTTGGTAGTTACATAATTAGAGGGTTGGCCAATAAGTTTGTTACAGTTTGTGGTGACCCCACAGGAATCATGACAATTTAATATTAGTATTTGTGCTACAAATATTTCTAATCCTTCACAACTACTCACTAATCTGCCCAGGCATGTTCAAGTGTCAGAAGGTAATAATTGTACATAGCTGTTCCATAGAGTCAAATCATGCAGTGCTATAGTGCATAACTCTATGAATAGTGGCTCTCCATGGTTACTTGACACCTGGCCCCTAGTGTACTGTAGCGACTAGCATACTGGAAAATTTGCTTTAATAATGGTCTTCGGTTATAGAGTCATAGAATCATACAGCACAGAAACAGGTTCTTCTGTTCAATGACTCCATGCCCACCAATATCCCAAACTAAACTAGTCCCACCTGCCTGCGTTTGACCCATATTCCTCTAAATATTTCTTATTCATGTACTTAACTAAATGTCTTTTAAATGTTGTAACTGTACCACCTCCTCTGGAAATTTATTCCACACACGAACCACTCTCTGTGTAGAAAAATTGCCCCATGTCTTTTATAAAATCTTTCTCCTCTCACCTTAAAAATATGCCCCCTAGTCTTGAAATCCCCAACACTAGGGAAAAGAAACCTGCCATTCACCTTATCTATATCCCTCCTAATTTTATAAATCTCTAAAAAGTCACCCCTCAAGTTCCTACACTCTAGTGAAAAAGGTCCCAGCCTATCCTACCTCTCCTTGTAACTCAAACCCTCCATTCCCAGCAACATCCTGGTAAATCTCTTTTGGTTAGCAGCACTGCATCTTGATGTTATCCATTAATATGCTCATTACTGTATCCAACTTGTCGGTAAAATATGAGTAGAGGAAAAAGGCAAATAAAACATACACACTCTAAGTTATCATCTAACAACATCTGGAGGAATGTCTGAGGTTTAATGGAAATAGGAAACAAAGATGGGCACATTAATTGAAGGTTAATTGGGTTAGAACTGGTGTCATAAATATGGGAATTAAGTTATCAGTTGGGATGAGTGCAGTTCAGTGAAATAAAAATTTCACTATAAAGTTTGAAGTTGGACTTGGATCAAAAATATTTATCTTCTAGTATATAATCATGGGAGAAGAGGATAGTTGAGACAAAATGCAAATTTTCAGGTTATGATTACCTATTCCAGTATCTGAATCTGAGTCTTATACCCAATGAAAGAATAAAGCAACTGTGATTAGTTGTAGCCTTAGCACTTCCATTTCCATGCAGAAACCCAGGTAATTGAGAAGTCTGAATAGAAGCAGAAGAAATTATATATGAATGAGAAAAGATGGAGGATTATGAATGCAGTTTTAAAACAGATGCTGGAGAAGGGAGAAATCCCCAAATTGAAAGGGGTGGATAGAAACAGTCAGCTATCTGATTGGCTTACACAGAAAGAAGCAAGGTCTAAGAAACTGTTGGATGTACTGGAAGAAGGACGCTTGCAGCCTAACTGTGCAAATAAAACAAAACTGGAAGACAATGTGTATTTTGTATGTTTTGTTTCATTTAGTTTTAAATTATTGTTTTACAGTCACTTGTTTCAAAAAGAAAAACGATTGAATCCATTATCACCTAAAGCCTGAAGGAATGCTTGAGACGTCATGGAATGAGGAAATAGGTGACTGATGTATTAATTAAATTGGGTTAAATTGGTTAATTGGGTGAGAATGCTTTGCATAAATATGGGGACATAGCAATCAGTTGGATGAGTTTTATGGAGTGCGGTTAATATAAAAAAGGTCTCTCTAAAAATGTGAACTTGGAATCTGTTCACAAACATTTATCTTCCGGTGTATAACATCCTGCAACGTATGGCCAACGTGTAAGTATTTCATCACTATCTTTCTGTAAAATGAAGACATGTACGAACATTAAGCATTGCCATATGGAATAGCACATCTCCAATTTGGCTCCACCTCCGTGCATTCAAAAATTGTGTCTCAATTGCTTACAGTTGAATAAAGTATAGGTTTCAACATATTTCTAGGACTTATGGAATAGTAATTCAGGTAGAGAACCCGAAATACTGGATAATTTCTCCAAAAACTGTCCAATCTGGCATGACCCAGCTCAGAAAAGTTTGGGGAACTATCAAGTAAACTCCAAGAACTGCTGAGTAAGTTCAAGGAGCTGCTGACTCATGATCACCAAATGAAACAACTTAATTCTAAAATCATCTCTGAGGCCTGTAAATTGTAATTAACAAGAACCCATGAGAGTGATGAATTAATCTTGGGATGTGACCAATTCTGCGAGCTTCCAGCATGGGTTTTTAAAATCAATGCAATAAATCATGAAATCTCAAGTTGAATTGAATGCAAGTTGTGCTTAAAATTCCAAGATCTTTGAGATGGCTGCCCTTACTTTGTACAAATTGCACTCAAAGAGTTTCCTCAATGGAAAACGAAAACCTACATATTTAACTTTCTTTCCCAAGATAGTGGGTGTTTCTGATTTGAATTCAAGCTCTCCATAGAATTTTCCTGACAAATCCTGTAAAACAGCATGGTTGTCAGGTTTGAAGTTCTCTACCTGTGCCCAGAACAAAGCCCCATTTTTTTTAGTTTGAACTGGGCCATTCAGATATGATGTCAGGAAGCAATCTTTCACACAAGAGGTTGAGGCTGGGAATCAGTTGAAAACCTCAAGGCCAAAATTGCAAAGTTTATGTTAGGCAGTGAGTGTGAGGGTTACAGAAACCAGATTTTTTCTTTAATTATTCATTCAGAGGACAAGGGCATTGCTGGCTTGGTCAGCATATATCTTCCATCCCTACTTGCCCATTGGGCAGTTAAGAGTCAACCATATTGCTGTGTGTCTGGAGTCACATGTAGGCCAAACCAAGTAGGGGTGACAGAATGTAGTAGAAAGTTACTGCAGATGTTAGAATCTGTACAGTTTCCTTCCCTAAAGAACATTAGTGAACCAAATGGGTTTTTCTGGCAACTGACAATGGATTCATTGTCATCATTTGACTCCCAATTCCAGATTTTTATTGAATTCAAATTCCACCCTCTGCTGTGGCAGGATTTGAACACCAGTCCCCAGAACGTTACCTGGGTCTCTGCATTAACAGTTCAGCAATAATACCATCAAGCTATTGCATCCCCTATAGGGTGAGATAGGCAGATGGTATTGTGATACAGATCAACCATGATCCAATTGAACAGACCAGGTGGGCTGAATGTTCTGTTCCTGTTCTAATGAATATATACACACACGCGCGTGTTAAGATACACAAACAAAGCGATATGTTTAATATGTCTCTCAAACCAAAGCACCACATAGTTCATTTTGGATCTCTGACATTCATTGACAAAGGAGGACATTGTGAATTCTTCTACCACACAACCTACGTGTAACCATCCAGGCCTCATTTTGCTTCCTATCACCCTCCCAAAATATGCAAGAGGGAGATTGTCATCACTTGTATTCGACCAGTGGGAAAATCATGGTATCCCAATATATTCTGCCACATCATATTTCTCAGGAGTCATTATTTTTCAATTGTTCTCTGAAGATCACAATCCAGCATTTTAATAGCAAAAACAAACAATGTGGAGTTTTCATTAACTGCAATGACACAACCATGTTTACACCACAAATATTTCAATACCTGTAAAGTGCAGCATAGCATTCATTTAATCGGGCATGACTGCAATTAAAATAGATTAAACTATTTGCTATATTGAAATACTCCAGACCTTTTTGTGCCAGTGTTGCACGCTGGGCAGGGACTTCCATCTCCCGATGCCATAAATAGTAAGCTCAGTTCATTTAAATAGCCTTCAGCAGTTTGATGGAGAAATTCCCATGTAACACTGAAGCAATGCACCAGCAGAGCTTGGAAAGTAGGAATGTAGCTTTTAAAATGTCAAGAATGGCTATGATTGCAGAGCAGGTGAGGACAGCATCAGGGAAGTAGAAAAGTGTTTGCATGCTTTTGTATTGTATCATTCTATTATTCAATAGTACCTGTGGAAGAAATTCTCAAATGTTAGCCCTTACCTGATTCCGTCAATTTGCTCTAGAAAATGCTGCAAACAGTGCCTTTGATTGACAGGGACTGGAAAGGACACTCCACATATCAGAGTGCTCAGTTTCTACCAGCATATGAAACTGGTTTTGATGGATCACCTGTTTTTCTTGCTATTATTTTCTTTTGGAGCTATTATAGATGTGCTTATTCTGTTGAAGCCTTGGATGGTGGTGACATAAGTAGTGTAGTACAGGCAGCAAGTGATTAGTTGTATATCTTGTTTCTCCATGAAGAAGCACACAGCAGAATGCTGTTATGCTCATAATCTGAAGGGGACCAATGCTCAAAACTCCGTCCACCTAAACCAAAATCTCTGCTTTGTTTCAAAAAAAAGTAATGCTCTGGTGGAATTTGAAAGGGAAAGAAAATTCTTGGGAAAACTCAGCAGGCCTGGCAGAATGCATGAACAGCTAAGTTTTTCATAAGAGCATAAGATGTAGGTGTAGAAGTAAGCCATTCAGCCCCTCCAGCCTGTTCTACCATTCAATCTGATCCTGGCTGATCTAATAATCTTCAATTCCAAATTCTTGCTTTTTCTCTACAAATCTTGATTCCCTTATTGATTAAAAATCTATCAATCTCAGCCTTGAGTTTACTTAATGACCTAACGTCAGCCCTCAGCAGTAAAGAATTCCACAGATTCACTACCATCTGAGAGAAAAAAAATTCCTCTTGATTTCTGTCTTAAATGTGTGACACCTTATTCTGTGTCGTAGACTCTCCCACAAGGGGAAACAATCCTCCACATATACCTTGGTCAGGACCCCAAGAATTGTTTAGATTTTAATATGGTCCTCTCTCATTCTTTTCAATTCCAATGAGTGCAGGTCCTTTCAAGGCCAATATGACTCTTCTTTAGAACCAAAACGAGCTGGAAAATGGTTAATTTCATGCTGTTGACAGAGGGGGAGGAGGAGGGAGGGGCCCAGAGCAAGAGACAAAGGGAGTGCTAATGATGGTAAAGGAGATATACACATGTAAAATAGGTTTACATTTTAGTCATGAAAAGGGGAAAATGTGTCCACCCTACTGACAGCAGAGCCAACAAGGCACAAATAAGACAGGGCTGGGGCATTGGAAATCTAATCAAAATGAAGGTAGCGATTTCATGCTCTGAACATGTTAAACTCAATGTTAAGCCCTAGAGGCTGTAAAGTACCAAAACAGAAAATGAGGTGCTCTTCTTTCAGTTTGCTTTG
The DNA here is from genome assembly GCF_021869965.1 of Rhincodon typus. Classification (NCBI taxonomy): domain Eukaryota; kingdom Metazoa; phylum Chordata; class Chondrichthyes; order Orectolobiformes; family Rhincodontidae; genus Rhincodon; species Rhincodon typus. Next base: position 18,196,701 of record NC_063339.1, read on the forward strand.
TTGGAACACTGTAGCGGGCCCATGTTGGAACTGTTAGTATGGAGCAAGATAGTTTATTAAAATGGAAAATATTTGGAATATTTGGTTCATTCTTATGGACAGAGTGGAGGTACTCTGCAAAGGAGTCATGCAATCACAGAGGGTATAACATTTTCCCTTTCACCTCCTTTCTTCTCACTGTCTAAGGACCTGCCTTTCGGTCTCATCAATGTAAAGCAGACTGGGAAGACCCGTTACCTACTAGTACTGTCACTGAACCTGTAATCCAATAGCCAGGGCTAATGTTCTGGTGAGACGGGTTCAGACCTCACAATGGTGGAGACAATTTGAAATCAATGAAACAACCTGGAGGGAAAAGAAAGTTGACGTAATGATGACCGTGTAATCACTGTCAATTGTTAAGAAAACACATCTGGTAAATTCCCATTTGGGAATTTTCATCTCCCATGAACAATTAAACAAAATAATTGGGAGCAGTGAATATTGTAGATTAGAGTCAAAGAAGTACAAACAAAATGCAGCTTTATCAGGATAGAGTGTGTTGGTGGGGGCGGGGGGGAGGGGTCCTGAAACAGTGAGAAGGAAGGAGGTGAAAGGGAAAATGTTATACCCTATTTGATTGCTTGAGAAGATACCACGAGGGAGTGAGGAAGTGTTAGGAGTAATGCATGAGTAGACGGGATGTCAATGTCATGGCGGGAGCAGTCTCTGTGGAATGCTCACAGTAGAGGGGAGTGGAAGATATGTTTAATGGTGGCATCCTGCTTGAAGGATGTCAGAAGATGGTTCTTGGAATGGAGTGATTGGTGAGGTGAAAAATGAGGACAAAGGCAACCCCCTATTGTTGTTCATGAAGGGATGAGGGCACAAGTGTGGAAAATGGGTTAGATATAGTGAGGGTCTGTCAACCACAGGGACTTAGTTCTCATTTGAGAACAAAGGAAGAAAACAATAGACTGGGAGAGAGACCTGTCATAATCGTCCCCTTTCAAGTGTACAAGAAGAGAGGTTAGAAGCCACTTTAACCCAAGTCTGGGTCTGCCAAGGAAGAAAGATACGGTTATGAGCTGAGAGGCTTGTGCATGCTAGTGGTCTTCTTACTCCTGTGTAATGGCTGCTGTAAAAGAACAAATACACATTCACCCCTGCTCTTTTGCTCTGAGTGCTCGAAACCAGTTTGCCTACAAGCTAGCCAGAAGGAAACAGGGATAAAGAAGGACCCTCTTGGTCTGACTGCTGCCAGGATAAAAAAAATCAACTAACTTGCCAAGTCAAGATTCCCAAAAACTTCTATTCTGCTTTCAATGTTCCATTATTTACTCTTCAGAAATGATCCATAGACACTGATCTGTATGTCTTCCAACATTTTATTTTTTTTGGTTGCACAGGATCACAGAATTGTTATGGAGGTATGTGGCCCACCATGATCATATCTGCACTTCTCATTTTAACTTTTGGTTTTCCTTGTAATCCTACTCATTTTTAAAATTTAAATAATGATCCAATTTCCTTTTGAATGCCTCAATTGAACCTACCTCCACCACTCTTCCATATCCTCACAACTCGCATGTCAACAAGTTTGTTCTTACCCTCCAATTGCTTCTTATGCAAAACACCAGACCGTGCCCTCTGGTTCCTTGATTCATTTACAAGTGCGAACAGTTTCTCCCCATCTACTCTTCACTTCTCATTTCCAATATATACAATTCCAATCTATATATTTGTGTGCTGCATTATTATCTCTTCTTGGATTTAGTCACTATTTTGTAAGTTCGAACGAGCCTAGTTAAATTGGTTCCTTTCAATTAATACTGGATCCACTTTTGATTGTCATTTATATAATTGATTTGGATGAGAATATAGGAGGTATGATTAGTAAATTTGCAGACGACACCAAAATTGGTGGCATAATAGGCAGTGAAGGAAGTTATCAAAGATTACAAAGAGATCTTCAAAGATTACAAAGAGATCTTCATCAATTGGGCCAATGGGCTGAGGAGTGGCAGATGGAGTTTAATTTGGATAAATGAGAGGTATTGCATTTTGGTTAAGTAAACAAGGCCGTGACTTAAGCAATTAATGGTAGGACCCTGGGTGGTGTTGTAGGGCAGAGGGACCTCGGGGTTCAGGTATATAATTCTTTGAAATTTGCATCTCATGTAGATAGCGGGGTTAAAAGGCATTTAGCATGCTTGCCTTCAATGTTCAGACCTTTGAGTATAGGACGTCATGTTGACATTGTACAGGACATTGGTGACGCCTTTTCTGGAGTACTGTGTGCAGTTCTGGTTGCCCTATTATAGGAAGGATATTATTAAATTGGAGAAGGTCCTGAAAAGTTTTACTATGATGTTGCTGGGAATAGAGGGTTTGAGTTATAAAAATAGGTTAGATAGGTTGGGACTTCTTTCACTGGAGCAGAGGAGGTTGAGGGGTGACCTTATAGAGGTTTATAAAATCATGAGGGGCATGGATAAGGTGAAAGCAAAGGTCTCTTCCCTAGGGTGGGGGTAGTTCAAAACTAGGAAGCATATTTTTAAGGTGAGACAAGAAAGTTTTAAAACGGACATGAGGGGTAACTTTTTTACAGAGAGTGGTTAGTGCGTAGAATGAACTGCGAGAGGAAGTGGTGGATGCAGGTATGGTTACAACGTTTAAAAGGCATTTGGGTAAGTACATGATTAGGAAAGGTTTGGATGGATGTGGATCAAGTGCAGGCATATAGGACTAGCTCAGTTTGGAAACACGACGGTATGGACTAGTTGGACCGAAGGGTCTGTTTCCATGCTGTATTACTCTGTGACTCGGACCATGTCTGAACTCTGAGCATTTACCTGGCTCTCTAGATTGGTAATCCATTGACATTATCATTGTGCCACCATCTCCCCTAAACTGTCTATTGATAAAAATCGTCTAGTTGCCCACTGTTATCTAGTCATAACACCCCATTTATCAGGAGGATCAACCAGACATTTTGGCCTAGTCTTTTCCCGAAGGTCATTTTTAGCATCCTTGTCTCAGAAGAAAATTGAAAGTCATCACAATGTTAACATTTTCTACATTCTAGGGAGATATGCCAGTTAATGCGTCAAGTGAGAACACGTAAAAGGAGTGAAAAGCTTACAATTGTTTAATGCCGTACATGACCATCTTATGCTCCCAAATGGAGCCAACAATGTGCAGTCACTAAGGCAATATAGGAAATGAGGCAGTCAACTGGCACACAAGATGCTCCCACAAACACCAATGTGATAATAAACAGTTCACTATTGGTTGAGGATTAAATGTTAACCGGGCTTCTGAGGTTAACTTCCCGGCTTTTCTTCAAATTTTTATTAATTCACAGATTGTGGGCATCGCTGGCTAGTTCAGTATTTATTACTCATCAGACTAATCGTCCAGAGAGCAGTTGGGAGTCAACCACATTGCTGTGGGTCTGGAGTCACATGCAGATAAGAATGGCAATTTCCTTGCCTCAAGGACATTAGTGAACTAGGTGGATTTTTCCGACAATGATTATTGTCATCATTAGACTCTTAAGTTCAGATTCTTATTGAATGTTAATTCCTTCATCTACCATGGCAGAATTCAAACCTGAGTCCCCAGCATATTACCCGTGTCTTTGCATTAATAATCTAGCGTCTTGTGGGGGCTCATGTATAGTGTTGCCAGATTGTGTTGCATTGCCCTCGTGTGCTGTGCTCTATACAATTGGATTAGGCAACGAGGTGATGTGCTGGATGCTGAGGAACTGGTGGAACAGGAACAGTCTTCTGAGAAGGAGATTGAAGAGGAGGAAGCTGTTGTTATCCTTGACAGAGCTCGGCTGTGTGGAAGCACTACAAGCTCATCGACACTCAATTCCAATACAGGAGAGCTGGATGCCGCAGACTGTCATTAACTTTGAAATACTCATTGGTCATGCTGCCGAAATCTGGTTTGCCTTGTTGGAGCAACATTCAGCCTCTATTGATTTTGCTTGCAAATGCCTTTGCTGTCTGCAAATAAAAGCTCAGGCATGTATTTGTCTGATTGCTTGCCTGTCTGTGAAGTTCTAAAAGACAAGACAAGCTGAAAATGTCCATGGCCTTTGGTGACAGCGTAACACCGACTTAGAGAGTGTGTTCGGATGTACAGATAGTGTGTGTGGTGTGGTGGTTAAACAGTGACTAGGGTGAGAGAATGGGGTTGTATGCATGAGGGTGTGTCACCCATCCCAGCTATGTGCCATGAGCAGAGCAGCTTTGAGGTTGCTGGGTCATGACAATGCCAGTAAGGGTGTTATACTGAATTGCCAATACTTATCCAGGTGCACAGAAATCTTTTAAAGATAGCAAGGGCACAAGGAATGCTGTTTTTTTTTGTAAAAATCCATGAAGTGGCAAGTTTACTTGGGAAAGGCACACGTTTAGATGGGCCCAGAAGCAGAAGAAGTGGAAGCCCGGAGATAGGGTAGGTAGTTAATGTGTCGAATTCGGTAAGATATGGTGAGAAAACTTGCTAGGTTTCTTAACAGAAATCCCTCCAAAATTCTCGATGCAACTCGGCCTTAGCTAAAAAAGTACAAGATCCAGCCCAATATCTATCCAGCAGGATTCAAACCAGGCAAACATTCGATACTACCAGGCCAGTGGGAATGAAAAAAATTAGCAATACTGAGTTGCAATGACTTAGAAAAACCACTGAAAGAAGTAGATGATGTTATAAGTCAGCGAGTGATGTTCAGGCATGTTATGAATGCTGTGAAAGCATGTAGGCTATCTATATTGGTTTTCTATCTAAGTATCTCAGATAGCTACCTTTCCTACTGGTAGGTTAATGGAAGAATTGGACACAGGATTGATTTATGAGACATACCACATATTTTAATGCTGCTAAACTACACTAAAGTGGTCAGTTCGAGTTAGGAAAGCCCAGACCCTTTTTAGTTTGTTCTTTGTAATAAAACCTCTTCCTTTCTGTTTCTTTTCATAAATTATGATTTCCCAATCAGTTAATACACTGTCTGTTCCCTGTCAACTTCCACTAGGATACATATCAAAGCAACTCATGTTATTACCCACCAAAATTAAAAAATCCTCCCCTAATTACTGCCTCGCCATGATTAGCTGACTACATGTTGGGTCACGTTTGAGCTGTGAGCCTGCGGCCTTTGATTTTTTGCATCAAAACCCTTCAATACACTGAACCTCATGCAGTACAGCAACTACTTCTCTGTGATACTTAAAGAAAAACATATACTCATTGGCTAACTTTAGTGGACTTATCCCTCGATTGCAAGTCTGTCACAGGAGAGGATTCACTTGGCTGCCTCACTGATCAGAAGCATAGCACAATATGCATAAGGACAAGAGTACAGATGGAAACAAGTAGCATTATAATGTTATTTTAAAGCAAGGAGATTGTTGATTATTTCTTGATGTGGGTTTTATCTCCAGCAAGGTATCTTTACCTAATGCGATAATTTACTAATAATACCTTTTTTAACTCTCATAACATAAGAAACTACATCTTGGGTAATTTGGTATTGAACAATCCAACAGATATTTATTACAGCTTTGAAATACATTAATATTATAGTCAAAGGGGAGAAGATGGACTAATGGTATTATCACTGAACTATCAATCTTGCAACCCAGATACTGTGCTGGGCACCTGAGTTCAAATCCTGCCATGCCAGAGTGTGAAATTTGAATTTAGTTTTCAAAAAAGCCTGGAATTAAGAATCTAATGATGACCGTGAATCAATTGTCAATTGTTGGAAAAACCCATCTGGTTCACTAATGTCTTTTGGGGAAGGAAACTGCCATCCTTACCTGGTCTGGCCTACATGTGACTCCAGACCCACAGCAATGTGGTTGACTCTCAACTGCCGTCTGGGCAATTAGGGATGGGCAATAAATGCTGGCCTGGCCAGCAATGCTCTCATCCCATGAATGAATTAAAAAAAAGTTACAGGCATAACATGTGTCTGGCCTAACGTTAAGCTATTAGGCTACAAAGAGCAGTATGCTTCCATCAGTATGTCATGCTTCAAGTGGTTACAGCTAATTCAGAGACTGAGATTTTATACCCACAGGCATATATTATGATGCATTGATAAGATATACAAGCATTTCTCTTAAAGAGACACTGACATACTTACTGTAAGACATAACACAACATTCCTCAGTGTAAAAACCAATTGTAGACAATGAGTCAGGAATTGGTCTGCGTAATAAAAACCGAAAGAACTGTGGATGCTGTAAATCAGGAACAAAAGTAGAAGTTGCTGTAAAAGTTCAGCAGGTCTGGCAGCATCAAATCCCTATGGTGTGGAAACAGGCCCTTTGGCCCAACAAGTCCACACCAATCCTCAGACCATCTCACCCAGACCCATCCCCCTTTAACCACCTAATCTACACAACCCTGAACACTCTGGGCAATTTAGCATGGCCAATCCACCTAGCCTGCACATCTTTGGACTGTGGGAGGAAACTGGAATACCCGGAGGAAACCCACGCAGACATGGGGAGAATGTGCAAATTCTGCACAGACAGTCGCCTGAGGGTGGAATCAAACCCAGGTCCCTGGTGCTGTGAGGCAGCAGTGCTAATCACTGAGCCACCGTGCCACCCTATGAAGAAAAAATCAGAGTTAAAGTTTCAGGTCTGGTGACCCTTCCTCAGAATTGGAAGTGACAGTGAAATTAATGGTGGTGGACAAGAAGAAAGATTGGAACGGAAATCCCATCGGAGAGAGGAGCAGAACTTCTTCAAGGTGGGCATGCTGAGAAGAGATGTGGCAGTGACTTAAATACTAAATAAAAATTGAAAGAACTGCAGATGCTGTAAATCAGGAACAAAAACAGAAGTTGCTGGAAAAGCTCAGCAGGTCTGGCAGCATCTGTGTAGAGAAGTCAGAGTTAATGTTTTGGGTCCGGTGACCCTTCCTCAGAATGTCTGTGTAATACTGTTTCTCATGCAGAAAATGGGCAAACAATTTGACAATTTAGCTGTGGGATGGCCTGAATCCAGTGCACACAGATAAATGCATTCAATCTCTTTTGATACATTCTGCCAGACACCAAGAGCAGATGTCAGGCCCCTTAAATATTCAAATTAAGTAACCAATGACCATGGACAGCTTCCGTGGAGAAATTAGTTAGTGGAGTGTGTGCCAGACATCACAGTGGCTCTGCCCAGGGTACTTCAGTGGCTTTTTGCAGCTCCCAGCTGCAGGCGAAACCTGCTTCTATTTTAAAGAAGAATACACTGGGTGAAGAGCTAGGAGGGACATGAATGCAGCATAGGACCAAAGCCATAGTGTCTTGCTGGGGTGGGGGTTTGTTGAGGGTTGGGGGGTACAACTCAGCAGCGAAGCAGTTAATTTTTTTTGTTGAATTTCTTTATCTATGACTATGTGTACTGAAAAATGTTCACGAAAGGCAATATCTACAGTCCAAATGGTTTAACACAAATAACAACTACAGGCTTCTGTTCGCCGGCATGAGATACAAGAAAAATCAATCAAATCTCTGGAAGGGGGATTTGGAAAAAACATGTACTCTGCACCTGATTTGAATTGCGCCTCCCTGTGAACCTCAGCCAAATAATTTTGTACATTAAAAATTGGTCAGGGATGATGAGATTCCATTTCCATGGTTGACAATGCAGAACCACTGAAAGAATACAATTACCAGTGCCAGCGTAAACCCTCGGAATGTCAAGTTGATGTAAATGATCAACTACTGACAAAAAGAACCACGCAGAAATCTCTTCAACTTCTTTTTCCTCCGCCACTTCTCTTTCTTTAACCCTTTCAATGGCTGGAGCCAAGCACCCTGGAAATCTGCACCCCTGATTTTCCGACTTTGCTTTTAATTACAGGCTAACCAGGAAGAAGGGCTATAGGCTGCTACTTAAAAATTATGCGCCATTGGTTTTATTTGTGTGTTTTGTATCCCTTACAAATAGATGAACTAAGGGTTGAAGCAGGCCGCTTTGTACCTCTGACCCTGCTCCGACATTCAATAAAAATTTGACCAATCTCATCTACTCCCGATAACCTTTCACCTCCCTGCTTATCAAAATATGTTGGCTTCTGCATTTAAAATATTCAAAGACTCTGCTTCTGCTGCCTTTTGAGGAAGAGATTTCTGAACATTCATGATGCTCTGAGAGTGGAAAATTCTCCTCATCTCTGTTTTAAACGGTGTCTCCTTATCTTGGCCCCTAGTTCTAGATTCTCCCGCAAGAGGAACCAACCTTTCCACATTCACCTTGTCAAGAGCCCTCAAGATGTTGTATATTACAATCTTAATTTTCTAAATTCTGAATGATACAAGCCTAACCTATCCAACCTTTCCTCATAAGACAACCCGCACAATCCAATAAACCACATCTGAACTGCTTGCAATGCATTTAAATCCTTTGTTTAAAAGGTGACCAGTACTGCATATACTACTCCAAACGTGGTCTTACCCAGTGCCCTGTGTAACTGAAGTATAACTCCTCTGCTTTTGTATTCAGTTACCCTTGGGATACATTAGACCATTTTATTAACTTTCCAAATTAGTTGCTGTACCTGCATGCTAACCTTTAGCTATTCATGAACTTGTACACCTAAATTCCTCTCCATCTCAGACCTCTGTAATCTTTCACCACCTAGATGATTTTTCTTTTTTATTGTTCATGTCAAAGTAGACAAGGCCAGTGTGACTCATTTTATGGAAAGGAAATAGCTTTCCACATGTGCGATATAGTTAGGAAGGGATATAACTCACTCATTCACCAGAACACTTGGATTTGAGATGTGCAAATCTATTAAAAGACACGCAAAAAAATCCCTCCACGTGTTATTTTAAGCAAAGTAATTTTTAAAAACAACGGTGTTGGTAGCTTGAAGGGGAAGATAGATAAGTACGGAAGGAATAAAGAAATAGATGTTGATATACAATTAAGGTTAGACTAAGGATTGTTGTTGTGCATTAACGCTGGCAGAGAGCAGTGGTAACAAATGGTCTTTTATGTGCGGCAAGTTCTATCTGATTCTACGTAAACTGGGCTAGCACCTTCATTTGACACCAACTTTCTGACTAACAGCATGTGGTGTAATATCAATTTGAATGCATACAAAAAAATGAAAGCTTTTGCTTTACCCAAACTTGATGGTGCTTACCTTGATGAGCACAGCAACTCAAGAAAATGTCATTTGATACCTTAGGGTTGGCTGCGTGCTTTTAAAATGATTCACAAAGCAAAACTGCAAGATTTTAGCAAATTTACACTCAGAGAGCTCTTCAATGTACAGGCCTGTACAGGATAAATGTGGTTCTTACCCCCAATAGGCCACTCTCAAAGCCCAGGCTGATTGGTCCAATTTGTACTTCAGTTCCTCATTTCTTGTTTCATTGACGGATCTTGGTCAGTCTAGAAAGAATTGCCCTTAGTGGCCTGAAATTTCTATTTGATTTCCTGGGGCTTTTCGGTATTCAGCAACATGCAAATATGTTTGAAGAGAAACTAGTGGAGAATTCACACTATTCAAGTACAGATGTACAGGAGTACAATGAAAAGTTTTACAATGTCACCTCTAATGGTGCCATCTTAGGTACAAGTACTTAGGTCAAAATCTTAGACACAAAAATAAGAATGAAAAAAGTAGTTGCTTTACTTTACAGAAATAATACAGAAATATTGCTGGATAACTTCTAAACTGGAATATGAGAATCTGTAACTCAATAATGTGTAGAGTACACATATAGATGGAGACAAGGTATAATTTTTTCATACGCCCAAACCTTCCAAAATATTGCCTCATGTGATGTACAAAAACAAAAATGTACTTTTCGCATACTATTCAAAAATTGATTTTGGGTGAAATTTCTTCTTGAATGGAAAAGATCTTTTCTCATAATTTTAAATTGTACAAGCTGTTTTAAAATATGTACTTATCTTAGAATGTGATTTTATTGATAAGACAGTAATTACAAATGAATGAAAAATACTTGATGTTTGAAGGTTATTAAGGACAGCCTTGAATTTATAAGGCACCTTATCACATCTCTCAGAAACTTTGCAATATGCTTTATATGAGTTACTTTGAATGAGTGACTACTATGATATTGACAAGCATAGCAATCATTCAGTAAGACCTTGCGAACAGCAGTGAGCTGAATACCTTGTTAATCAATATGTTGGTAATGACATTGATTGAGTGAAATGGCCAGGACATATCCCCTTTCTTCTTTGCATTCCTACTATAGGATATTTAATGCTCTTCTAAACACACAGACATCACATTTGAAAGACGACATTTCTGATGGTACAGTACTCATGCGACAGCTTATGTTATGAATTAAAGTAACGGACCAAAAATTTGTGGACTCCCGTTTTCATTTATGACCTGCTATGTGTTGTTTCCAATGGAGTAGTGCACTCAGATTTGATGTGCCCTCTTCATTTGCTTGCTCGCAACTTGTGGCTAAGCAGGCCCTGTGATGCTTCCTACTTCTTTGCACTGGCTGCTGCCTCTGAGTTTAGCAATGGGGGCCTAGCAGCATTGTGCAGACACCATGTGGTGTAGTCAACCTGCTCTTTTTCAAGGATGCTGTACCTCTTAAAGGGAAGCTGCACTGAATAATAACGGTGCAATGTAAATGACAGAAGTGTGAACACCAGGGCAGAGAGTAAGTTCCTGGATAATAGAACTTGTGCTGGAAGCATTATTCGTAGAACTAGGAAACAAGAAATTTGTCATAGTTCCACAAGGGGCCCTCTGGGACCATACTCAGAAAGATTTAGAGCAGATGTCCAGGAAGATCAATTTCCAGTGTTGGGAACCTGTGGTGCCAGCAGTGCCCCAAGTTCTTTGAAGATCTTATGCAAGTTGTCTACACCAGTGAATACATCTTTACATGGCAGTATCTACTCAACACACCACCAATCTCCCACATTGCTCAATCACTGCAAGCCCATTACTCTTCCAGCAACATTTCCATGAGATCTAGATACCGTATCCACCCTCAAACTTCTTCCAATGCTCACACTCTCCTCTCATCACCTTCTTAGATTCTCAGCTATGATAGGCATATCGCCCCAAACACAGAGTCACACAATCACTGACAATTATTCTATCTCTTGCAGGGCACAAAAGTGCACAATAGAAGGCAGTAGAGGTTGGCACCAAGGACTGCATCTCTTAAGCTACATAGAGGACTTGGCTCTTAGCATCATGGCAACACCAGAACTGATGCCCTTCTGCTATCTAACACTGTGATTAAGTTGCAGATGATGTGACCATGGACCTCTTGTTTTCCATCTCAACTCCCATCTTTTTCCCAACCTTCCCATTTTTATTTACTGCTTTCAGACAGTTGAGAGCTAGCACCAGGCCAGACACTGCCTCCTCAGGGGAGGCAATGGCCTGGTGGTATTATTGCTAAAGCATTAATCCAGAAACCCAGGTAATGTTCTGGGGACCCGGTTTCGAATCCCACCACATCAGATGGTGGAACATAAATTCAATAAAACTCTAGAATTCAGAGTCCCATGAAGGCCACAAACCTATTGTCGATTGTCAGAAAAATCCATCTGGTTCAGTAATGTCCTTTAAGGAAGGAAACTGCTGTCCTTACCTGATCTGGCCTACATGTGACTCCAGATCTACAGCAATGTGGTTGATGCTTAACTGCCCTCTGGGCAATTAGGAATGGGCAATAAATGCTGGTCTAGCCCTCATCCCATGAATGAATTAAAAAAAAACACTGCATCCTCCGAGGAAAGGAAATAGAAAAGGTATGACACTAGTGAAGAAACCCCATCACTTTATCAAACATTCACTGACCCATACACTGACAATGGACAAACTTTGGAGCTTCATACAGTGTTGGGATCAGCATATGCTGAGTCACCAGACACGAGTGGTCTGCCCGCCAGACCTGGGATAAGGGATGGTTCTTGCAAAAGCTCAAAAGTGGGCAAGATCACAGAGGAGTTACAAGGGATTTAGCTGGGTACGGTGCACAGGAGAACACCATGGGCTTGCATAATGAGCATCACTGGCCTTCTCCACGGTCCCCCGTTAAGACTTACAGGGAGCATGGAGGTTTCTGGCTGTTAAAGTTGTAGAGGCCATCACATGGAATTTACCCTCTCTGCAGCCCCTGCTCTGTCACCTCCACAATGTTGCAGATCTTAAGGCATTGCAGAATTTATACCTCTGTTTGGGTAGGTCATCTTCCCTCCCTGTGGCAATGCAGCAACACTCCTTGCCAAACCTGAGAATTTGCAACACCTCCAAAGACATGTCTGCATAGTTGTAGTCAGTTTGCGACAATAGGAACTCTCACAAAAAGTGACCTTACCTGCAATTTTGGTGCCTTTCATGTTTAGGCAACAACATGCAGTCATAGAGTCATGGAATCATAGAGGTGTATAGTACTGAAACAGACCCTTCGATCCGACTCGTCCATGACCACCAAATATCCTAAATAAATTTAGTCCTATTTGCCAGCATTTGGCCTATTTTCCCTGTAAACTCTTCCATATACCCATCCAGATGCCTTTTAAATGCTGTAATTGTACCAGCCTCTACCAGTTCTTCTGGCAGCTCATTCCATACAGGCACCACTCTCTGCATGAAAAAGTTACCCCTTAGGTCCCTTTTAAATCTTTCCCCTCTCACTTAAACCGTATCGTCTAGTTTTTGAGCCCCCCACTCTTTTCTATTTACCCTATCCATGCCCCTCATGATTTTATAAACCTCTGTAAGATTACGCCTCAGCCTCCGACACTCCAGGGAAAATAGACCCAGACTATTCAGCCTCTCCTCATAGCTCAAACCCTCCAACCCTGGCCCTTGTAAATCTTTTCTGAACCCTTTCAAGTTCCACAACATCCTTCCTATAGCAGGGAGACCAGAACTGCACACAGTATTCCAAAAGTGGCCTAACCAATGTCCTATACAGCCTCCACATGACCTCCCAACATCTATACTAATGCACTGACCAATAAAGGCGAGAATACCAAATGCCTTTTTCACTATCTGATCTTCCTGTCATGCTTGATGGTTTTCAAGTGATAAGAAATTGCATGGATTTGCACAGTCCCGATAAGGTATTGAGACATCAGCAAGTTGTTCTGTTTTATTCAGACTGTGTTCGACACCAGCCTTCCAGAACACCCCTGTGGTCATGTTTTTGGAGTGGTCAGGAAGCAGCCAATAACTCAACATGCCCTGCATTTTCTGGCCACAGGGCTGGTTTGAATGGACCACTTTTAACGCTACGTTCACAGTCCGACAAAATAAGCCGGGCTGATGCTTTGAAAAATAACTGATCTGAGGCCTACTCAGAAAATCCATTTGTAACAATGGTTACTGACATTACTCACTAAGGAGCTACATCTGTGGGGAATTCAGTATGCTTCACAAATCCCCCACAGGTCATATTTTAAACTTCTATTTAAAGTGGTTCCAGTGGAACTGGTTTAAATTGCTCGCTTTTTGTGCTATGGAGTATAACGGCATTGATTCTCTCTGCAGTACATGGTGAATTCCTGTTTCCAGTCGGGATTTTTGCTTATTTGAGCTAAAGGACTTTTGAAAAAGGAATATTGCAAAAATAATCATAGAATCTCTACAGTGTGGAAACAGGCCCTTTGGACCAACAAGTCCACAATGACCCTCAGAGCACCTGCCCAAACCCATCCCCCTTTAACCCACCTAATCTGTACATCCCTGAACACTACGGGAAATCTAGAATGGCAATCCACCTAGCCTGCATATCTTTGGACTGTGGGAGGAAACCGGAGCACCCAGAGGAATCCCACGCAGACACAGGGAGAACGTGCAAACTCCACACAGACAGTCACCCAAGGGTGGAATCGAACCTGTGTGGCTGGTGCTGTGAGGCAACAGTGCTAACCACTGTGCCACCGTGCTGCCCCAAATCTGAGGGTGACTGTATCCTAATTCACATTAGCAGAAGGTCCAAAATTCCTTTTGGATATTCTTTGAGATTTCATTACACAGCCACTTCCTTTTACCTATCCTCAATCATTTAGGGCTCTTGTGTGCAATGGTAGTGTCCCTACCTCTGAACCAAGAAGCTTGAGTTCAAATCCTACCTGGTCCAGAAGTGTGTATTAACATCTTTGAATACAAAAAGAGAAATTGCTGGAAAAGCTCTGAGGAAGGTTCACTTGACCTTTTTTTTTTCTTTCTTCATTCACAGGACGAAGGCATTGCTGCTAGGCAGCATTTATTGCCCATCCCTAATTGCCCAGAGGGCAGTTAAGAGTCAACCACATTGCTATGGGTCTGGAGTCACATGTAGGCCAGAAAAGGTAAGGATGGCAGATTTTCTTCCAAATGGGCTTTTCCAACATTCGGCAATGGATTCATGGTCATCATTAGACTCTTAATTCCAGATATTTTATTGAACTCAAAATCCACCATCTGCTGTGGTGGGATTCGAACCCAGGTTCCTAGAACATTATCTGGGTCTCTGGGTTAACAGTCCAGCGATAATACCACTAGGTCATCACCTCCCCCTTAACCTGAAATGTTAACTCTGATTTCTCTCTATAGATGCTGCCAGACCTGCTGAGCTTTTCTAGCAATTTCTTTCTTTTTTCCTTTCTGATTTATAGCATCTACAGTTCATTCAGCTTTTATTTAATATCTTTGAATAGGTTGATTAAGACAATATCTACCTTCCCTCTCCCCACATTCCTCCCTTTGATCATGCATTCTTTCCATTCAAAGAGTGTTGCACCTTCCTACATCAGTTGAATAGCACACAGGCTTTGTCCCTGATTGAATGGTTTAAGTTTGCCAGTTAAACAGTTTTTTTTTCCTTTCCCAGCTCTCACATATCTATAATATTAATAATTGCAAGAGCCTACAAAATTTAAGACAAATCCGATCCTGCTGATCACCACCCTGTTAGTCTCTCAAGAATCGGAAAAGTGATGGAAAGGGTGGTTGGCAGGGCTGTCGAGTAGCACTTAGTCAGCAATAACCTGCTCACTGAAGCTCAGTTCAAACACCATCAGGGTAGCTCAGCACCAGACCTCATGATCCAAACGTGGACAAAAGTGGTGAAATAAGAGTGCGAATGATGCTAAATGTTGTGCATCAGTGAACATACTCATTTCTGACCTTGTGATGAAGGGAAGATCATTGATGAAGCAGCTGAAGATGTGGACCTATAGGCATTATCCAGAGGATCTTTTGCGACGAGGATGTTCTGGGACTGAAATAATTGACTACCAACAACCACAATCAGCTTCCATTGTAGTAGATATGACTCCAACCAACAGAGCCTTTTCCCTCTGATTCCTATTGATGCTGGTTTTGCCAGAACAGATTGATAGCATACATAGTCTAATGCTGCCTGTCAAAGAGGTTACCATTGACCAGAATCTGAACTAGTCCCACCATATAAATACTGTGGCTACAAGAGCAGGTCAGAGATTAGAAATTCTAACCTACTAATAAATGCGCATAATCTATAAGGAACAAACCAGGAGTGGAATTCTTCCTAATCTTTGTATAAGTCCAGCTCCAACAGAATTTATGGAGCTCAACATGATCCAGAGCATAGCAGCACAGCTGACTGGCACCACATCCATCACAATGAACACTCATTCCCTTCACCATAGATGTGCAGTAGCAGCAGTGTGTGTCTTTGACAAGATGTACTGCAACAACTCACCAAGGCTTCTCAGACATCACCTTCCAAACCCACAACCTCAACCATTTAGCAGGACAAAGGCAGAAGATGCATGGGAGTACCATCACCTGCAATCTCCCCTCCAAGCCACATATCATTCGGACCTGGAACTATCACACCTTTTCTTCCTCATCACCTGGTCAAAAGCCTGAAACTCCCTTTCCTAACAAGATGGTAGGTGCACCAACACTACATGGACGACATCAATTCAACAAACCAGCTCCATTGCACTTTCTCCAGATCAATTTGGGATTGGCAATAAATGCTGGCCTAGCCATTGATGTCGATATCCCATAAACAAATTAAAGAAGTTACACAGCTTTTGTTTGTGCAAACCCTTATGATTAATCAAGACATGCATCTGTTTGGGGGTTTAAATAGTGAGCATTGCCTGGGAACATTCAGTACTTGAATGTTGCAATAAAGTTTTAAAACAAGTAAGTCACTAATTGTCAGAGCACAGTGTTTTGCAGAACAATCACAGCAAGTGTAAAGCACTACATAAGAAGGGGTAGGGAATCATAACATCATGGCAAAGGAAACAGCATTTCTGGAAAATGTATAAAATACATGGAATAGTGGATGGAGATGGAACAGTCGGGGAGGAATGAAATGAGGGAAGGAGATGGCAAAGCATGAAGGGATGGTATGGGGACCTGGCTGAAGATTACTTGAAAGGAAAGAAGGAATTATATGGAATAAGAGTGAAGATTTGCAAAGGATGGAATGGCATGAGACAAGGATGAAAAATAGTACTGCAATGAAGACACTAATTGCACCACAATTGTTTTGTGCGTCTCTAATTTATAGTGCATTGTCAAAAGCATTACATGAAAGTTATTTGCTTTATTTTTATATTTATTTTCGTCTGGGTTGCCCTAGAGATTAATCTTCAGTTTCTGGAGACTTCAGGATATTTCTGGAGGATTGGCAATGCTACTTCAGAAGTTAATTGAAAAACGGCACTGGAAAAACTCCAGGACCCCTGTAGGTATGGGTAACCAAACAACTTGGAGAAAATCAGAATCAGAAAATCATTGAGCCAAAAGATAATTTTTTGTCCAAGGCATTCGAAAGGCCTCCACATGCATCGACATCTGATCCAAATATTTTTTTTATCAGAATCTACCAAGGCATTTCTCATTCACTTCCAGAGTAAAAATTCCCAATCTAAGGATGAGCTATTTCCAGTTCTCCATTTCAAATGCTCACCACATTTAATTAATACAGTCAATCATCTGCCAAATTCCACCCGGAGACAGCAGCATATGCTGGAAGTCTAATCACTTCTGTGTAAAATCCTGGGTTTTGTTAAGTGTTTTAAATTTTTTTTGTGCTTAAATTGAATTGCTGAGTGAACGTTTAAGTAGGCTATGCTACAAAGATTTGAAAATTAGTTATCTTTAACCACACTTAATAGGGGCTTTCATCTAAGCAGGTCCAAATGACTTATGTGTTTGTCAAGATTTTGACCTGCATTAAACTGAATGGGCTAATTTTAAATTTAGAATTTCTTGTGGAGCGTTGTCACTTTGTGCTGAGACTAAAACTGTTGTGTAACGGAAGGGACCTGTATTTATTCATAGCCGTCACAAACTCAGGACTATCTAAAAGGCTTCACTGATAATAAATAATAATGCACTTTTGAAATGTTATCACTGCTGAACGTAAGGAAAACAGCAGCCAATTTGCAGTTAGCAAGAATCCACCAATGCAAATGTGATAATGACCATGTAATCTTCTTTAGTAATGTTAGTTGAGGGATAACATGAACCAGGGCACGAGGGAAAACTCCCATTGTTCTTCCTTAAAATAATATTACACATTGACTTGAGAGGAATGATAGGGCATCCGTTTAACAACTCATTTCAAGAACAGGTGCACCTTATATATTGTAAAGGAGTGCAGCCTCAGTGAAGTGCATTCACAGTAGACCTTCTCAATCTCCTGGCACAGGAAGCAAGAGTGAACCACGACTGATAGTTAGTTAGACTGGGAACCTAGCCTCAATTCATTGAGAATTGAAGTGAAATGCCCCAGAAGAAGAGATCCTCGTTGCATGGATTGATTGCACAGAATGTAACATCAATATCGAAACAAACCACACTTAACAAAGTACATTGCTGGATGCCTTGACCTCTGGATGTTTCCTATAGAAAATTGACCCAAGTGATGGGCAATTTCACTACAGTGTAATTAATAAACTGTTATACCTCAAACTAATTAAGTTCCACCTGCTCCATCCCTTAACACAGAGAATGAGTTTTGGGATCATGAGAAAATCCCTCTGTAAATTTATTACATCCTATATGGTATGTTTTCTGCAACGTCAACTCATATACACTCACACTCACACTCACACTCACACTCACACTCACACTCACACTCACACTCACACTCACACTCACACTCACACTCACACTCACACTCACACTCACACTCACACTCTGGCAATTAATGCAGACGACAGTCTTGAGAGGGAACAAGAGCCCTATGTACAATACTGCATTAATTGCCAATCAGGCACTTAAGTGGCCACCAGAGGACCTTCAACAGAAACAAGGTCCCATGAGGCGAATTCTGGCCAATTGGCCAAGAGTTGCTGACCAATTAAAGGTAGTGAGAAAGCCATGAACTGTTGGCAATGCACTTATTGTAGACCCAGGACCAGAGAGGGACCCCGGGCACTGGTAAGGGTACGAGAATGCTCATGGTGTGAAGTTTGCAGAGTAGGAAAGATCAGTAAGGCCAGGGGCTGGCTTTTAGCAGCTTGCCCCCACCCCCACCCCATCTCAATTACCAATTCTGATCCATCAATTAAGTATTTACTGGGAAGGCAATGGCTTAGCCCTTGTCACTGGACTATTAATCTAGAAACCCAGGTAATGTTCTGAGAAGCAGCGTTCAAGTCCCACCATGGCAGATGGTGAAATTTAAACTCAATAACAATCTAGAATTAGAAGTCTAAAACCATTGTCATTCGTCACATGAAACTATATGGTTCATTAATTCCTTTAGGGAAGAAAATTGCCTCTGTGCCAGGGACTTATACAGGGCAGAATTTGTTAGGCACACCCATGAGGATTTTTTGAAACAATATGTAGATAGTCCAATTAGGGAAGGAGCAATACTAGACCTTGTATTGGGGAATGAGCCTAGCATATTCTTGTGAGGATGAAAGATAAGGATGGACAAGGTTGGGGAACCCTAGATGATAAGAGATATTGGAAACGGTTGTTCACTTGCTCGCTGAGCTGGTTATTCCATGGTGTGCAGAAATTTTGTTACCATTCTAGGCAACATCATCAGTGTAACCTCTAATCGAAGTGTTGGTGTCCTGCTCCATTCTGAATTTATATGATCCTCTGGTGTGGTGGGTCTTGTCACTTCCGGTTCTGATTTTCAGCAGTGGTCTGTGTACGGGATCTATTCCTGTATGTTTGTTAATGGAATCCTGTTTTGAGAACCAGGCCTCTAGAAATTCCTTTGCATGTCTGTTGTTCAATTGTCCCAGTATGGTCACTTGGTCCCAGTCAAACTGATGGCCCTCATTGTCTGTGTATATTGAGACATGTGAACATTGGCCGTGTCATTTTTACTGCCAGCTGGTGTTTGTGTATTCTGGTTGTCAGTTTCCTCCCCGTTTGTCCAATGTAATGTCTATTGCACTCGTTGCATGGGATTCTGTATATCACGTCAGTCCTGTTTACTGTTGGTATGGGGTCTTTAGTCGCATTTGACACAGTGTTGATGTAGACTTATGTGCAATCATGACCCTATGCGATCTATGAAGTATGGTTGCCATTTCTGATATATTTTTGATGTAGAGTCCTGTGGAGATGGTATCTCATTGATGTATTGAGAATGCCCTCTATCATGTTGTAACATATACTAAATGGATTATATTTTAGATCAGATTATCATCAACTCAAGACTGGGCATCCATGAGGTGCTATGGGCTATCAGCAGCAGTAGAATTATACTCCAGCATAATCTGCAACCTCGTGATTCAGCCAACCCCCACTCTATTATTGCGATCAAGCCAGAAGGTCAACACTGAGTTCAATGAAGAATGCAGGAGGCAATGCCAGGAGCAAAACCAGGCACACCTAAAAATGACAAGCCAACGTGGTAAAGCTACTAAACAGGACGACTTGTGTACCAAACAGCATAATCAGCAAGTGTTAGACAAAACTATGTGATTCCACAACCATCAGATCAGAGCTAAACCCTGCAGCACAAACTGAAATTGCTGGAAAACCTCAGAACTCAAGAAGGATCAGTGGACCCAAAAACATTAACTCTGCTTTCTCTCCATAAATACTGCAAGACCTACTAAGCTTTCCAGGCAATTTCTGTTTGTGCTTCTGATTTCCAGCATCTGCAATTCAATTAAGTTACCATCAGTGAATCCCCCACGATCAATACCCTGGGGTTAACACTGACTAGAAGTTGAACTGGGCTCACTATATAAACACAGTGGCTGCAAGAGCCTTAGAATCCTGAAGCAAGTACCTCACCTCTTGACTCCTCAAAGCATCTCCACCATCTACAAGTCAAAAATGTGACGGAATGCTTCCTATTTACTTGGTTAAGTAGGCTCCAACTACACTCAAGAAGCCTGACCGCATCTGGAACAAAGCAGCCCATTGGTACTATATATACAAACAGCCACTCCTCCACCTCCACGCTCAGTAGTACCATCTACACATGCACTGCAAAAATTCCAAGAAACCTCAGACAGCAATTTCCAAGCGCATGACCACTTCCATCTCGAAGGCAGATGCATGAGAACAGCATCACCTATAATTTCCCCTCCAAGCCACTCATCATCCACCTGTACGTCCTCAGGAGGCTAAGAAAGTTTGGCATGTCCATAAAGATTCTTACTAATTCTTATAGATGCACCCTAGAAAGCATTTCATCTGGATGCTGGCTTGGTATAGCAACTACTCTGCCCAAGCCCATAAGAAACTACAGAGAGTTGTGAACACAGACCAGTCCAGCACACAAGCCAACCTTCCGCCCACTCACTCCATCTATACTTCTTGCTGCCTCAGGAAGGCAGCCAACATAATCAAAGACCCTGGTTATAATGTCTTCCAACCTCTTCCGTCAGGCAGGAGATACAAAAGCTTAAACACATGCATCAACAGATTCAAGAACAGCTTTCCCCTACTGTTATTAGACTTCTGAATGGGCCTTTAAAATTTTAATTTAATGTTGGTCTCACTCTTTTTGCACCTTCTCTACGGCCATAACATTGTATTCTTTGCTCTGTTCTATTATCCTAATGCACGTTGTACAGTTTGATCTGCCCATACTGCACGCAAAACAAATCTTCTTACTGTGCCTAGGTATATATGACAATAATAAATCAAATCAAAAATCAATCTTGATTTGGAACTAGCTCACTGTTGCTGGGACAAAATCCTGAAACTTCTTCTCTAATGGCATAGTGAGTCTTCCTACAGCAAATGGACTGCATCATTGCAAGGAGTCAGCATGCCACCAGCTTCTCAAGGACATCTAGCGAATGTGCAATAAATGTTGGCCCAGCCAATGCTGCCCACATGCAATGAATGAATTTTTAAAAATTCAGTCCTTAAGCAGACCCTAACCCCTGCCAACTCAGGAGCCTGCAAGGAAAATATACAGTTTTCACATTTCAGTCTCCCTGCATGATAAATCCACCTCATGCAGTCACAATAAAATGAGTTTCTTAAGCAGGAATGAATTGCCCAGTTGTAGGCCTCAATTAGCGACAGGGCTGATCATGACCCCTCCAACCTTTGCCCTAATTGGAACAGAGGTGGCAGAGTCACATGCAACACTTTACCAGATTAAATGTCCTCCCTTGTCCTACCAAATTCACCTTGAGGTGCAGCATTGATTTCTGCACAGTGTTTCCCATGCAGTTCCATTCAACAATGAAAGTGCAAACAAAATCAATTGCTTCACCTCACTCCCCATCTACAAACTGTGTACATGAAAATGTTGAAACTTCTGATGTTGCCACATTTGAATGCAGAATTCAGATCTGAATCCATTTTCTTTTGCTTTAAATTTATTTGGAGACCTGTAATTATTTGAATGCCATGTGACTAAAGGAAACAATAAATTTCTAAGGAAAACATTCCTTCATTTTCAAACTGACCCAACCCACCTAGTCAATCTGTTGTACAAGTAAGAGATGAGTTAAAGGGATGTAAAACTGAGTTAAAATACACTTCCAGATTGTCACAGTTCAAAAATCGTTTGTAATTCATTGGTGTTGCTTCACAATATAATCATCTCTAACATACTCCTGGCTTTTCTCCTTCCATATTCAGCAGATTTTAATGCGCTAAATTCAGAAGGATGGAATCAATACTTTCCAGCAACAAAATGGAGCTGTTGTCTCTTATTAGAATAACTGATTTGTCAGATAAATTGACATTAAGTTGGTTACGTTGTTAAATAGGATGGGAAAATAACCGAACAGAATATAAAGTGGATACATTCAAGAAGTGAAGATGAAGATTGTTAAATATAGAACAATTCATTGGCGCAACATGAGGGATTATGGCTACAATTTGTACTTATCATGCCACCAAATTTGAGTCACTTGGCTTGATTTTGAGCCCCACTCAGGCTGGAATTAGGGTGGGAGGGTATGCAGCTAAAATATAGTCCCACCTAACTGCCAATTCCGCTGTTCCATTCCGCAGCGCCTTTGATGCAGAGGTATGATAGTACCAGGGCTGTCCACCTGCATGGGAGCAAATCTTCTGGTCAGCCATGGGAAGGAGGGGGAATGCCATACAGTGCTCCAGAAGAAGGCCAAGTGCCACACTTCCTAAATATTATTCCCACTGTGACCCCACTTTGAGTGTGCAAAAGTGTCACAATCTCCATGAGAACTCTGATACTGAGGGCTCCTCACGATGGGAGCATGGCTGTTGTAACTTGGTCAGAGCTTCACTGCGGCCTTGGATCTTGCATCCCCATATTTGAAGCCCGTGAACCCATCTGGGATCCTGATCCCTGGTTTTGGGATCTTGGTTTAGAGGCCTCCCCTGCTCCTACAGCCATGGGGCAATAATCCCCCCTTTCGATTCCCCAAAAAACTCACTCTGCCCACTCCCCTCTTCATAGTAGGGGCCCACCAGCACAGCCTATTATTTTACTTTAAACTGTAAAAAGTTCGGAGGAAGGGTCTCTCCATTCTGAAATATCTTCTCAGATTTTGAACTTCCATTACAAGTTGCTGCTATTTTCAAGCTGTATATGTTCTTTTTGACTCTCCAACTTCAAGATACAGGTTACCTTATGACTATGGATTGATCTCACAATGAGTGACTGTTTCCCACACAATGTTGGTTTCTGATTCACATTTAAGGTGGTGATTTCTGAGGCTCACAGAAAGTATCTTGGCAATAGCTCTGGGATTAGACTATTGAACAATGGATGGCGCCTAAATTATTTGCATATTGAGTAAGGCAAAGGGAGTGATTTTTTGCAGATTCGGTGCTAATCAAGTGGACTGCTTGACTTGGATGGTGTCAAGCTTCTTGGGTGTTGGTGGTGCTGTACCCATCCAGGCAAGTGGAGAGTATTGAATCAATCTTCCAGCCTCCAAGTGGGGAAATAAGAAGTGATTTGCTCACCACAGTTGCTCCTCTGTCTGGCTCTTGTAATGGCAGTATTTATGTGATTTTTGCAGTCCAGTTTCTGGTCAATGGTGACATCCAGGAAGTTAATGAGGGATTTAGCATTGACTATGCCATTGAATATTAAGGAACAATGATTAGATTCTCTCTTGATGGAGATGGTCATTGCTTGGCACTTGTCAGTCAAACCTAGATATTATCCAGATCTTGCTGTAGTTGGACATGAACTGCTTCAATATCCGAGGAGTCATTAGTGGGCTGGACATTGTGCAATCTTCAATGAATATCCCCACTTCTGACGTAACGATGGAGTGAAGCTCAATGATGAAGCAGCTGAAGATGACTGAGCCTAGGACACACCCTGAAGAATTCCTGCAGAGGTGCCCTGGGCTGAAATGATTGACTTTCAATAACCACAACTAACTTCCTTTGTGGTTGGTATGGCTTAAGTCACAGCAAAGTCTTTCCCCTGCATTTCACTCACTGCAGTTTTGCTAGATGCCACACTTGGTCAAATGTAGCCTTGATGTCAAGGGCAATCATTCTCACCTCACCTTGGAATTGAACTCTTTTGTCTATGCTTGGACCAGGGCTGTAATGAGATCTGCAACTGAGTTGCCTTGACGATTCCCAAACTAAGCATCAATGAATAGGTGGTAACACACTGTGGAGCTGGAGGAACATAGCTTCCCTGGATGGGTACAGCACCAACAACACCCAAGAAGCTTGACACCATCCAGTTTATTCCTTTGCAAGTGCTGCTTCATAGTACTGTTGCTGACGATTTTCATCGCTTTGCTGACGATTAAGAGAAGACCGATGAGGTGGTAATTAACGGGGTTAGATTTTCCTCCTTTTTGTGCACTGGGCATACCTGGCAATTTTCCATATTGCTGGGCTGATACTTGTGTTGTAACTACACTGAAAAGCCTAGCCAAGGGTACAGCCTTTTCTGGAATGTGAGTCTTCAGTGTGATTGTCAGAATGTATTCAAGGCCCATAGCTTTTACAGTATCCAGTACCTTCAGGCATTTGTTGATATCACATGGAGTGAATTGAATTGGTTGAAGACTGGCATCTTCCCTGCTGGAGACCGCCAGAGGAATTAGATCATCAACTCAGCACTTCTGGCTGAAGATGGATACATATGCTTCAGGCTCATCTTTTGCACTGAAGTTGGCTGCTGCCATTATTGAAGATGGCGATAGTTGTAGAGCCCCCCTTCTCCTGTTATTTGTTCAATTGTTCGTCACCATCAGTGACTGGCTGTTGCAGGACTGCAGAGCTTAGATCTGATCTGACGGTTTTGAGATTGCTTTGTCCCGTCTATTGCATGTTGCTTCCACTGTTTGGCAAATCTATAGTGAAGTGTTGTTCCTTAAACAGTTTGGCACCTTAGTTTTATGTATGCCTGGTGCTGTTCCTGGCATGACCTGGGACAGTAATCATTGAAGTATGCCAAACAGCAGAGGCTACGTGCAATATACAGAGCAAAGCAATCTCAAAACCATCAGATTAGATCTAAACTCTGCAGCCCTGCTACATCCACAATTGAAGCGAGGTCGATCTCCAAGCCTAATGGCAATGGTAGAGTATGCTGGGCCATGCAGTTACAGATTATAACAGTTTAGAGTGTTACGGGGGGTGGGGTGGTGTTGGGGGTGCCATGTTAGGGTAAGCTGGGCATTGTCAGTCAAGTTTATTCAGGATGGGAGGCTTCATGGGAGTTGAAATTGGAGGGAATTGCGTCAGGTCAATCAGATTAAGGTTAGAGTTAGGTATTTGAGTCAGGGAGTGAGTAGGATGGGTTTGACACCTGGAGTATCGATTCGCAAGTTGGAAGTTTGGCAGTTAGGATGGGGGATGAACAGTTAGGGGATCTGGTTTTGGAGGATGGGTTGTCCAGTCCCGAGCGGTTTTGAAGTCGGTGTTGGAGGGCCAGTGATGAGTCTGCTCGGGTTCATTTCATAGTTAGCTTGGAGTTAGAGAATTTCTCCAACCTTCATGGTTCATGGATTCGGTAAGTAGGTGAACGAGTTGGTAAAATAAGGGCAGCATGGTGAATCAGTTGTTAGCACTGTTGCCTCACATGCCAGAGATATGGGTGGGATTCCAATTTCAAGGCAACTCTATGTGTGGATTTTGCACGATCTCTTTTTGTCTGCATGGGTTTCCTCTGGCTGATCTGGTTTCCTCCCGCAGTCCAAACATGTGCAGGTTATATGGTTTGGCCATGCTAAATTGTTCATAGTGTCCAGGGACATGTAGGCTAGGTGGATTAGCCATGGGAAATGCAGGGTTACAAGGGTAGGGTGGGGAGAGGGGGTTTGGTGAGTCTGCGTGGGTTTAGGTGGGTTGCTTTTTGGAGGGTCGGTGAGGACTCGATGGGCCAAATGGCCTGCATCCAAACTGTAAGGATTTTATGATTCTAAGTGAGTTGAACCTTCTGAACTCTAACTCATAATTAGGGACATTTTCAGAGGGTGCCACTCTAGGGTAATTAACCATTGGAAGTTTCAACTTCCCAGGCAATTTCCAGGGAGTCAGCTGTGTTGGGACCTCTGCATGGTCCTGATGTACAACTCCAGTCCATATTGCTTTCTCATGTAAGGTCTGGGCCATGGTATCTCATGTGCTGCAAAATAACTCTTATTTAATTACTGACCATTGGTAAGTCACCTAGTCCAGTTGGAATATATCATAGATTGCACAAAGAAATAACAGTCAAATGGCAAAAACATTGTTAATAATCATTCAATTTTCATCAGATAGATAGGAATAGTTCCAGGGGATCTTCCTGTAATGTTTTGGGACACGGGTGAATCAAGAAACCATGCACTAGCTAGCATAACATCAGTCATCGTGAAGTTATTGCAACTCATTAATAGGAACCTTTTCATTTTGAAAGCATAGGACAGTCAAGGGGAGCTAGCATGGGTATATTGAGAGCAAATAGTGTCTGTCCAGCATTATTGCTCTCTTTAGTAACATGAGATAGAAGGTTAATGAAGGTAGTGCAATAGACGAATATATGTGCTTGCCTTTATTGCTGAGGCCATTGACTATAGGAGTTGGGACATCATGTTGACATTGTACAGGATGTTGGTGAGGCCACTTTTGGAGTACTGTGTGCAGTTCTGGTCATCCTGTTATGGGAAGGATATTATTAAATTGGAGAAAGTTCCGAAAAGATTTTGGCAGGAATGGAGGGTTTGAGTTATAAAGATCGTTCACCGGCGTGTAGGAGGTTGAGGGGTGACCTTATAGAGTTTTCTAAAATCATGAGGAGCATACATAAGGTGAATAGCAAAGGCCTTTTCCCTGGGCTAGGAGAGTTCAAAACTAGGGGGTATATTTTTAAGGTGAGAGGAGAAAGATTTGAAAAGACCTGAGGGGCAATTTTTTCACACAGATAGTTATTCATATGTGGAATGAACTGCTAGAGGAAGTGATAGATGCAGGCACAGTTACAAAGTTTAAAAGACATTTGGACAGGTACATGAATAGGAAGGGTTTAAAGGGTAATGGGCCAAATGTAGGCAAGTGGGATTGGTTTAATTTGGGAAAATTGTTCGACATGGACTATTTGGTCTGTTTCCGCACTATATGGCTCTATGACTGTATGACTCTAAGACACTCATCACAGTGCCACGTAACCAACAGGAGGAATAATATTTTCTAATGTCCAGCACCTATAGATTTGCTGATGCCACACCTATCTTACAGGTAAAACATAAATGGCTAAGCTCCCTGCATCACCTGGGAAGCATGATGTGTGCTATATTGATGACGGCTGAAGTACAGTTGCTCAGGGACAGCCTTTTGCATATGTAAAAATGCATTTGTTTCAGGATCCCTTCCCAAAATTACCTTACCCCAAGCACAGTCAGCAGGCGACAAGTTGCCAAGTATACAAGTAGACTACTCTTTGTACCTGACAGGAACCCCTTGAGGCCCTTATAGTGAATTAATGAGGTCAGCCAACTGAACCTCATAGAATATGAGTTCCCTGATTGGGGCTCTTAATCTTGTTCAATCATGGAGTCCTGGCTGACATGAAAGTTTGAATGTCAGGGATACCACTCTGGTGCCTGAGGTAGTATCGTAGTCAAGGACTGTTCATGTGTAAATACAGGGTGACTTGGCGATGGGATACCAGCCTCTGTCGTGTTATTCAGCCGTCACCATGAAAGTTGTTTTGAAAGTAATAATGATAATAGTCATAAAAATAATGTGGAGCTGGGAAAAGTATGAGTGTTCCTTGTGGCCCTACAACAGTGACTGTTGTTGAAATTCAATCGTCTCCCTTCCACTCTTTTCCAAACATCCATTCCACCCAATCCACCCCCTCTCAAACACCTACCTCCTCCTTCCATGACAGACCTGGGGGCCACAACTGGTGATTTACATTCATTCTTCTACCCTGTTGTTCACCAGTCTAATTTAAATGAAGCTCGAGGCCACTTCCAATCAGGCCTCGGGCCTACCTGATCCAGGCCTTGATGATCATCAACGTTTCAAACTGAACAGGGTGCAATCGCAAGGGTTCTGAGAATTTTGAAAAATAAAACAAGGTCACAGTAACATTGGGACTATGATAAAGAGCTCAAGGGGCATTTTAAAAGTACATCAGCAATAAATAAGTACAAGTCACCTACCGTTATTGAAAATCAACAACGGATCTTTGCATTGGTTGACATGTTTTATTCACTTATGTCGGTAAAAACATTGGTAACTTATACCAGGCAATGGCTTCCTCAGGTTCAAATAGCACAGGCTAGTGAAGTTTTAATTTAGTTATGTACAACTGTGAACTAATATTTGGATGATGGATTCTCACGCTGTTCCTCTCCTTCACACATACAAACTAAATATATTTAGACAGAATCAGAACTTACCGTAGTGGAATTGCAATATGAAAGTTACCCTCAAGGTTCAAAGATGTTCATGGATTTTAAAATGGTCTTCTGAAACTTGTGCTCAAAGATATGGTTCTGGTCAAGAAAAGGCATTCTGCATAATATCTACATTGTTATTTTCATGCATGCTCCTCTCCAAGAGAAGGATTGCATTTCATCAACTCAGCAGCTGTTATTCAATACCTTTACAGCAACATAAACAATGCACATTTATGCTGTTCCTTTTAACATAGTAAATAATCTCAAGGTGCTTGCCTGGACTATTATCTCACAAGAGAGAGACACTTGGTGGAATGTTAGACCAGGTTTAGTAAAATGTGTCACTTTTAGTAAGCATCTGGAATGAAGAAAGGGAGGTGGAGAAGTTTAGGGTGGGAATTTAGAATTAGTTTTTACTGCCATTTTTAATGTTATTAAGTTTTCGTCTTTAAGTGTTAAAGACTTAAGTTTTTATTAAGTTTTGTTGTCAGTTTTAATTTCAGAATTCAGTTATTCTCCAGGCAAATATCAATGAACTTTGGCCCAAATTTTCCAGAGGCCAGACAGTTGTTATTCCAATGTGGATCAGAGTTTCATATGGCAATCCTGTGGAATCCTCCTCATCATAGCAAACTCTAAAGGAATCATTTGGGAAATTGAATTTTCCGCTAGGTAATTCCACTAAGCTTGGAACCCTGTGCAAATCTCCATTTAAGTCAGACAATTCAGAGTGTTCTGCAGAAATTAAGCAAAACAGTTTCTCAGGAAATGTTAGACTATTAAATACATAGTCAAATTCCTGAGTAACTATTCAACTGACTAATCCCTCACATACCCCAACTAGACCTTCCCCAGAACACTGACATCTTCCAGACCCGGACTTGACAACCTCAGGACTTAACCTCCCACTGTTCCCCTCACCGCCCCCACTCCAGACCCAAATGCCCTCTTTCCCTACTTTACAACCTAATCTCCGGCTTCACCTGCTGTGGACAAGTGTCTCTTTCTGTGACACAGAATATAGTCTCCTCTCCCCGAACTCCAGGACTCCAGACTTGACCCACATTCACTTCCTGGCAGCTGAATCTCCTTCCCTACCACTTGACCAAATGTGCCTCCATTCCCATCCCCAAGGCCTCAACTTACCCCTTCCCCCATCAGGGAAATACACCATGCACTCCTAACCCTCCAACCAACCCAGCATTCAGCTTACCTGCCCTCACTAATTTCTCCCATCTACCCAATCTACCCAAGTCCAGCTCCTGATGTGATCCCACTTCCGAGAGACACTCCACAAAGCCAGTCACCTCGGGACCTCCCCTGTCTAAGAATACTTAACTGGTGTAGGAGCAGTGCTTAGCAGCAGCATGTGGAGGCTACCAACTCAATCATTGGGATCTCCCTGTGAACTACCAACACTTTATGACCCAATGGAGGGATTGACGGTTCAAAAGGCCGCAACCCCATTATCAAAAACACTGTGGAGTGGCTTACAATCCAACGCAATGTTCCTGCTGCTTTGGGCCTCTTTATATAAGTAATTCCCCTCAGGCAGGCAAGAGCGGTTCTAGTGCCCTCGTGCTCATCTGGCTGCTGAGGAAGCATTCAGCTGTCCCTGTGAGGCACTAACCTTAGCCTAACCATAGACCTTCTGATCAGGCCTGTGGCCTCCACACAGTGATCCTAAACACAATGGCAAGGGCAGAAGCAGCTAATTAGGATGGAGCCCCCTGACCGGCTGTACCAACAGGAATGCTGATGACATGATTGGGCTTGGGATCCCTATACAGGCCCGATATTGAGATTCTGATTATCGCCCACAAATCCAGTCCAAAGTTTCTGCTGAAGAATGGATGATGCACATAACCTGACTTACAATTTAAAGCTTCTTAGGCCCTGGATCAAAAATGTTTTCTTAGCCTCAGACTCAGCAGAGCACTTCCTTAGTCATAGCTCAACATTGTACGTTTTATTTACCATGCTGTCTATATTCAAGAAGTGGATGAGAGTGAGACTGGCGAACTAATGTTGATTTTGGTCTTTTCCATCAATGGACACAGCAATTTGCAATCCAATCCTTTAATTAAGATTTTAAACAAAGCGAAAGCCATCAGATGACAAAGCTGATGAAATTAGAGCCTTTACCTTGCCAGGATTCTATATTTGAAACAGTGCTGTTGTCTCGCTCATGGTCCACTGTTACCTATGTAGCTCCACCAGAGAACAAGTTTTATGAGCAAATTGAAATGAAGAAAAAGATAAAAATTAAAGATTAATGTTCTTCTGAGAGTGGAGACTGAGAAGAGCTCTGTGAAATTCTACAAGAAACTGACAGTATTTTAATTGTACTTCTGTCTGCTTGCGTATGTAAGTTCAATTAAATATTTCCCAATCTTGTTGCAATGGGACTATATTTAAAGGAAGTTCATACACACACACACACACACACACACACGTGCGCACACACACACACAGACATACATACATACATATACAGAGGCGCACATATACACACACGCACACATACACACACGCACGCACGCACACAGACATAGACACGCGCGCGCACAAACACACGTGCATAAGTAATACTGTGTATACATTAGAGATTTTCTTTTCATTCGTACGATCATTTATCAAGAAGGATTATATATGATGGTATTACATTAACAGTGGAAAAATGAAAATCTCTAAAATTGCATTAAATTAGTGCAGTTCTCATGGCTAATGTTTCTGAACCAAGCAGTAGAACCAAATCTCTTTGTGTTTTACCAGATACAGAGTAGAAGCAGCAGCAGGCAATGAGACAGAGTCAGAGAGTTGAGGACCCAAGTGGCAAGAAATGTTGATACTTATAGCGAGAACATCGAAAGGCAAAGTAAATGGCCAGTGAAAAACTGATAGGTCACAACAAGGGCACAAGGTTCTAAGAAAGACTCTCATGAATGAGAGTGTATTGTTGGAGTGCAGAGGAGCTCACGACACACAAGCTGGTGACTCCAAGAATAAGAAAAGGAAACGCCCCTGGAGGTTAAAGAGTAGCTTGAAATGTCTTTCATAGGTTTTCATTTTCTTTTTGGTGGAATATGGAACAAGTTGAGAAGAAAGTATTTCCACATATCAATTGGAAACAACACAAACACGCAGAAATATTAGAATTGGTACTTCAAACACCAGTAGAAAGTTGGAACATGATCTTACAACCAGACATGAAACATTTCAGGGGTGGCACAGTGGCTCAGTGGTTAGCACTGCTGCCTCACAGTGCCAGGAACCTGGGTTTGCTTCTCACTCTTTGGTGACTGTCTGTGTGAAGTTTGCACATTCTCCCTGTGTCTGCATGGGTTTCCTCCCACAGTCCAAAGATGTGCATGTTAGGTGGATTGGCCATTTCAAATTGTCCATAGTGTTCAAAAATGTGTAGATTAGGGGGATGGGTCTGGGTGGGATGCTCTGAGGGTTGGTATGGACTTGTTGGGCTGAAGGGCCTGTTTCCATACTGTCGGGATTCTAAGATAAATGTTACTGTCTTAAACAACAAGAACATTTTAGTTTCTTAAATAACAATAATCAAAACGAAATATAGCCACAACACATTCATAGCAGAACCACAATAAGAAATTTTGCACGTATGGTGTAGCTGACAAGATTTATACACAGACATTAATTAACCTTTAGCTAAATACTGTGTTTAAAACTTAGATAATAAAACAATGGCACTTTATATGTAAATATTATCACATTTGCAAAGGGGTCAGGAAGTGGCACCAAACCAGTAATTCCTTTAACCTGTACTAGTAAAAATTAACAAAGGTGATGATTAGCTTTATCTGAGAGTTTTTGATGACATCACAGCAACAAGGACATGATGCTGCAACTGATTCAGTCACAGGAGGAATGGAGAGGTTAATAGTGGTGATGATATGCAGAATGTTATTTAGTTTAAACAATGTCTTTACAAAATTAGCATCTTTCTTAGTAATATATAGTTGCAAGACATAATTTCGTATGAAAGGGTCTGATGCCTCAGAGAAGGGCAGAGCAGAGATGTTACTTTATCACTGTTATGCTCCACAAATAAATGGACAAGCAGCAAATGAAATGGCCAATGATTAGTGTCCGTAAATCTCACATACTTCACATTAGACATATTTCCAACAGTCATTTAAATTGACCAGAAACAGGCTGGAGCTTCAGTATAATACGTTAAAGGATCATTTAGTGAAATGTCTCCATGA
Organism: Rhincodon typus; assembly: GCF_021869965.1. Lineage (NCBI taxonomy): Eukaryota > Metazoa > Chordata > Chondrichthyes > Orectolobiformes > Rhincodontidae > Rhincodon > Rhincodon typus. The sequence continues at coordinate 18,229,207 of NC_063339.1, forward strand.
TGTTCCACCATTTACGTTAGTTCCAAACTGTAATGGCCATGTGCACCTGATATCCAAGAGCATTGCAAAAAACAAACTTGTAAGCAATTATCCTTGCACAGATTCCTATTTTCCTCTAAATCACTCAGTGGTAGATAGGAACCTTTGATTCTGTCATTTCCATATTTTGTCTCTGTTCTGGGATGTGAACAGTGTATTTTGGCTTAAAGCTAGCTGAAGAAAGTTTGCTCACTTTGTGACCTCAAAAGGTAAGCACAAGACAAGTTTCAGACCTGTTTAAAATGCCATCACTATACAGTACAATCGTGCAGATACAGATTGCAGTTGTCAGCACCAATGTGTCACTGCCTTGTTGGTGAACTGGAGCCTATCCAGGCAGAACTCATCAAACAAGTTTAGTTAAATGCATTTCTGCAGCTGCATTAGTGGGTGGCAGGTATATAATGACATTGCCACTCCCAGGCTGCAGATTTTAGCCCTCGAAACATCAGCTGCCTTAAACCCAGCAGGTACTTTACTTCTTCCTCATGAAAAGCATCAAAATTATGAGATGATGTGAGAGAATTGCTTGATGCCTGAACACTAATTCCTCTTTGGCCCATTATAGTATCAGCCCACTCCATTTCTGAATATTTTGGCACTCGCCCTAAAGGAGCAATTTCAACCTGAGAATGATAAGCACAAAGTTAACATATACAATTCAGATATTAGAGGTACAGTTAGGAAGGAGAATCTATTTCTGCTAGTTTGAGTGTGTAGGATGAGGGCACATAGTGAAAGAATTAGAGACAGCCTCTTCAAGAGTGATATCAGGTAATATTTCAACAGCCAAAGGGTGGTAGACATTTAGAACTCTCTTCCACAATGACAAGTGATGCCGGATCAATAATTAATTGTAAAACTGAGACTGATTCTGTTCGACAAAGATTCTGGTAGTAGATCAGCCATGGTCACTTTGAAAGGAGAAGCTCAGGCCGCTAAAATGACCATTCCTGTTTCTAAGTTTTGATTAAAGGAAGACGGGTGACGATAATGTTCATTAAACAGCAAGTTTTTTATGGTAACAAAGCAGCATGTTTGAGTCATACCATTCCAAAAATTGTCAGGCAATGCCAGTGCAGGTCATTCAACAAATACTATCATGAAGAACAAATTAATTGACATGAACACACCCTTTCCAAAAATGACTTGAATTAGTAAGTGAAATAAGTTGTATGAATCTCTTGCTGCCGTTGCAGAATGTGCATTCTTTATGGCTCCTTGTCTATGGGGACCCATTGAAAGCAATCTCTCTCCAAACTGTTCTTTGAGTGGTTCCTAAGGAAAGCTTCATAATAAGAGGCTTGTAACATTTCAGAAAGTTATTGGAATAGAAGATCGAAAGGCAGTTAAAGGTTGCAATGCAATCTCTGGGTTCAGATGATGTTGAAGCACTTGAGTGTTATTCTTGCACTGGGATGATATGGCTGCACCTTTTGATTATGCAGTGGCCATTGAACTGTTTCTCAGTTATCTGTGATTGCTTCTTATCTGGTGAATAGATGTGCTTTATAAGAATACTCCCGTGCCACCTTCACAATTAGGGACTGAAGGAGTTAAATGATTATGCAGCAAATTAGAAAATTCATAATTTATCATTACACCCAGTCAAAATGCCACCCAGCTGAGTCGCACTCCTGCAAAAACGAGGAAAAAAAACCACAGAGAAGCTGTCAAAAAACTGCCACAGCCGACGGACAAAATTAATATGCAAATATATGCAAGAAATTAAAAAGCAGCATTACACAGGCAAATGAGGTAGCTACACTTGAATTGTTAGGATTATGAATAATTACTGCGAATTTTCTGCTCCTAATATAACTTGTTTTTTGATAAACAAAGACTTAATTATCAAGATGCGCCGGAGAATTTCCGTGGCACTCATTAATCTTGCAAAAAACAAGTCCCTGGTGTCTCTCGGTAATGAAGAACGCGTGCCCGGAATTTGCAGAAAGATCAGAGGCACCAGGGTGCCAGGGTAAAAAACAAATTGACAGTGCCACTGCATCCCCTTGCACAAACCCCTCCCCCCATCCCATGCACACTTCAGCACCATCACTTCTCCCCCAAACTATCAGAGGGACCTATTTCTGTCAGGCATAGAGCTACAAATCTAATTTATGTTGCTATCTGCAGATGAGGAACAGTTTGATGATTTGCTGTGAGGTGCTATCTTCTGAATGGCTGCACTCAGCCTGTTTTGGTATCAATGATTACCAGCCGCCTTGGGTTCCAGAGTTGGACTTTTGTGGAAAGATTGTGGCCTTTAGGACTGAACTACAAGAAAAATCCTGGACTCCTTGCTTAGGAAGTCCACTGCTTAACAATTTACTGCCAACTTACAGTGTCCGTTGAAGGAACAAAGGCACATATTGTCAACTTATGTCTGCTTCCAAGGTCTTTAATGAGCTTGCGTCAGTGTTTTATTAATCCAAATGGCATCAAAATATAACACTTTACATAAAGTTCACAGGACAGAAACAGACATTTGGCCCAATATGCTCCAGACGAGCATCCTTTCCTGCTACTTTGTCTTCATCAATTACGATATCCTGCTATTCCCTTGTCCCTCATGTTCCAGCCCAGCCTTCTTTTAAATGCAACTATGCATTTCTTGTCAACCACTCCACATTATTGGGAATTCCACATTTAACCATTCTCTTTATTTTTCCCGACTTTGTTATTGAATTGGTGTTCTTTTATATTATTTTCCTTTGAACACGAGGCACTATCCAATGATGCAGCTACTTAGAGTGGGTCAGGGGTCAGCTTCAGTAGATATTACGAAGCAAGCGATAAAGTCAAACTATGAGAGCAAAATACTAATACAGAAAATGAAAGTCAGATAATGGTACGAAGGGACAAAGAGTGTAAAGCCTAAGACTACACTAGCAGTCAAGACTGGACCCTAGAAAGATAACAAAAGAAACCTTAAGACTCTGTACTTGAATGTGCAAGGCATTCATGACAAATTAAATGAATTGGTAGTGCACATTGAAGTGTAGTACTGTAATCTGATAGTCATTACAGAGATGTGGCTGCAAGATATCAAGGTTTGGGTTCTGAATATTGAGGTGTACATGATGTTCAAATAGAATAAGAAGTAAGGTAAAGGTGAAGGGATATCACCCCTAATCAAAGATAATATTGATGCAACTGTTATAGCTAACTTTGGTCAGGATGTTAAATCGGTTTGGGTGTCTAAGTGAAATAGTACGGGAAAGAAGTCAGATGTGGGAGTGACCCCCTATAGGTCCCTGAACAGTAACCACAATGTAGGAAGAAGTATACAAGAAGAAATATTGGGTATTTGTGAGAAAGAGATGGCTATAATCCTGGGTGATTTAAATCTGTGCACAGACTAGAAAAATCTATTTGGTAATAGTAGCTTGGATGCACAGTTCATAGAATGCTTTCAAGATAATTTCTTAAGGCAGTACATTGTGGAACCAACTAAAACACAGGCTAAATTAGATTTAACATTATGCAATATACCAGGATTAATTAATGTCCTCAGAGCAAAGACAGACCTAGATTCAATGACCACAATGTGATTGAATTTTTCACCCCGTTTGAAAGGGAGCAGAGTGGGTCTAAGACTAGTATTTTAAACTTAAATAGAACACCTGTAGGCTGAGCTAGCGGAAGTGAATTGGGATATTAGGCTCATGGATAGGTCAACAGAGAAATGACAGAAAACATTTAATTGGATATTTCAGAATACTCAGAATAAGTACCTTCCTACTATCAAGAAACATGCCAAGAGAAGGACCCACCATCCAGAAATTAAGCAAAGCATCAAACTTCACGGGAAAAGTATTATATAATTGAAAAAAAGATGAGTGACAGTTCAGATGGTTGGTCAGAATACAAAGAACAGCAGAAAACTATTTAAAGGTTAATGAGCACAAATGCATCAGAGTAAAAGAGGACTCTAGGTAGACATGTCAAAACAGATAGCAAAAATTTCTATTTAAAAATGAAAGGTGTGAAGAAAGTGAATGTGGGTTCTTTAGAGGGTGAGAATGAGGTGTTAATAGTGAATAAAAAGGAAATGGCACATGTAATTAGTAAAGATTTTGCTTATTTCTTTTCTATAAGGGTACAAAAAAGTCCCAGTCATGCTTATAAATCAACAGGAAGAGAAAACTGGGTGAAATTATAATCACCAGGGAAACGGTACTTATCAAAATGATAAACCTGTGGGTTGATAAGTCTTCAGATCCTGATGAACTTCATCCTAGTGTGTTAAAACAGGTGATTCATGAGGTAATAAATGCATTGGTGTTAATTTTCCAAGGATGATTATATTCTGAACAGGTTCTGTCAGTCTAGAAAGTAGCCAACATAACCCCCCTGTTCAAGAAGAGGGTCAGACAATAAACAAGAAACTATAGGGCCTGTTATGGAAAGATATTAGAATTGATCATTCAGGATGTTATAACTGGATAATTAGAAAAAACTCAAGTGATCTTATGGAGTCAGCATGATTTTGTGAAAAGGAAATGTGTTTAACCAATTTATTGACAGTCTTTGAAGGAGTAACATGTGCTGTGGATAACGGGGAACCTGTTGATGGGGTTTCTTGGATTTCCAGAAGGCATTTTGAAAAGGTTGCACATAAAAGGTTCTTGTACAAACATGGAGTTCACACTGTAGCAGGTCACATACTGACATGGACAAAATATTACCAGAAAACAGACAATATGCAAAACTGGGTCTTTCTCATATTGGCAGGATGATGAATGGCATCCCGTATAGGTCTGTGCTGGACTTTCAACTACTTACAAATTATATCACTGACTTAGATAAGGGAATCAAAGTTATGGTAGCTGAATTTGCAGATTTAGAAAATTACATTTAGAAAATGACATAACAAAGGTGCAGACCAATATGGACAGGTTGAGTGAGCGGACAATTATCTGACAGGAAGAATACAAAAGCATACTATTTAAACAAAAACCAACTGCAAAATTCTGGGATGCAGAGGGATATAGATGTTGTTGTGCATAGATTGGGAAGGTGCCTCCGTGTTAACCCTGCTGCCTCGCAGCGCCAGGGATCCGGGTTTGATTCCCCCCTTGGGTGACTGTCTGTGTGGGGTTTGCACTTTCTCCTCGTGTCTGTCTGGATTTCCTCCGGGTTCTCTGGTTTCCTCCCACAGTCCAAAGATGTGCAGGTTAGTGGATTGGCCATGCTAAATTGCCCATAGTGTCCAGGGATATGTAGGCTAGGTTAATTAACCATGGAAATGAATGGTTAAAGGAATAGGGTGGGTCTGGGTGGGATGCTATTTGGACGGTTGGTGTGGCCTTGATGGGTCAAATGGCCTGTTTCCAAACTGTAGGGATTTTATATTTTTAAAAAGTCACAAAATGTTTGTACACAGGTACAGCATGTGATTGAAAAAGCAAATGAATGTTCCCCTTTTTTCCAGGAGGAATTGGATATAAAAGTAAACGTGTTATACTTCAATTATTCTGGGTGTTGGTGAGACCACATCTCAAATATGGTATACAGTTTTGGGCTCCTTATTTGAGGAAGAATGTCATTGCATTGATGGTAGTTCAGAGGAAATTTATTAGATTGCTATCTGGAATGAATGAGTTGTCTTACGAACAAGTTTGGCTTGTTTCCTATGGAGATTAGAAGAGTGAGGAGCTGATTTGATTGAAGTTTACAAGATCCTATCTGGTTTTGACAAGGTGGACATAGGAATGATGTGGTCTGTCTAGAACTAGGGACCACTGCTTAAAAAAACAGAGTTAACGTTTCGGGTCCAGTGACCCTTCTTCAGAACTGATGGTGGCTGGGAAAACGTCAGTTTAAGCACTGCTTAAAAGTTGTTTTACCTGTTCAGGGCAGAAATGAGGGGTTTTTTTTCCTCTCAGAGGATTGTGTAACTTTGGAACTGTTTACCTCAGAAGGCATTGGAGGTGACGCTATTGAATATTTCTTAAGGGAGAGGTTTTTTGTTAGGTGATCAAATCAAGGATTTTTGGGGTAGATAGGAATGTGGAATTTGGAGCACAAGTGAATAAACCGTGATCTTATTGAATGGTGGAGAGGCTTGAGGGCCAAATGGTCTACTTCTGCACCTATTTCATATGTCTGTATTTCTGGGATTGCAGTTGTACTCCTGCATTACCTACAACAGCTTCATTGACTGTATAATACTTTGGGAAGTCTTGGGAGTGTTGGAAGGCACCATATAAATGTACTTCCTTTTCCTTAATTTCACATTAATACAATGCTTTAGTCATACCACAGCAAGTTGTGCAATATTAGGAGGCCAGTCTCAGTCTAGCAGTAACAGCACAGTGGCATTGTGTATCTGTAGCACTTTTAATGTAACAACAACGTTCCCAGACAGTTCATAAAAGCGTTCTAAATCAAGATAAGATGTTCAGTATAGGTATTAGGGTAGATGACAAACATAGTTGGAAAGAGTGGTGGAGATGTGCAGGGAAGGAATTCCAGAGTTCAGGGCTATAAGCAGCTGAAAATGCAATCCCCAATGGAGGACGAATTAAAATCGAGGATGCTCAAGGAACTGAAATTAGAGGAGCGTAGAAGGTTGTAAGGCTGGGGGAAGATCACAGAGAAAGGACAGAACCAGGCCTTGGGGGAATTTGAAACCAGGGCTGAAATAGTGACATTGTTTAACTAGGAACTCCTGTGGGCTAGCAGACACAAGAATTATGAGGAAACACCTGTTGTGTTTGAGAGTAGAAGTTGGGAAGTCTGTTAGCAGTTGGTTAAAATAGTTAAGTCCAGAGATTAAAAAGTGAATTGAAGGTTTCAGCAGCAGTATATGCATCAACCAGGGCTCGGGAACAGCTCTCCCATTTAATATGGAGACAGGAAGGAGGTTTTTTTTTCTCCCAGGGGATCATGGAACTTTGCTCCCCAGGGAACAGCAGAGGCAGGGCCATTGAATACTTTTAAAGCAGATGTAGATTCTGGCAAGATAGTAGCAGCGTAAGCCACTCCATTTGGAGTTTCACTTTGCTTGCCATTCCCTTTCCTTTTCCTTTCTTTTTCTCTTCTTCTTCTCTCTCCTCTCTGCAGTAATTCTATTACCCACCCCTCCACTCCCCACCCTTTTAATTACCTACCTAAGGAGTCAGGAAGGAGTCTGGTCGCTACCAGGAGCCGCATGATGGGAGCTGAACGCACGAGTCTTGTCCTGTAGCAACAGCAGATTAAGCGTGAGCTGGAGCGACGGAGGTGGATCAAGAGTGGGCTGGTTCAGCGGCAAAAACAGTCCGGTGAGGCAGCGCCGCTAATAGCGGGGCGTGTGAGGCAGCGATGGTGAGAGCAGGCCGGTCGGCAGTGATGGTGAGAACAGGCCGGTGAGGTAGCGCCGGTGAGAGCAGGCCGGTGAGGCAGTGATGGTGAGAGCAGGGACAGTGAGGCAGTGACGGTGAGAGCGGGCCGGTAAGGCAGCAATGGTGAGAGCAGGCTGGTGAGGCAGTGACGGTGAGAGCAGGCCAGTGAGGCAGTGATGGTGAGAGCGGGGACAGTGAGGCATTGACGTTGAGAGCAGGGACAGTGAGGCAGTGATGGTGAGAGCGGGGACAGCGAGGCAGTGACGGTGAGAGTGGGGTCGGTGAGGCAGTGACGGTGAGAGAGGGGATGGTGAGGCAGCGACAGTGAAAGCAGGCTGGTGAGGCAGTGACAGTGAGAGTGGGGCCGGTGAGGCAATGATGGTGAGAGAGGGGAGGTGAGGCAGCGACAGTGAGCGCAGGCTGGTGAGGCAGTGACGTTGAGAGCAGGGCCGGTGAGGCAGTGATGGTGAGGGTGGGTCGGTGAGGCAGCGATGGTGAGAGTGGGGCCGGTGAGGCAGTGACGGTGAGAACGGGGCCGGTGAGGCAGTGACGGTGAGGGTGGGCCAGTGAGACAGTGATGTTGAGAGCGGGGCCGGTGAGGCAGTGTCGGTGAGAGCGGGACCGGTGAGGCAGTGACATTGAAAGCGGGGACAGTGAGGCAGTGACGGTGAGAGCAGGCCAGTGAGGCAGCGACGGTGAGAGCAGGCCTGTGAGGCAGCAATGGTGAGAGCGGGCCGGTGAGGCAGCGATGGTGAGAGCAGGCCGGTGAGGCAGCAATGGTGAGAGCGGGCCCGTGAGACAGTGACTGTGAGAGCAGGCCAGTGAGGCAGTGATGGTGAGAGTGGGGCCAGTGAGACAGTGATGGTAAGAGCAGGCTGGTGAGGCAGTGACGGTTAGAGCAGGCCAGTGAGGCAATGGCAACAGTTGGCGGCCTTGCAATTGGAGCGACACCTGTACCATTGTGGAGGTGGGACTTGGGATCTGAGATCTGGACTTTTACTTTTTTCTTGCTTACCTTTTGGATCTGTTAAAATCTTTTAATTCTGGTTTTTGTAACCAAATGGTGGCCAGTGAATGGGCGACTTTGCGCACTTTTCGCTCTACCTATGTATTCATATCCTTAGTACATGTGACAAATAAATAAAATTAAATCTAGATAAATGCTTGATTAACAAGGAAGTTAATTGCTATCAGGTCTAGCTAAGAAGGTGGAATCAGGCCACAATTAGAATCAACCATGATCTTATTAAATGGCAGAGCAGACCAAGGGGCTGAATAGCTTATTACTGCTCCTAATCTTTGAGTGCCTATGTACATTGAGGCAAGGGTGGAAATCGGTGTTGTAGATATGTTATCCTGCAGGTAAGTGACCATGCAGATATATAACCCTGCAGGTATCTGACCATGTGAGTATGATGTTGGAAACTCAGCTCCGAGTCAAATATGACACCAAGCTTGTGAAGTTTGGAGAAGATCGCTGATGAGCAGAACTTGTGATGGAAACCGAATACAATAACTTCAGTCTTCCCAAATTGAAGGAGATTTCTAGTATTGTATTCGAATACACCAGGTGACAGTTTAGGGAATGTCGAGAGAAGGAGCAGTGAGATAAAGGGCATGGAAATGGATAAAGCCTGAGGCCCCATGGCCCAATTGCTTAGTTTCCAAGTTAAAAAATCGAAACAGTAACGTACTCTTCTTTCTAGATTGAGATCTTTCAGTCTGCACTTGGTGGCGATGTCTCTAAAATAAATCAGCAGACAGGATACTCATTGGAAATGTTGTGATAGTTGTACGTTATTTTTAAGCTTCGGGACAAATTCAGCTGATTTCAAGTAGTGCTGGTCCCGAAAACAGGGGACTAGATGGCTAAAAATCAGAGGCTGGTGGTGAGAGAGCGGTGTAAGGTTAGGCATGAGTACTACTTCAGCAATCCCTGATGAGCCTATTAAATTCTCAAGAGCCTGCTCACATGAAGCAGGCACAGGGCTATTCTACTATGTTAATCCAGCAAAGGACAAAACTCAAATGCAAATAAATGGAACTTGCCACCTTGAACGCTTCATTTTGATGTACCAGAACTTAAACAGCTAAATCACATCTCCCAGGTATCTCACCAGCCCTGTTCAATTAACATTGCCCTCATTGTATCTGCCTCTGCATGATTGCAGGGCTGATTTTGTCTATGGATGTAGCTGAAATAACTTCTATTTCGATTTATGGAGTGGTGCTAATTAACTCTGATTAATCTCCAGAGATTCCATACAAGGCAGTGAAAATAAACTGCCCCCTCCTCTTCAGTGACTGGGAGTGAGACGTGGAGTGGATTCTGCACTCAGTTTTTCACCTCCACAATATCAAGCCCAGTCTTTTGAAGGGACATCTTGTTTATTGACTGTAAGTTGGTCTGAATGCAGTTTATAATGGGCTTGGGTTGCAAACTCTAAGCTTTCTTATTAGAGCTCAGGATCAAACTGACAGTGCTGCTTGAGAGACTACAGGAGTTTTCGTCTAGGAAATGGAGAAGCATAATATTGGAGCATAATGGAAAGACAGTGATAGAGATAGAGCTTTACTCTATACATATGTACACCTTAGCTATTGCTTATTGTGCGAACACTCAATGCTGATATTGGTGTTAATATCTCCAGCACTGGTACTTTTTGGCTCCAAGAGTGCAAAGTTCAGATTAAGAGAAGCCACAACCCTCAGCTGATCAGTCAAACTGGATGGTCCATATCAAAGTATGGTTCAGACTTGCACATCATCCAGATTTGGGAATCCAAAATATCTAAAATAACGATGGAAAGAACAAGATCAGTGTCTCTGTTAACAACAACCGACTGATTGAATACTGTGCCCACACTTACACTTTGCGCTGGGATGACAGAATCCTCGAATCTTCCAACACAGAAGGAGGCCATTTGGCCCATCTCTCATATCAATTCCTTGAAAGAGCTGTTCAATTCATCGCCTGTTCATTCCTCTGTGCCCTATAATTTCCTCCTCGTTATCTAAAGGTCAGGTCGAGCTTGTACAGATGGCTGAGCCCTTCCTACCTGCCTAACCAGGATCGGATATTGTGAACCATTTTTCATATCTCTACACCTGGCAGCTCTAATTTTTTCTTGTATTCTTGCCAAACTTTTTGATACTGAAAATCTGTTTTCTGGAAAATTCTCTTTCCCTTCCTGCATATTTCCTCACTTGCACGTGCGCCAGATGGCGTCGCACTTTGTGTCAAAAGATAACAGGAGCGGCTTTAGAGACTGCTACCCAAGCTATTAAAGTGAGTAAAACAGTAATCAGACACCATGAAGGGCTATTATAACAACTCATGACATAATTCAATAGAGATTTCACCATCATACACTGCCAGCAGGTCATTATTGCAAGTCTTTTTTTTTCTTTCAAAGGACAGTAGTTAACAAGTAATAATGCACATTTTGGAAATGAGCATATGGATTTATGTAGTGTTTGCCTTTATCAGGCCCAAAACGTAGGTCTATATAAAAGCCACACCAAGGCTGCTCTGCCACTAGGCCCCTGGGGATGAAATACACACTTCCAGCTTTATATTGCAAACTTCTGAGAAGCCTTATTTTATTCCACTCCACCTTAGTGCAATTGGGAGAATAAAACTGATAAGATCACATATTGACTTAGATCATAATTTCATCCTGTTACAAGAAGGTGTTAATGTGAGAAAGTGCAGGCTTCTAACATGCTGCACTAAGGGTGAAATTAGGCAACGTGCTAATGATATTCAGTGTGCTCAGCATTGAAAATATGAATAATTGAGGAAAATTGTATGTTTGAATCAGGATTATATATTCAAGTGTTATGCCTGGATCAGGAGCTCTATGCAACGGCAGTGAATAGGAAGTGATTTGGTACATTAGAAATCTACACTTGGACCAGGTTAAGTGTTTCTGGGGCCAGCTGTACTCCTAGCTTCCCACTGTTCACAAGTTTCTAAGTAGCACTGGGCCTGCATTGAGGGATACTGAATTATTTTTAAGAATGGACTCTGTGACAATCCAAGTCATGTATTTATACGCTGGACTGTTGCCAGTTTCCCCCTCCCAGTCCCTCTTACTCCTTCTCTTCATACTGTAATATATTGTGTCAGCTAGAGTTAGGGTGTGAGAGTCTCGCCTTTGAACCAGAAGGCTACGGGGCAAGGTCCCCTCCAGGGTCTTTCTCACAGGATCTAGGCTGATGGTTCAGAGTAGTATGGTGGGATTTTCCGAAATATTTGAGGTGATGGCTTTTGAACAAGACATATGCCCTTTCTGTGGACTTCAGAGAACTAATGGGTCCATTTTTGCGTCCAGTCTAAAGTTTATCTCTGAGCTAATGTCATTTGAACAGATGACTTGGTCATTAGTACACTGCTGTTTGTGAGACGTGCACAAAACTAGCTGCTACATTTCTTTATTACAATAATGACTGCACTTCAAAATTACTTCATAGCTTGGTGATGTCCTGACATCATGACAGGCCATTTATATACATGCTAGTTCTTTATTTTTCCTTTTACTTTCACATTTTATTGTACTGTATTATATTACTATGCAGCCTTCACTTCATACAGCATTCCATCTCCATTGGGTATAGTGAGAGAAACAGCTAAGGCTCGCTTAAGAACATTTCTGGCACAATGTCCAATTTTTCCATGTTTCTGATGGGAAAGGACATAACCCACACATTGCACCACTGCCTAACAACACAATAAGAAACAAATGGCACCATGTAGTAGAACCATGATCAAAAAACTAGCAGCTTGTGTATGTATGAAGGGGATTTACACTGATCCATTCAAACTTTTAGCATGATTTGCATGTTGGCAACTCAGTATCACGGTTCGCTAATAGAAAGTGTTAACTTCTTAAATCACTTTTTAATCCAGTTCAGATCAATTTTCCTTTTTTTATATTAAAAGCCTGAAGTAGGTGTTAACAAAAAAAACTGACCTGATTTTTCCCTCAAGCTAACATCTTTCAAGAAACTTCTTTTAACGTAAATTTGCAAATGACAGATTGAAGATGGTAGGATAGTCACCTTTTGAAGAAAAGCTTCTTAAGGTTTCTATCTAAAAAATTTGGTCAAAACAATGTCTTTTTCAGAGATATTGGTTTGTCAACACACACAAAAAATTCTCCTTGAATTGGTCTATGCAACTCATAACTCAAGCGAATTATAAAATCTGAGTAAATATTTTTGTTTTGATGATGCAGTTCTGTACCTGTTGATAACAGTATACATTATAACAAATATGAAATGCTTTCCAGTAATGATTTTTAACAAAGATGGATTGCAGGATGAGTAGAATGTTAAGGAATTTCTATAACAGACATTATGGAGTAAGAGTTTACGCCTCTCATTAATTGGTGGCCAGCAAAGTGTGCACTGTGCTAGAAGCTTTAGATCATCAGTTTGAAGTCATCGCAGTTCCTATAATCATTGCCTTTTGTTGCTACTTTTAACTTAATGTGATTCCATGAAGCAGGGGTTTCCCACCTTTTGTTAAGCCCAAGTAAAATTGGGGTGGGGCAGAATCTGGGTTCATCGTCTAGACATTGTAGCCTCAATCAGCTATTAAGAAATAACTTAAGACCACTTAAAAATTTGGATTAAAACATTGTTGCATTGAATAATCTAATGATCAGGAATGTGATTGATGTTTGCGCTCAAAGAGTGAGGCAGACATTTTGCGTAAAGCCCTAAGTATCCCCTAAAGAGTATTCTAGGAGTTATCGTTAAATTTCGTGAAAATCCTTTGTACCTTCAATTAAACAGTGAGATTGCCAGGCATTCAGCAGTTATAATCTTAAAATTCCCTTCTGCAAAAAGTCATTGCTTACATGCTCTTTAACTCTGCTAATAACTGGGAGCCACTTTTTTTATTTATTCTGTGTGAATAAGCAATATTTTCACTGCCCAGTGGAGTCATAATTTGGAAATAAGAAAAGTAAAAATAATATGCACGTACATTATTCTCAGTTGTCAGCTCGCTGCCATGCGCAACAATTCTGTATTAATTTAAAGGTGTGCTGGAATTCTAAACCATCCACAAAATGAGACAAAAAGTTGGACCAAAGCTCAAGTGTTGCTTAAATTCTTTGATTCTTGTATCAGTCTCTTTCTGATTTTCTCCCAAGAAGAGTTCAAAAGACACCAACAGCACTTCAACCTCATGCCTACGTGGCTGAATGTTCTCAGGCTGTTTACTCATTTAGTTCAGCCCAATCACGTGCTTGCTTGCTGTCCACTTCCATAGAATTTTCAGCAGGGTTACTAGATTGGAGTCGGATTTTCCTGAAGAAAGCAGTGAACTGTAATATTGTGGTGGCAGGTATCAGCTAAATCAGCATAAAGTTGGAATCATAGTGTCATCATCATTGAGTCATAGAGATCTCCAGCAAGGAAAAAGCCTTTCGATCCATCACATCTGCACTGGTCAAAAACAACCACCTAACTATTCTAATTCTATTCTCCATCACTTTGCCCATAGCCTTGTACACCTTGGCTTCACAATTGCACATCTAAATGCTTCTCAAATGTTTTGAGGGTTTCTGCCTCACCAACCCTTATAGGCAGTAAGTTCCAGATTCCACTACTCTCTGTATGAAGTTTTGTTTTCACATCCACTCTAAACACTCCTGCCCATGATCTTAAACCTATGCCCCTGGTCATCAACCCTTCAACCAAGGGGAAAGTCTCTTCCTGTCTACCCTGTCTATGTCCCTCATAATTATGCAGTGCAATCATACTTTTCCTAAAATGACCAGAACTGCACACATCTCAATCATGTCCACCCTCAGCCTCTTCTACTGCAAGGAAAACAACAATCTGTCTTTATAGAACATAGAACACAGAACATAGAACAGTACAGCACAGTTCAGGCCCTTCGGCCAATGATGTTGTGCCGGCCTATTATCCTACTCTAGGATCAAACTACCCTGCATACTCTACATTTTATTATCATCCATGTGCCTATCCAAGAGTCGCTGAAGTGCCCCTAATGTATCGGACTCCACTACCACCGTCGGGAGCGCATTCCACGCACCCACCACTCTCTGTGTAAAGAACCTACCTCTTACATCTTCCCTACACCTTCCTCCAATCACCTTAAAATTATGCCCCCTCATAATAGTCATTTCTGCCCTGGAAAAAAGTCTCTGGGTATCCACTCTATCTATGCCTCTCATCATCTTGTACACCTCTATCAAGTCACCCCTCATCCTTCTTCACTCCAATGAGAAAACCCCAGCTCCCTCAACCTTTTCTCATAAGACCTGCCCTCCAGTCCAGGCAGCATCCTGGTAAATCTCCTCTGCACCTTCCCTAAAGCTTCCACATCCTTCCTATAATGAGGCGACCAGAAACAAACACAATATTCCAAGTGTGGTTGAACTAGGGTTTTATAGAGCTGCAGCATAACCTCACAGCTCTTAAACTCAATCCCCCTGCCAATGAAAGCCAACATACCATACGCCTTTTTAAAAACCCTATCATTTTGAATAGCAACTTTGAGGGATCTATGGACGTGGACACCAAGCTCTCTCTGTTCCTCCAAACTGCCAAGAATCCTGCCATTAACCCTGTACTCTGCATTCAAAGTCGACCTTCCAAAATGAATCACCTCACACTTTTCTGGGTTGAATTCCATTGGCCACTTCTGTGCCCAACTCTGCATCCAGTCAATGTCCCATTACAATCTACAACAACCCTCCATGCTATCCACAACTCCACCAACCTTCGTGTCATCGGCACTATGACTAAAACTCTCTAGCCTAGGCAACATCCTTGTAAATCTCTTCTCCACCGATGCAATCACATCCCTCCAAGAATGTGGATTCCAGAATGGCACACAATACTCTGGCTATGGACTAACCAACATTTTATACCATTCCAGCATAACCTCCCTGCTCTTAAACGCTATGCCTCAACTAATAATGGCAATACATCACATGCTTTCTTAAACACTTTATCCACCTCTCCTAGAACCTAAGGGACTGGTGTACATGCACATCAGGTTTAATCTTTGCAGCTTCCCAGGGTCCTAACTTTCATCTTGTTTGTCCAGCTCAAGAGCATCACCTCAATTTATCTGAATTGAATTCCATTTGCCACATATTACCAGCCTGTCTGTATCTTCTTGTAATCTAAGACTACCTTACTCTCTATTTAGCACCCCAGAATTTTTGTTTCACCTGTGAACTTACTGATTAATCCTCGTACATTCAAGTCTAAATTATTTACAGATACCATAAACAGCAAGGGCTCTAACACTGACCCCATTGGATCTGGGCGTAGACTTCTTGTTGGAAAACAGTCCTCAAACATCATCTTCTGCTTCCTGCCACTCAGCTAGTTGTGGATCCAATTTGCCACATTTCCATGGATCCCAAGGGCTATTACCTTCACTATCGGTCTCCCATGTGGCACCTTATCGAAAGCCTTGTTAAAGTCCAAGTAGACTACATCAAAAACATTGCCCTCATCTACGCACCTGGTCACCACTTTGAAAAATTCAATCAAGATGGTCAAACCTGACCTCTCCTTAACAAAACTCTGCTGACCATTCTTGATTAATCCCTGTCTCTCCAAATGCAGATTAATTCTTACCCTCAGAATTGCTTCCAATAGTTTCCCCACCACTGACTGACTGGTTTGTAGTTTTGTAGTTTAAATAAACCTGGATCTCCCTGCTATATTTGACTAAACAATGAACCAGATCTTAGGCAACATCAAGAAGATGGGATGTGGGCCTTGTGTTTTATACAAGGTGGAGTAAAGTAGTGTTCACTGACAAGGTTAATTTGTTACAAAAATGAGAACAAATTTAGCAATCAAATCCTAACAAAGTGATGCACGCCTAATTCTACAGTGTTATAAAATAACCTTTATACCATTTTACCACTTGATGTGATACTCGACTTTTCCATTTAGCACAATGCTTAGCAGAGAAATTCAATGATGACCATTTTGGAAAACTTTTATGGTGATTTTGAATGCAGAATCATTAATGATTTGGATTTAAATGTCGGGGTATGATCAAGAGGTTTGTAGATGATAAGTAAATTTGTAAGATGTAAACAGTGAGGAGGATTGCTGTGAACTGCAGGCGGAAATCAGCAGAATATTCAGAGTAATGGTAAATGGAAGCCAACTATTGAAATGTGTGAACTATATAAAATGCCAACCAGACCAGAACTAGAGAAACGTGTGCAGTTCTGGTCATTACATTATAGGAAAAATATGATTGCACTGGGGGAGATGCAGAATAGATTTACAAGAATCCTGCCTGAGCAGAAGGAATGCACTTTTTCCATGATAAGTGGGATCAATAACCAGGGGCTTAGACTGAAGCTAAGAGAAAGAAGGTTAACAGGAGAGTTGAGAAGATTGCTTTTCTCTCTGAGACTGATAAGAGTCTGGAACTCATTGCCTGAAAGGACGCATGAATCAGAAACTCTCATAACATTTAAGCTGTATTTAGATATTCATTGACATTGTCACAACTTGCAGCACCATGGGACAAGAGCTGGAAGATGAGATTAGTATGGTAAGATCTTTATTGACAGGGACATAAAGGACCAAATGGCCTGTTTTTGTGTTGTAAATGTCTTTGACTCCTTGAGTTAATAATTGTCTATGCCCATTATATAGTGCTATGATATTTCTCTCCCTGGGTATGAAGTATAATATGTATGTAAGCTGCTATTGTTATGATGGGACAGAAATTTAGCTCATAATTATCCATTCTATGCCTAAGAGTTAAGGTCCAGAGTGAGAAGGAGAAGCATGTGGGAACAGATGCATTAGCTGCCCAGTCAAAAGCCAAGTAAATGAGCCAAACCTAAGTGTATCAGCATAATATGTCACCCTTAAAGAGTATGACTCCTTATGTCTATGACTCTATGACCTGTTGTTACGGCTCACTCCTTCGAGATCATGATCAATTCTGCCCATTGGTCCATATATCATCATCCTAACGGGCGTCCCTCTTCAGTATTAACCCTTTTAGCCCTTTCAGACTCATGTACAACCTTCTCTACATGTTTTAGCATTGACCAGAACATGTCATACTCTGACTTGAAGCTATTATAGGGATGACCATTTGTGCTCCAGCTCATCTCTTTTCCATCCAAATGGGGCTATCACCAAATTTACATCAGTACATCATTTTTGCAGTTTATTGTTGGTTTTGACCAATATTGAATGCCACGCCCCACAATGACCGTAGACTTTGGTTCCTGTCTATAATACTTAACAGCAATGTCAGAACTGCATTAAATATCTATCAATGGCTTTCATGCACTTCTTGGCATGGAACTGTGCCAAAAAGGCAAGCTAATTCCTCTGGTTTAATCTCCAGCCTCTACTGAGTTAGCCAGTGGGAGCTAAAGTGACATGAGGATAGGTAAAACATATTGCACTGGGTCAGAAGCCACTCAGCAGCCGGTTATAGTCCAACAGGTTTATTTGAAATCACATGCTTTTGGAGCTCTGCTCTTTTGTCACTTCACCTGATGAAGGAGCGGCGATCTGAAAGCTCGTGATTTCAAACAAACCTGTTGGACTATAACCTGGTGTCGTGTGACTTTTGACTTTGTCCACCCCAGTCCAACAGTGGCACCTCCACATCATGCCAACCAATATTGCACTGGGAAAAAGGAGAGGGAAAAATAATCAGGCTTCTTTCTCCAGATCACTTTCCAGTGATTTCTTGCTTGAAACTGTGTATTGCAAAATGACATCTTCCAGGATGATCATTATGCAATTCCTGTCATACTGGAATGGTATTCTGCATACAGTCCAGATTGACTTAGGAAATATTGTCACTCAGGAGGCTCTCAGTACCTTTAGATCACTAGGCCTTGCAGAAACAAATTCCTTCAAGGCAGGGAAGTGTCATCTCTTTTTTGAGACAATCACTGACAGCTTGTGACTGTAAATCAGATGCAAATTGCTGGAAGAGCTCAGCAGATCTGGCATTGTCTGTGGAGAGAAATCAGAGTTAATGTTTCATGTCCAGCGACCCTTCCTCAGAACAGCTTGTGGTTGGGTAGAATGATGCTGCTAATCCTCCTTTCTGTATTGGGGCCAAGGGCCTGTTTGGTTAACAAGTAAAACTACTCATGAGTCTTAACATGAAGAGGCACTTTTATTGAGCAACAGGTTGTCATTTATTATATGATAGCAGTATATGCAAGTTATACTGGCTAGTTAGGTGCAGTTACAAAAACTATCAGGGCCCAGAGATGACACATCTGACAACACCAGATTCTGTAGCTGGACTGTTTGTTCTCTAACAGGCACTGTGTAGCATCATCAGATTAGATGGAGTCCAATACAATCTCCAATGCTGATTCTTTAAGAGTCATTACTTCATAAAACATTTTCCCCCAAGTTTTACTTCATGGTTAATGTTTATAAGTCCAGGACTATAACTGTTTCTACATTTACTGTTACCTCATCTCTCCTCAAATCATAAACTGCAAAAATTCAAGCAATGCAGAGGTTTTATAAGTTTTTTATAACTCCAGAATGCATTCTCTTCAGACTTGAAAGATTGGTAGGTCTTTGGTTTGAGGACGATCAATTTTAATTCTGATCTTGTGTCGATAATTTCTAAAGTGGAGGTTTTTGCTCCCTTGGATGTCCTTCGCAGAGGATGTAATTCCAGCTAAAGCAGCAGTTGACCCATCACCGGATTTGGAGGATCCTTGATCTCCTGAATTCCCTTTGCAAAGGAATTCTTCCCTGCTCATTCAGCTAATTATCCCATAAATTCATCTATCGGACCAGGTTATAGACATGCTCGCCGAGCCTGTGGGTTTGGTTGCAAACGTTTTGTCACCGTGCTAGGTAACATCATCAATGCATCTCCAGTGGAGCGTCGGTGTTCCATCCTGCTTGTTATTTATATGCCTCGGTTTGCTGGGAAACTGAGCAAACCACAGCAAACTGAGGCATATAAATAACAAGCAGGACAGAATACTAATGCTTCATCGGAGGCACACTAATGATGTTACCTAGCAGGGTGAAAAAAAACATTTGCAACCAAACCCACCGACTCGGCGAGCAGGTCTACAACCTCATCCACAATCCGAGCTACAAATCTTCTCGAAAACATCTACAGGACCATTAATCACATGAATGCCCATCATGGAAGATAGATACTCTTGTTGAAACAAATACCTCTTCTTTGTAGTATCTTGGATTTTCAGACCAGACAATTTCTTCTTCTTGACCACATCTCAAATGGACATTAGTCTGTCTTACGTGGAGTCACATGGACCTCATCTTCATTTTATTCAAACACACCTTTATTGTCAATCTGCTGACACATCTGTGTTGCAGTATGTAAACATTTCAATTCAACTTGTTGAGTAGTTTGGACATCTTCATTTGCCCTCTAGGTATGTCCTCCTGGTGAACTAGACATTTTCACAACCTTCATCATGGTAGAAAGGATTGCTGTTTATTCAGCTTTATTTCTGCCACAGATACTGATAATTCTTCTTTAAAAGATAAAGGACTGAAATGTTACCTGTGAGGCTGTGTTGAATCATTTTCTGGCATTAAAATCAAATCTGCGGTATCAATTTGTTCAGTATACCCTTTTGCTGTCTGAGCAACTTCAGTAAAAAATTCATCAATGTGCACAGCTGGGTTTATAGCTCATTCTCGTTCTTAGTGTCTGCTTCTTCTGGCAAACTTTTTATAGTTTTCTCTTCTGAATTTTCTTCAGTGATGACAGGAATGGAAAACATTTTTCAGTTTGCCACTTCTGTAAAGTCATAATCTTCCTTCTTGTTAACAATTCTCTTTTGTCATTATAAGTAATGTCGATAGATTTTTTTTCTTTTGAGTTCTGTCATGAGTCTTGGAAACCCAATGGAATCTTCCATCTATTGCCTCTTCATCAGCTTGTTGACAATGGTTTATTTTTGAGCGACTTCTTTTCTTGGAATGAGCCAAACTCCTTCTGTTATACAAGGATGTTGAGATGAAACCATGTGTGAAAGCTCAAAAGTGAAAAGTGTTGATTGTGAATGAGGTACACATTTTCAACTATCTCACATTCTTTGTGTTGAATTTTTACTTGTAGTATATTTTTAACCTTGGGAGTTATTCTGTCTGGATCATATTGCTTCATTGCTGTAGGCTGTAACTTCTGTTTCTATGGCATCTGATTTGAAAGGACATGGACACGTATTCCTATATCAAGCTTAAAATTAATGAGATGACCTTTGACATAAATACATTATATAAAACTCTGGTTGATCGATATATTAATTTCCATTAGAAATTCTTCCAGTATATTTTCTAGTACAGTAGATGCTATTGCATTAATCTCTTCGTATATGGAAGTAATTGACTTTTTGCTGCACTTTGAAATTGGAAGGGGCCTATGATTTTACCATTGAAAAATTATTTTGTTATAGCTGGACACTACTTGTTCCTGTAAGTTTTTTTACTCCATAATACTGACACTAGCTATTAATATTTGTTGTTTGGTCTGCTCTTTGTATTGGCTTGTCAAATATGTCTGTAGACTACTTATACTTCATAAGATGGGTAGGTTATTTGTACTCGTATGCCCTTTTCTTCTCCAGATTTGTTTGTGAGTCTTCCTGTTTCCACTACTGGCACAATTTGAATAAGCTTTCTCCAATGTTATATCTTCTTTAGATTATAATAAATCTGACAAAGACTCAGCCAACAACAATTCTGTCAATTCTGAATTCTTATTCCAAAGCTCCATAGTCACAGTTTTCCATTTATGTCTAGAGGTTATGACTTTGTTTATTCTCATATTAGAGTAAGCATTAAAAGTTATTAAAACTTCTTCAAGAGTATTTGTGCCTTCTTGTATATTTTGTCAATTTCTAATGCCCTCTGCTGTAAGTTCTATTGAATACAATTGTGTATTTAACTTTTCACCTTGAGATTCAGTATTTAATTTTGAAATAATTCTATACCTTAAGAACAGTTTTCTCCAAGATGTCCAATCCTTTGTACTGTGTGGCACAACTTTTATGTTAAATCTTTGAGGTGGAATTAATTCTCCCATTATTACTTCTTAATGTGGCAATTATTCTTAACACTATAAAGAATTTGCAACATTTCAGTCCTACTTGTTACCTCTTGGCTTTTAGTCTGAAGTATCTAAATGCTACTTAATTCAATTGTTTAAAATTGCTTCAATCCTTTAAATGTTTTGCAATAGTAATGCTCTGTATTGTTTTCTTTCTAATAAGGTTTCAATTCTGTTAACTAGGAATATGTATCTCTGTACTGCTTGCTGAAGCTTTACACACCACTTTACAAACAAACTTATGGTTTATCATCTTCCGCAAGCAGGATGGAGTTTTCCTCATTCTTCACAAGTGAAGTAGATTTTTTTTCCTGGCTATCATGGCTTAATACACAAAGAACATTTATGTCCCTATTTTTTATTCATATAAGCACCTTTGGCTGTGGTCTTAATAAATCATACCTTTCAAATCTGCAGTTTAAATGAATAATTTACCAATCATGAAAATGTCTTAAAATTCTTTTAACTTTGAATTGTCTGTCAGTCTGCTTCTTTCTAAGTCTTTTAAATTGCTCTTTTACCAACTTAATTTGGTTCTTAATGTTCCCGATGCTGTTGCCTTGGTATAAATGACTTTACTGGCCCATGACTTCTTGGTGTGCGCTTGCTATGTTGGTGATGTTTTTTTGTGAACAGTAAGTTCTCCTTCTTATCTCTATTCTTTCCAGCACAGTCCTTTGAGTCATTAATTTAGCACGCAGAGTTCTTTAACTTTATTCCTAGAGCTCTGAAATGGTTGATTCCGTGCCAAACCCCAAATTGGGACTGCCCCTTTAGATGTTTCTTGTCTCACGACTCTATCTGCCAAGTGTGAAACATCTTTTTACTCTGTTCCTAGCCCATGCTGACTTTCCTGTGACCCTTAAGGTGAAAGTCACAGCATGGAGCTCTGGTTTTGTCCTGTTGTTCTTCCCACAAATTCCACCAACTACTTAGCTGCTTACCTGCTGCTGACTGATTGAGTAATTGCCAAGATCAATTTTCTTAAAACGGCAAATTCACTGCTTTCCAAAGATTTGTCCTGCTGGACTTTTTTTTTGGCTGTTGCTACCTTGAAGTACTAAAGCATAGAAAATAGGATTAGGAGTAGGCCTTTGGCCCTCTGAGCCTACTCAGCCATTCAGTAAGGTCGTGGCTGACATCCAACTCAATAACCTGTTTCTGCTTTCTCCCTAAAATTCTTTAATCCCTTTAGTCCTAAGAACTATCTCTACATCTTTCTCAAATATCTTCAATGTTTTAACTTCAACAGTTTCCTGTGACAGAGAATTCCACAGTCTCACCACTCTCTGGGTGAAGAAATTCCTCCTCATCTCTGTCCTAAAAGGCCTACCCTTTATCTTTAGATTGTGACCCCTGGCTCTTGACTTCCCCATTACCGAGAACATTCTTATTGCATCATCTCTGATGAATACTGTTAGAATTTTAGAGGTTTCCATGAGATCCCCTCTCATTCTTCTAAACTGTAGTGAATACTGTCCTAACTGATCCAATCTGTCTCCATACATCAGTCCCACCATCCCACGAATCAGTCTGGTAAATCTTCATTGTGCCAGAAACTCCTTCCTCAGGTAAGGAGACCAAAATTGTACAAAATACTCTAAGTATAGTCTTACCAATACCATGTACAGCAAGACATTCCTGCTCCCGTACCTGAGCCTCTCCAGGCTGCCACACAAAGGGAAACATTGTGTTCACGTCTATTTTGTCAATGCCCTCTATCATCGTATAAACCTCAATTTGATCTCCTGTCATCCTTCTGAACTTGAACAAGTATAGGCCTAACCTGCTCAATCTCTCCTCCTAAGACAAGCCTTTCATTCCTTTAATAGCGTGCAGAGGTGGTCAGCTTTGCTTCACTGAACATAAATTATTTTCATCCAGTTTATCAAAAAGGTTGCTCCCAAGTGTTTCAATCTGAAGATTCAAGACGTACAAGATAAACAAGATTACTTTGACTTCAATTGTTTTTAAAGATGGCAAGCTTGATGATGAAAGACTGGATGCTTTGTGGCCTTTTTGGCTTTCAGACAAGCAGGTTAGGCACCATCAATGCTATGCATATTGCTCTTAACATGCAACAAAGGTTACTTGTTTAAACAAAATACCCCTTCCCTTGTGGATGCCTACTTTGCAGACCCAAGAGAAATCTAATATTTTAAAACTTGCCAATTTCAGTAGGCTTTCCTGAATTAACAAAAAGAGTGAGTTTAGTAATTACTAAACATATGAAGAAAGAGTAGCACAATGCACATGTTCACGAAGTAAGAGTCCAGAAAGATAAAAGTTTTATTTTAATGGTATACAGGGATCTCTAATTTTGTTTTGCGAAGAGTGGATAAGTTAGATGTTATGGCATAGCAATAGATGATAGGCAGCAGGTTGAAATTGGTAGTTGAACAGTCAAGTTTGGGATTCTTCACTTTGTAGGTTACTTGAAATTTGTTTGTCCTGATTCCTGTTGTTTGTGGACATTAGCTTCTAACACTCAGAGTGGGAAAGTTGTGATCCATGGTCATGATCAGCTTGTCATGAATAGAAGCTGAATAATGAATAACCAACATTTCAGCCAAACAGCCACTCCAAAGTTTTACCTAAGTTGATTCGTTACCAATTCTCAGCATGGACTTCCAGTTTCAGAGGTCACTGCCATGCACTGACCTCAGAGATCTGCACAGAACGTAAAAAATAAGAGGAAGCGCAGGCCATGAATGTTTATGAAATTAAGGAGACCTGTTTTTCTAAAGACTTGACCAATGTGTCAGATCACAGCAGCAAGGGAATGTCCTCCCATGTTTAATTAATCGATAGCTTCCTAGCATTTATGTTTAATTGTAAACACCAATCTGTTATTTATTTCCGGTTGAAGTGTTTCATTAATCAGATCTATGAAAGAACCAAACAAAGGACAGCACTTCAAACAAGCTTGGGGAATCCCAAATAATTTAAAGCCCATTAAGTGCTTTAGAAATGTAGTGTGGGAATTTAATTTCCTCCTCTGGGTGGGTGTATTGGCAGAGGGTATTTTAATCAGATGAGAGAATGGTAGGAGTTTGGGGGGTGCTGCTTCTCACCTCTACCTTGATTACATTTGAGGTAGGAGGCATGTAATGCCTTCTTAAAGCCTTCTTCCTGCCAGTACCCTGCAATGAGTAGGGAAGCCGTCTTGGCTAGAGCATAACACTCGTCCAGCCATACCACCAGTTCCTCTCGCTCTTCTCCCACACTTTCACCCAACGAATCTCTCCTGCCATCACTCCCCTGAGCCTGTGTCCAAATTCAAGTTGAGCCTTCAGGTAGGTGCAGTACCAGCAGCTAACACCACCTCTCTGGTGTCACTTCTGAGCAAACAAGAGCTGCCCATCTCTGATAAGTGCGCAGTTTGTGGCGTGCATGACTTCCATCTAACTTGATCCAAGGGTAGGCCTGCTGTTGGCCTTTTAAGTCCCTGAGTGGCACAAGATGCAGCAGAACATTGAAGAGCTATCACCAACCATCCAGCCGAGACCAGGGCCTGCATCCTCACCATTAGATACCACAGTACAGCCATAGCTCTGATATAGGGAAAACTGATTTATGCATGGTAAGATCCCTTAACCAGCAATGACACGGCCAGATTATTTCTTTCACTGTATTTCATTGATAGATGATCGCTAGCCAAGACATTGAAAAAGGTAACTTGTGCTTCTTTTAATTATACCACATGGGACCTTTTACAATCGCTTGAGAGTCCATGAGGAACTTCAGCTTAACCTCTCATTAACAATGCCAGCACTTCACACATTACCAGTTCAGCAAAGCTCTGGAGTGTCTGGCTTCATCATGTGCTCTCAATTTCTAGATTGAGGCTTTAACTTCTAACTCAAAGGTGAGAGCACGCCTGACTGCAACTGTGAGTTATTTGATATACTGAAAGGTTAACTGGTGGAGCAGGTGGTGCATCAGTGATAACATCATTGCACTATTCTTCCAGAGCCCCAGGATAATGTTCGAATCCCACCAAGGCACATGGTAACACTTGAAACCAACAAAAATCTAGAATTAGCTGACAGGTGACCACACAACTATTAATAATTGTGATAAAACCTATCTAGTTCATGAAGGTAGGGAACAAAATTTAGGAAAAGGAATCCATCAGCCATTGGCTTAGCTATGACTCCAGGCCTATTGACTTGTAACTGTCCTCTGAAATGGCTAAGCAAGTCACTCAGTTCTAAGGCAATTAAGAATGGGCATTAAATACTGATCTATGCAGTGATTCTCACATCTCACATTCAAAGTTTGAACCCTCTTAGAGGCTTGGTCTCTTGAAAAGATAACACTATATACTGTAAGATTTAAATATTTCTGTACAATTGTAATCAATGACAAAGTGAACCCTTTTTAATCCTTCAAATTAAAATGTATAGTTTTGTTAGGCTTAAATATTAGGGTTTCTCAACCGTCATGTATCCATACTTCATTAAAAAAAATCCACTTTGAATTAAAAGAGAGAAGCATTGCAGTATGATATAAAGAGTATCCCCATTATTTTAATGTAGTTATATATTACCTGTGCAAAGTAATTTAGCAAAGTGATGTTTCCATCTCAACAAAAATTTGTTACAATCCGTGTAAGTGTACCAGAAAATATGTCCTAATCTTGATTACTTGTTATACAAATAGATTTGTACTATTTGTATCCACTACTGTCTCTGTACTGAGTTCCATGTTCCTATCACTCTGTGGTTAAAGAAACTTCTGTTCAGAGCTCACCATTAGATTTCTTGCAGACCGTCTTGTAAAGATAAGCTCTAGTTTTGCTCTTCCTCAAAGTGAAAACATTCTCTTTGTGTCCATCAAAACCTGTTGTGATTTTAAAGTCGCCACTTTGCCTTCTCTTTTCAAAAGAAAATAGATGCATTCTGTTTATCCTTTTCTGCGCAGTTTAACCTCATATTGTCAACTTTATCAAAAATAGCATCCCTTCATCCAAAAACTGGTTAAATTAGAAATTCCTCCTTTATAACAGAAAGATACCAGAATCAATGTGAACTTGCCTTGGGTTCATTAGATTTTCAAAAATACAGTATAGATTTCTTTCACCAGATTTTACACCTATTTTGCCTGCTTTTTCACTTATAGTGGAATAAACCCTCATCAGTAGAGATCCACAAGTTGTTTTATGTTTTTGAAGCTGTTAGTCTGCCACCCAGAGTCAAACTAAAATTGATGGATTTTTTTTTTCTCTGTTTTGAATGTGCTGACAGATTAGAATGAGAACAAAGCATTTCTCAGAACTCCACCAGGGGTCTATGACATGTCACTCAATGCTTTCTGCTCCTGTCTTCAAAGCAATCTCTTCCAAACTGATCAACATTCATGTTGTTTAAAAATGATTGTTTCTTTACTTTATTTTAATGGATTCAATTCTATGATGATTGGCTTTGCCGAACGGACACCGAAGGAGGCTATGTGCCTCACACATCTGTCTACCCTCTGTGAGGAATACTCCTGGTCAGTTAATGTTCAATATTTTGCAGGCAAAATCTTTTTTTCAATCCAATCTTTTGGCAAGGTAAATATAATGTGATTAGAGGTACTGCAACAAATGTGTACCATTATTGGAAATGGTCTTAGAAAATCTGTACATTAGAATTGCACAAAGAAGAACTTGTCATTTGACCAGTATTTACCTTTACTCCAAATGAAGAGATTTAACTCTATATGTATCTCATCTCTTCCTCATCTAACCATCAATGTAAAGTATTATTTCTTTTTCCTTCGTGTGCCTGTCGTACTTTCCACTAAATATATCTGTACTCTTTGTATCCACTGCTCTCGCTGTAGTGAGTTCCACGTTTTCATCATGCTATGGATGAAGAAACTTCTCTTCAGAACTCCCCATTAGATTTCTTGCTGACCATTTTTTATAGATAAGCTCTAGTTTTGCTCTTCCTCAAAGTGAAAACATTCTGTTTGTGCCCAGCAAAACCTTTTGTGATTTTAAAGACTTAAAGAGATGTATTCTGTTTATATTTTCCTGCTCAGTTTAACCTCACAGTTCTGCTATAATCATTGTAATTATTTTTTGCAACCCATATTGTTTATGTAGTAAGGTAACCAAAAGTGTGCACAGTCATAATATTCTTGGATATTACTGTTCAATATACTTGCCAGGCAAAATCTTTTGTCAATTCAGTCTTTTGGCACGGTAAATATAATGTGGTTAGAGATACTGCAACAAATTTGTACCATTATTGAAAATGCTCTTATATTAGAATTACACAAACAAAGCAAAAACATGTTACTTTGACATGTCGTTATCTTTACTCCAGATAAGGATATTTAACTCTATACATTATCCAAGAAGTTATCCAATTTCTGGTAGTACTGGATCTGCATGCCTACCTAACATTGGAAATGTTTTTTTTTCCCCCTAGACCTGTACCTACACTAGCTTTGAGAACTGTTTAGCAGATTTATAGTAAGTGGTACTTCTATTTCACTAATGGATATTTTAATCTCCCTGTACTTCATTGAGATGAATCATAGAGCCACAGAATTGTAGAATGAGACAGCAAACATGATAGTGCCTGTACCAGCTCTTTGAAAGAGCTATTCAATTAATCTCACTTCCTTACCCTTTTCCCATAGACTTCTAATTCTTTTTACCTCCTGCATTTATCCAATTCTCTTTCAAAACTTAACATTAACAATGCTCCCATCCTTTTTCGTTTGTTCCAAACCACAAGAGTCACTATGATAAAGAAGTTCCTTATGTCAACTCGGATTCTTTTGCTAATCACCTTAAATCTGTCATCTCTGGTTACCAATGCTTCCTTCCATTGGAAAAAAAAGTCTCCTTTTTCAGTCTGCCAAAAATTATTTGAATACCTCAACCAAAATCTGCTTTTCCCATCTCTTCCCATAACAGAAATCCCTCAATGGGGCAATGGCCTAGTGGTGTTATTGCTGGACTGTTAATCCAGACACCCAGGTAATGTTCCAGGGACCTGGGCTCAAATCCTGCCACAGCAGATGGTGGAATTTGAATTCAATAAATATCTGGAATTAACAGTCTAATGATGACTGCGAATCCATTGTCAATTGTCGGGAAAAACCCATCTGGTTCACTAATGTCCCTGAGAGAAGGAAACTGCCATCCTCACCTGGTCTGGCCTATATGTGACTCCAGACCCACAGCAATGTGATTGACTCTTAACTGCCTTCTGGGTAATTAGGGATGGGCAATAAATGCTGCCTAACCAGCGAGGCCCTTGTCCCATTAATGAATGAAGGGGGGAAAAATGCTGGTGTAATTTGAGTTAATCCCATCTGCACCCTCTGTGCTGTTTTCCAACATTTTAACCCAATAAACAGTAGAAAATGGTACTCTAAACAGCTCTATTACTGGCAGTACTATTAATGCATCATCAAATTTAGGCAGCTGCATATTAGGGTTGTAATAATGTCAGTATGAGACAACACTAGTTTTAAGCCTAAATTATGGAGGTAAACTGACAACTTGAAGATGACACTTTTAATTCTTCACCTGAGTTGGATTTGCAATTGTCCCTAGAAGATATGTGGAAGTTCGTCCAGCACTTAGAACAGAAACTCTGCAGTGTGGAAGCAGGCCTTTCAGCCAATCAAGTCAATACCAACCCTCCAAAGATCATCCCACCCCATCCCTGTAAACCCATGGGCAATTTAATGTGGCCAATCCACCTAACCTGCACACCTTTGAACCGTGGGAGGACACCAGAGCACCCAGACAAAACCCACACTGACACGGGGAGAATGTGCAAACTCCACACAGACAGTTGCCCAAGGATGGAATAAAACCCAGGTGCTGTGAGGCATTAGCGCTAACCACTGAGCCACCATGCCACCTCATGCTTAGTTGCTTCAATGCTATCATCTAACAAATAATATCCAAACACGCAGACTGCTTAGCTAGGTCTGCTCAGTAGAAGATTTATGGTTAACAGAACCAATCAATTATAAACTTTATTCATCTTTGGAATTGTCCTTTCCTCTGTGCCTTGGATCCCTATGAAGTTCTATTAAAATGCTTGAACATTGTGAAGCAGCAGCAGCATTGAACAAAGGAATTCTGAACGTTAAAGGCAATGTTGTGCTGACATGAGTCATGCTTTCTTTATTTCCTGTATAATGACAGCTAGCCTACTCATAGGAAGGACTGCATTGCATTTAAAAAAAACGGGGTTCAAGCTGATCAGAGATAGTAGGAACTGCAGATGCTGGAGAATCCGAGACAACAAGGTGCAGGGCTGGATGAACACAGCAGGCCAAGCAGCATCATAGGAGCTCTGCTCCTATGATGCTGCTTGGCC
>NC_063339.1:18259431-18403503 GCF_021869965.1 Rhincodon typus
CCTGTCATTGTTTAGCTAGCTCTGTCAGTTCTCAGTGCACCCACTGGATGGAGCACTTCACAGTGATAAGATACTCCGTTGACTGAGGAAGGGAGGGCAATGTTGATGAAAAAAAAGCTAATCGGATTGACTCCTTGACTTTAAAGGTACACTGTGATCAGGAATCTCCATGCGAGGGAACATCAATTCATGCCCAAATAAGTCAATTTGGAGCCAACTAAAATGATGCAAGCAACAGAGCCTATCATCTCTTTCACCCATGCAATGTTCCGTACAGTTTCATAGATAAGAAACAGCTTCGAAGCAGCCTATAGCTGGCTGTTATAATGATTTCTTCAAGACTCTGTTTCTGCCCATATTTTGGGTTGCTCTAAAATTGGTCCTAGTCATATCTTCTTGGACGTGTAACTTGCTGATACCCTGATGGAGGCAACAAAATTCATATTTTAATTATCTCAAAATATTGAACAGTGAAGGACTCAAAGTAGGGAGTTTATCTAAGTAAAAGCAGCTAGGATTTATCACATGATGAATCACATTTCCCTCTGCTAAATTTCAATTCAGTACACACCTAATAATTATCAAGTTATTGGCTTCAGAAATTAAGAACTGAAGAATGCTAAGGATCATTTTCACATTTTACCTTATTTTTAGACACAAAAGCAACAAATTATCCCAAATCAATATAAATACAAACCAAAATTTCAGTGCAAACTATCTTAATGGACATTCTGATAATATTTTCTTCTTTTAATCATTCAGGATACTGATAATTCTTGATTTTTGTTCTTTCCAGCACTCTAAGCCAGATTTTAAAGCATGGTTCAGTTTCTCATTTTGGAATTAAGCTGAGAGATTTAGAATTGTAGTTCCCCATTTCCTTTCAAATAATTATATTAAGTAGTACATCTTAAAATTGCAGATTAATTGATAATCTTAGTTCAAGAACATTAAAGCATAAGTGGGGAAAGTAGACAGTCTTGTTCTTTCATTCAATTCTCATTACTCAGCCTCCTCTCTTCTGAATGTCAAACTCTTGCCGTGAAGGCGGAACCTTCCTGAGCTGTGGAACACGTCGGGAGTGACAATGACAAATAGTTACCAAATTACAATGACTTCTGGAAAAAATTAAGTTCAAAAAGGACACAAGCAATGATCAGTGAAGGAAAAGAGAGCTGCTGTTAATTTTCTCTCCTGGTGAAATAACGTTTTCACAGGTGAATGAGCCCAGTGTGGGAGTACTTGACAGAGTTTCATCAGTACTGAAAGGGAGCTGACATGTTGAAAGTGCGGGTGGACACAAAAACAAATGAGACATCAGAGCCTTAGTTCGCTGATCTCTCAGTGAGCTGCAAAGCTACCTCGCACCAATAGAAGGTGCTATTGCCTCTCTTTATTTCCCACATAGATTTTGGTTGCTGTTGCTTACACAGTTGATTCCTAATGTAGCCTATGTCATACATGATGATATACTATGGCCATTATTATTCGTTTGACAGTACTTGAAACCACCTTGGACAATTTATAAATATCAGTTTGCAACCTAACATAAACTTTTCCAAAGCTGTTATGTGCATAGTCACATTTTGATCATTTCAAATTTTAATATTGCATATTTCCTTCCAAATAATTGTTTTAAAATTATAATGATTTTAATTTGGATAGCTACACTAATTTCTACGCTAGTTGTAATGGAAAAGTGCTCTTTACTCGTAAACTCTGTGCTGTTTTCCAAGATGTTGCTGTTGATCTTATAAAGCATAGTGGATCCTGCCATTGAGTTCATCTTTTGAAGGTACTGCTGCCATCCAGGATGTCACAGTAATCCCTATTGTTGGCATTGGTCTAAGTTCCTGATACCAAGTGGAGAAGGATGCAAACACAATACTACCTTAGGCAGTAGAAGATTCAAATTTGATGATGAGTAAAAAGGTTTATTACATATTACTCAAGACCTAGTTATTTTACACCAAAAGTATGTGATATTCTCCTGTGAGACGTCAGTCTCATCTCAGCCTATTTACAGGTTACTGTTTTAGCTGTATGCTAATAACACTCAGAATACTTACTGATTCATTGCTAGGATACATGGAAGAAAGTCCTAGCTCCTCCAAGAAATACTTCTTTATATCCTGAAGGCTGAAAGTGGCACATTGGCTCAGTGGTTAGCACTGCTACCTCACAGTGCCAGGGACCCAGGTTCAATTCCACCCTCAGGTGACTATCTGTGTGGAGTTTGCATGTTCTCCCTGTGTCTGTGTGGGTTTCCTCTGGGTATTCCAGTTTCCTCCCACAGTTCAAAGGTGTGCAGGTTAGGTGGATTGGCCATGCTAAATTGCCTGTAGTACTCAGGGATGTGCAGCTTAGGTGGGTTATAAGGGGATGGGTCTGGATGGGATGCTCCAAGGGTCAGTGTGGACTTGTGGGCTGGAGGGCCTGTTTCCATACCGTATGGACTATGGCAGAGCTTATCTTCTGACTTCAGTTAACCTGTTCAGGACCTGATTGTCTTATATAACATCTTCCCCCAAATCTTTGATCTAGTTATTGAATACTTTAAACATTTACTTTGAATAGCTAAAGTAGGACCATCACTGTATCATCTTCCTCTGAGTTGCCGACTGTATCAATTCAGTCGAACCAGAGCCTTGATGATTCTTCCTGATGGTATATGTGTTGGACTGGGATGACCTTGTTGTTTCTCTACTGGATTGCTGATATGGTTATTCATTAGATTTGTCCCATTGCAGTAGGGATAGGTTATGCTTCTTTGGTGAGACAAGTTGACTGTAGTTCCAGTGTACAATGTCAATGATTTGATGCATGTTGTCTGACTGCACTATTCCTGTTAAGATCTTGATCCACACTGTTTGACCTTGTTCCAGAGGTGGCAAGTTTTTTTTATTATTCGCTCTTCATCTTAGGAATCATAGAATTCCCTACAGTGCAGAAAGAGGCCATTCAGCCCATCAGTCTGCACTGAACTTCTGAAGAGCATTTCACTATAGCCCCATAACCCCCCATTTCCCATGGCTAATCGCAGGCTTCCCAAGCTTGGACATACCTGGACACTGTGGGCAATTTAGAATGGCCAATCCACCTAAACTTTGGATTGTGGAAGGAAACCAGAACACCCGGAGGAAACCCCACACAGACGCAGGAAGAACGTCCACACCAACAGTTGCCCGAGGGTGGAATTGAACCTGGGTCCCTGGCATCATGGGATAGTAGTACTAACTATTGAGGCGTTGTGCCTCCCCTCATGGGGTGCAAGCATCACTGACTGGGCCAACATTTATTCCCCATCCATAATCGCACTTCAGAAGTTGGTAGTGAACTGCCTTCTTGAACTGTTCTAGTCCACGTGCTATAGGTTGACCCACAAGGCCATCAGGGAGGGAATTCCAGGATTTTGACCCAGCGACACTAACGGAATGGGGATATATTTCCAAGTCAGAATGGTGTGTGGCAAGGCGTGGAACATGCAGGTAATGGTGTTCTCATGTACCAGCTGCCCTTGTCATTCTAAATGGTAATGGAGGGTGCCTTTTAAGGACCTTTGGTGAATTTCTGTTATTGATCATCAGTGGTGGAGGAAGTGGATAATCATGGATAATGTGCCATTCAAGTGGGCTGCTTTCTCCTGGATGTCCTGGAAGCTTCTTCAGTGTTGTTGGGGCTGCAATCATCCAGGCAAGTGATGGGTATTCCATCACACTCCTGACTTGTGCCTTGTGGACTATGGACAGGCTCTGGGGAGTCAGGAGGTGAGTTACTCGCTGCAGTTTTCCAAGCCTCTGACCTGCTGTTGTACCCACTTTATTTATAAAGATTGTCCAGTTGAGTTTCTGCTCAGTTATAACCTCCATGATGTTGATATTGGGGGATTCAGAGTTCATAACGACATTGAATGTCAAGGGGTAATGTTTAGATTGTCTCTTTTTGGAGATGCTCATTGCTTGGTATTTGTATGGCATGATTGTTCCTTGTCATTTTTCATTCCAAGCTGGGATATTGGTCTTGCTGCACTTGAACAGAGACTGTTTCAGTATCTGAGGAGTTGAAAATCGTGCTGAACATTGTGCAAACATCAGTGAACACCCATATTTGACCTTATTAGGGAGGGAAGGTCATTGATGAAGCAGCTGAAGATGGGTGGACTAAGCAACTAGGAATCCCAAGGAACTCCCAAAGAGATGTCCTGGTGCCGAGATGACTGCCCTCAAATGACCACAACCATGTTCCTTTGACTCCAGAGAATTTTCCGCTGATTCCTATGAGTCCAGTTTTGCTGGGGCTCCTTGATGCCACACTTGGTTGAATGCAGCTTTGACGTAAAGTGCTGTCACTCTTTCCTCACCTCTGGAATTTAGCTCTTTTGTCCATGTTTGAACCAAGACTTTAATGAGGTTAGGAATCGAGTGGCCATGGCAGAACTCAAACTGGACATCCGTAAGCAGATTATTGCTGAGGAGATGCTGCTTGATAGCGCTGTTGATGACATTTTCCATTATTTACTGACAATCGAGAGTAGACTAATAGTGCGCTAATTGGTAATGTTGGATTTAGCCTGCTTTTTGTGTGTAGGACATACCTGGGCAATTTTCCACATTGTCAAATAAATGCCAGTATTGCAGCTCTGCAGGAACTTCTTGGCTAGGAGTGTGGCAAGTTCTGGAACACAAGTCTTGAGTGCTATTACTGGAATATTGTCTGGGCCTACATCCTTTGCAGTATCCTGTGCCTTCAACTGTTTCTTGAAGTCAGATTGAGTGAATCGACTTGGGTGAAGACTGGAATCTCTGATACTGGGGATGTCTGGAGGATTCCAAGATGGGTCATCCACTTGAGACTTCTGGCTGAAGATTGCTACAATACCTCAGTCTTATCTTTTGCGCTGATGGGCTCGGCTCTCCCATCATTGAGAATGAAGATATTTCGTGATGCCTCTTCCTCCAGACAGTTGGTTGATTGTCCACCACCATTCACGACAGGATGTGGCAGGACTGCAGAGCTTAGATCTGATCCTTTGGCTTTGAATCACTTAGCTCTGTATCATTTGCTTATCGTTTGTATGCAAGTAGTCCCATGTTGACACATCACCTTTAGGTATGCCTGGCACTGTACCTGGTATACCCTCCTGTGCTCTTCATTGATCCCTGGCTTAATGGTAACGGCAAGGTGGGGGATATGCCAGAACAAGAGGTTAAAGATGGAGTTGGAGTGCAATTCTGCTGCTGCTGATGGCCCATGGTGCCTCATGGATGCCCAGTTTTGAGTTACTAGATCTGTTCTAAGTCTATCCCATTTAGCACAGTGATGGTACCACACTATATCATGGAGAATATTCTTAATGTGAAGGAAGAACTTTGTCTCCATGAGGGCTGTATAGTGGTCACTCTTACTGATGAAGTCATGGATATTTGGAACAGGGAAATTTGTGAGGAAGAGGTTAAGTATGTTTTTCACTCTTGTTGGTTCCCTCACCACCTGCCACCATCCCAGTCCAGCAGCAATGCCCTTTAGGAGTTGACCAGGTCAATCAGAGGTGGTGCTGTCAAAACTTTCATTGTGGTAGGAATTTTAGTCTCCCATCTGGAGTACATTTTGTGCCTTTGCCATCCTTAATGCTTCCTCAAAGCAGTGTTCTACATGGACAAGAACTAGTTAATCAGTCAAAGATGGGTGTTAATGAACAGGAGGTTTCCTCATCCACGCTTGAGTCTTCATGGGATACAGGGGCAATATTGAGGACTCCCAAAGCAACTCCCTCCCAATTGTTTACCTCTGTGCTGCCACATCTGCTCAAGGATGTTGGTGGTGATGTCCGGGACATTGTATGAGAAACGGGAGTTGCTGGAAAAGCTCAGCAGGTCTGACAGCATCTGTGAAGCAAAGTCAAAGTTAATGTTTCAGATCCGGTGACCCTTCCTCAGAACCTGATTCCATGAGTATGACAATTGTTACAACAGAGAGATAGCAAGCCAAACCAAATCAGATTTGCTAACAGTGGATATTACAACAGCGTGCATTTAAAATATTCAATGGCCCTCAGAATTGCCCAATTGTTCCTAACTAGACTTTATGAATGACCAATATCAATTTATGGCTAAAACAGGAATTACCAGTCTATTATTAACACTGTAACTCTAGCAAAGTTACAAAAAAAAAGGTAATATAATTGCTGTCTAATTAATTTAACCCAAATTTATTTCGCAGAAAAACAGGTGGGCAGCCACAGTTATGGGATAAATTAAAAGAAGAATAAAAGTTGTAACTGGCCTGTTTGCTTAAGCAGCTTCACTGATGAATACCAGGCCTTCATGAAATTCCATGAATGACATGTCACTTTACAGGCATGTGGAATTTTATCTTGCCTGAATTCTGAAATCACCAGTCAATGCAAATAGCAAGGTCCAAGAAATAATCACTTATTTCTTATAAATTCAGATTATTTTCTCAGGATTTTCAAGAAGTCAATAACTGGATATAAATTAGAGAACAGCCAAAACTCTGTCCAGTAGCTTTCACAGTCACACTGCCTTCAGCCTAAAAAAAACAAAACCAATTCAATCTTTGGTTTCTCCTTCTTTGTTTTACAAATTCACTTTGTTTTATTGGTTGGCAGCGGACTCCCATTAATGGACCCTTTTAATATCCAAGCAGCTGCCAATGTTTGAGTTAATACTTCTCAGATGCCAAAATATCTGCAGTATCTTAAAGCAAAATTAGCCTGCAATTGACTTTCCAGACCTGTTCCCATAAATGAATATCAGCTTGTTTGTTCTTCCCTTGGTTTCAAAGCAAGGTGCTGCTCAAAGTCCAAATTTCAGCACTTAACTTCAGATCGCATTTCCAAACCAAAAATGAGAAAATTAAAGAAAATCAGTGATGCTCCCAACATTATGTTAGGCTGTGGATTTCTCGGTCTATGAGTCAGATCTCCCAATTTTGACATGAGCCCCCACCCTTTGCAGGATTGGTAGGGCTGTGTTTGGCATTGAATATCTGGTGCCTAGGTCAATGCCAGGAGATCAGTGCACAATTTCATTCCTTTTTTGAGGATGTCTAGCCTTATCATAACTTAGTGGCTCGCTAGGCCATATCAGAGGGCAGTTACCAGTCAACCACATTGTGGGCCTGGAGTCACATGTGAGGATGGCAGTTTCCTTCCTTTAATAGTATCAGCATAGCCAGATTTCTTTTCCCAACAATTGACAATGGTCAGCATTGATTTGTAATTCCTCTTTTCTTAAATTAAATTCAAATTCCATTCTCTGTCATGGTGGGATTTGAACTCAAGTCCCCAGAACATCACTTGGATCTCCAGATTACTAGTCTGATAATAATAACACTGCATCATTGCCTCCCCAGTGATTGCCAAACCATTTGGTGTAATTAGCTGCTTGTTGCTGACAGAATTTCTGTTCATTATGACAAGTGTGGTTTAAATTCATGGGGCTGGTTTGTGGAGTCAATGACTTCAGAAATGTGTCATCCAGCAGATATGTGTTTTACCTTTAAGGGACATAGTAATGACATGAACACACAAAGTAGATAGATTAATCCTTATCTAATATATCTCTAAGTCAGAGTTGGTATAAGTGTATATGAATAATAGTATTTACAACAGTACCTTGTAGTTAGTATGAAGATTATTCTTAATTTGGAAGAAAACTGAATAATTCCTCCAAACATTTAAAATCAGAAATATTCACTGATCACTCAGTAGTGAAACGTTGATGCACACCAACGTAATGAATTCAAATGGTATATTTCTTCTTGTAGGTTTGTCAAACATTCTTCTGAGATGTATGGATTCTCCTCTTATAGAGTCATAGAGGCATACAGCATGGAAGACCCTTCAGTCCAACTCGTCCACTCCAATCATGTTTCCAAACTAAACTGGTCCCACCTGCCTGCGTTTGTCCCAAGTCCCTCCAAACCTTTCCTTTTCATAAATTTATCCAAATGTCTTTTAAACGTTGCAACTGTGCCTGCATCCATCACTTTCTCTGGCAGTTCATTCCACACACTAACCACTCCCTGTGTAAAAGTTGCCCCTCATATAATTTTTAAAACTTTCTCCTCTTGCCTTAAAAATATGCCCCCTAGTTTTGAACTCTCCATCTTAGGGAAAGGACATTTGTTGAGTAAAGTTGCATTGCTCATTGGTGTTTGACTTCTGTGCTGGATGAAGTCCTTCAACATTCCTTTTTGCTCAGAAGTGGGAATGACCATGCACTCATGTTCCAATCGTATTAGTTTCTCTACTTTGAAAGGACTATGGCTATTGTGATGCAGTGATAGCCTCTTGGCCTGCAGACCCAAGTTCTAGCTGGACACCCTCCAGAGTTGTGTAATAACATTTCTGAACAGTTTGATTAGAAAATATCTATTTTGAGAACATTCTCAGTATTCCTTTGATTTTGAGTGGTGTTCTGCTTATTCAAGCAGTTGTCTGACAGTTATAATTTCATTATCAAATTCCAAGGTTTTGTTTACATTATAACAATAATACTCACCCCAATCTCAAGTATAGAATGAGTTGGATGCTTTTTAAAGTGTCTGATTTGTGTCATACCTGTTTCAGAGTCATATTTAATCCCTAAGAAAGATTCACATCTTCTAAAGCAGGTATATCATCACATAATGACTTAATGTTCAAATGAAAGTGTGACCTGGTGTTTTGGATTTTCTTCCAAAGGTCTTTATTGCAAGGTGTTATTGTGTGCATTAGCAATGTTAATTCTGTGGCTTGATTATTGTTTTTGACTTTTGTACGTTTTCTGGAACTGTCTCACTTATTTTACAAGAGTTACATTGCAGTGATAAAGCAGGACATTGCTTCAGTTTATGTGATATTATAACTCCACATCTAGATCAGTATTTTCTAGCATAACAGTTTTGAAGATGTTTTGTGTTGGTCTTTCCTGTCGTGTTTTTTGTGCCCTAGAAATTTGATGAAATCTGATGAGCTTCATGTGTTAGGTTGGCTTCATTTTGCTGTTGTTTCAGAATGTCAGCTTCTACTAATCACTGGATAGCTTTCTCCAATGTGAGGCCCTCTTTTTATTGTAGCATGTCTGGCAGAGATGAATCAGCAATTCTGTCGACAATTCAGTTTTGGATTAGTTCTCACTGTAAACACAAAATTCTGATAATATATAAAGATCATTAAGGAAGTGTTCAAAAAGCTGTACTTTTCTGTTGAATCTTGCTCTCTCCATTGTATGATTGGTATTTGACGTAAAGTAATTGTCAAGTGCTCTTGAAATATTACCAAAGATCTCTCCTCTTACATTTTGTTTTAAAATACGATCTGCAAGAAAAAACCTACCATGACGCTAACCCAAACCCTTCTCTGGGTTCCTTGTGTAATCCCGGAGTAATTCACATTTGCACAAATTGTCTCTTCCATAAAGTCCAGTTCAATCCTTATCTGATCGATTTTTAGTTTTGAATCAGCTTAGAGGTGTAATACCTTTGTTGTAATTGTATTTTAAATGTGGCTTTGTCTCTTATAAAGTCATTCGGACGTACAGCGTAGGAGCAGACTTTTCGGTCCAACTAGTCTATGCTGACCATGTCCCCAAACTAAACTAGTCCCACCTGCCTGTGCTTGGCGCATATCCCTCCAAACTTTTCCTTTTCACAAACTTATCCAAATCTTTTTTAAATGTTGTAACTGTACCTGCATCCAACACTACCTCTGGCAGTTCATTCTGCACACAAACCACTCTCTGTGTTAAAAAGTTGCCATTCATGTCCTTTACAAATTTTTCTCCTCTCACCTTAAAAGTACATATCCTAGTTTTGAACTCCCCCACCCTGGGGAAAAGACTATTGTCATTGAACCTTATTGATGCTCCTTGTGATTTTATAAACCACAATAAGGTCACACCATTACCTCCTAAAAGGTCCCAGCCAATCCAGCCTCTCCTTATAACTCAAACCCACCATTCCCAGTAACATCCTGGTAAATCTTTTTTGAGCATCCTCCAGTTTAATAATTTCCTTCCTGTAACAGGGCTGCACAAAGTACTCCAGAAGAGGCCTCACCAACATCCTGCACAATCTCAACATGACATCCCAACTCCTAAACTCAAATGTCTGAGCAATAAAGGCAAGCACGCATCATGTCTTTTTAGCCACCCTGTCTACCTGTGATGCAAATTTCAAAGAATTATGTACCTGAACCCCCAGGTCTCTCTGTTCTACAACGGTATCCAAGATCCTTCCATTAATTGTATAAGTCCTGTTATTGTTTGTATTCCCAAAATGCTATACCTTTCATTTATCCAAAAATTTTTAAAATATTAAACTCCATCTGCCACTCCTCAGCCCATTGACCCAGTTGATCAAGATGTCTTTGTAATCTTAGATAACCTTCTTTGCTGTCCACTACACCAACAATTTTGGTGTCATAGAATTAGAACATAGAACAGCACAGCACAGTACAGGCCCTTCGGCCCATGATGTTGTACTGAACTTTTACCCTAATCCTAAGGTCTATCTAACCTCCACCTCTACCTTATACTATCATCCATATGCCTATCTAATAGCCACTTAAATGCCCCTAATGAGGCCGACTCCACTACCCTCTCTGGCAATGCATTCCACGCCCCTACCACTCTCTGACGTCTCCACTATAACTACCTCCACTCACTTTAAAACTATGTCCCCTCGTAATAGCTACGTCCACCCTTGGAAAAAGTCTCTGGCTGTCCACTCTATCTATACCTCTGATCATGTTGTACACCTCTATCAAGTCACCTCTCATCCTTCATCGTTCTAAAGAGAAAAGCCCTAGCTCTCTCAACCTTTCCTTGTAAGACCTTCCCTCCATTCCAGGCAACATCCAGGTAAATCTCCTCTGCACCTTTCCAACGTTTCCACATCTTTCCTGTAATGAGGAATCCTGTAATCATCTGCAGACTTACTGACCATGTCTCCTATATTCTCATCTAAATCATTTATATAAATAATACACAAAAGTGGATCTAGTACCAATCCCCGTGGAATCATAGAATAGAATCCTTTCTGCATGGAAGCAGGCCATTTGGCCCATCAAGTCCACACCGACACTGCGAAGAGTATCCCAGCCAGACCTACCCCTACCTTATTCCCGTAACCCTGCATTTCCCATGGCTAATCCATCTAACCTGCACATTCTCAATACTATGGGTGATTTAGCATGGCCAATCTACCTAACCTTTGAACTGTGGGAGGCAACTGGAGCACCTGGAGGAAGCCCTTGCAGGAGAGAATGTGCAAACTCCACCAGTCACAGGTCTCCAGTCTGAAGAATAGCCATCCACCACCACCCTCTGTCTCCTACTGCCAAGTCAATTTTTTATTCACTTGGCAAGCTCACCCTGAATCCCATGTGATCTAGCTTTATTAATTAGTCTGCCATGTGGAACCCATGAGTTTTTTGAAGATTGTAGTTATTGGATACTGATGACAATTAAAACCTTATTCTTAAGAGCTTTGTTGTTTGTATGAAGATTTTTAATATCTATCTTATTATTTTCTCTCTGATGTTTTCATAAAATGAAAGTTAATTAAAGTTGTAAAAGATCTGAGCGTTTCAAAACTATCGCCCAATGTTACTTCAGAATAATTTTCAAGCATTTAGAAATTGTGGAAATATTTAAAATGAAAAAATATTATATTCTAACATTTTATACAAATGGAGGAAACTCTTGATTTTGGCCATTTACCCCTCTTTAGCATGATTTTCATGCCCTATTTGGCACTATAGAGCGTTTGAACTTTTCAGCTACCTGTATGCCATTTGCACCATATTCCATATAAAATATGGTTTGGTACTCATAACCTTAAAGACATTTTTTTTCAGTTGAACAATAAAAATTCAACCTTTTTCTTCAAAACACCATTCTTAATAAACTCTTCTTCCACTTTCAATTTTTCCAATCTCATTAGCCATTCCTTAAAACCACTACTTTTCCAAGTTCCTCAATGAGCACCTTTTTAATATCAAAGATTTTTCATATGGGTTTCTGATTTTATTGAATTATAATAATGCTTATTTGCTTAATATGACATTTTAAGCCTTCTTTTGGTGCCTCTGCCTGTTAAATACAAAGTTTTTCATCTCCATGGGACTTAACGTACATTGGGTGTCCAATATCGACTGCTGTATCCTGGGATTATGCTTTGGACTTCTCCCCTTTACAGATGCGGTGAGACTCTGCTTCATTTTCGCAAGCTTTTTCAATAATTTTCACTGGTCCTAGATGATGTGAGCTTTTTCAGGCAGGATAAGTGCTGTTATGTCTCCTGAATTTATTTTTACCAGAGGCTGCTGTTGCTCAGAAACTAACAGGTTCTGTGCTTTAGAGCAGTTGAATATTTAAAGATACAGTCACAGTTTTCTGATTGGAATTTTTTTCTTCTTTCTCCTCCTCAGATGGCTAAGGATTTTGTAAAACTGACTATTATTTTCAAACTAGCACCATCTGTTAAAATTGCTACCTCCACTGCCATCTTATAAAGGACAGTGGATCTCAGCACTTCCACCGTCCTGTAAATGCACTATTATCATTTGGGACATCTTAAGGTGGATTCACCACCACTAATTTTTCCTATTGGCATTAGCCTAAGTTACTAACACCGTGTAGGGAAAGGTGCGTCCATGATCCCTCAGATAGTTTGGAGGCTCAGTGTTGATAAACAAGAATTAGATTTATTACATATTACTGAATAGCTACTAATATAAAATCCAAGATAAATGATTTCCTCTTATGCAACATTGAGCTCAACCGAAGAATAAGTACACACTCCTATTTTATTTACATGCCATTAACGCTAGAAAGAATCACTGAAGCACTGGTAGAAACCTGGATAAAGCCTTGGGTTTTTCCAGGAAGACATTGTATACACTGAAGGGCAGAGATTATCTTGTGATTACAATTAACCCTTTCAGGTCCTAGCTGCCTTTTACAGCAGTTGGCATCTTTTGGTACCTGCTGCCTCTACCAGCATGTGGTAC
The DNA here is from genome assembly GCF_021869965.1 of Rhincodon typus. Taxonomy (NCBI): domain Eukaryota; kingdom Metazoa; phylum Chordata; class Chondrichthyes; order Orectolobiformes; family Rhincodontidae; genus Rhincodon; species Rhincodon typus. The sequence continues at coordinate 18,272,450 of NC_063339.1, forward strand.
TGATTCAACGTTGTTTTGAGGTTGCTCACTACCATCAGTTCACCTTTGTCCTTGCTTTGTTTTGGTCCAAGCTAATGATTAGTGGTGGAGGATGTGCCACCAAAGATCATCTACAGAAGACACCCTGTTTTTCGATAAATCAGAACTTTATTGCATACTAGCAGAAAGTGCTGCTAAATTTGGCCAGGCACAATTCTTAAAACTTCAGGACAGATACATCTGCTACATCTGAAAGTTAGAGTAGGGTTCCCTGCATTTACCTATAGACTATGTGTGACATCTGTAGAATGGGTCGAACCAATGTAACATTACCATTAATCCCTTCAGAACCATTACTTCATACAACTGCTCCCCTCCTGACTTTGCTGAGGTTTCTTGGATGCCACATGTGTGAAGCTTTCTGCATTTTTAATACTTTTGATATTAAAGTACGGTTATGGTTCTGATGATTTTGGTTATGGTTTTGATACTACAATACTATAATATAGTTCAGGCATGCACTATTTCAGCCAAAAAGGGTAAGCATCCTTTTTTCAGGTGTCTGCCAATGACGCTGTATCATTGAGCTGCTAGGAGATGCAAAATAATGGGCTAAACTTCCTCTCATTCCGGTATATGTGTATCTGATGTCACAAGAAAAAACCATCTAGCTTCATGTGATTGCGATTTGTCTTCTCTATAATTACTCCACCTGATTCTCTAATATAGAAAAGTTGACAAAGTATAAAAAGTCACCTATGTGTCATTGCCCTTTTGCATTAGCTCACCTCCTCTACTCCTACTTTCATACCTGACCTCTCTACAATAGAACAACTGAGGTCATAAATTCACTGCATTGTAATTCAACCAAAATGAGCTGAATAATTGTAATGGATGAACAACAGTTAATGAGGAATGAAATTCTAATTTGCTTGTTTAATCAAATATGATTCAGACAAACTTGCATTTCATCATAGAATCCCTACAGTGGGGAAGCAGGCCATTTGGCCCATTGAGTCTTTGGACTGTGAGAGGAAACCAGGGCACCCAGAGGAAACCCATGCAGACATGGAGAGAAAGTGCAAACTCCACAGACAGTTGCCCAAGGCTGGAATCAAACTCATATTCCAGGCACTGTGAGGCAGCAGTGCTAACCACTGAGCCACTGTGCTGTCCATGCTGTAGTTATACTGCATCTTATCAAATCTCAGAAACATCCCAAAGTATTTCACACAATTGATTATTTTGAACTAAGTCCATGCCAGCAATGCTGACATCCCATACAAATATAAGAAAAATGTTATCTGCAGGGACGGGACTTCTACTGAATCAAACTGAGACTTTATATTCATATGAATAGAAATACATATTGAAAGATGGTTAACTCTGGGGTCCAACTACCTGAGTAACTGATGTTAATAGGCTTAATTCAGACTCATGCCACTGGAATGCATGAAAAATATATTTTTCTACATTGAAATAGTCACTGTTGATATTTTTGTAAAGTTGCCATATCTGCTATATATACAATCCTTTAGGTTAAGACAATGATATAACCATTGATATATTATCATGTAAGATAATATAACTCCTTTCAAAGTTGGACTAAAAAGTAATTAATTCTGAGTCAATCATCTCCTGTAACTGGAAAAGGGATCAGTATCTACGCAGAGAGAGAGCTTAAGGTTATAAATATATCAAGGAGTTGACTTGAGCTCCAACCTTTGTCAATCGTGATTTAGTGAATTATTGAATTAGATTTTATTGTCACGTGTACTCAAGTAGAGGGATACAGGAGTACAGTGAAAAGTGTACAAAGTCACCACTGCCAGCACCATCTTGGATTTAAAGGTGACTGGATACAATATCTTAGGTACAAAACAGAAAAATAAAGAAATAAAGTTAAAAATTCAGCATTGCAGTCCTTCTTAAGTGCTTAGCCATCGGATGGATCCGGGCCCTTCCCCTCCAATGCAGAGACCAACACCAGCACGCAGCCCTTGAATCCCTTCGCCATGCCACTCATCACCACCTTGCCTCTACCAACCACGCCATTGCTGTAAGTGTGTGCTGGGCCGATCTCAGCAATGCAGCCACCACTGAAGCTGTTAGGTTCTGCAGCAGACACTGGGCCCAAACGCACCACCATCCGCCACCACCAGGAACACATTCGCCTCCCTCCTCTGCTGCAAGGAACACACTCTCTCCTCCCTCCTCCAACGCCGCTGCCAGGATCACAAACTCAACTCCCTCAGTCTCCGCCAGGGAGAAACCTGCACCAAAGGTGTTGCACACCTTGAAGCCTTCCAAGCTTTCACAGATAGTAATTAAGGTTAAAGTAAGAAAAGAAAAAGCAGGGAAAGAAAGTAAAAGCAGGTGGAGCAGATGAGCCCTGGGCAGGAGACCACACTCTTTGCTGCTAATCTGCTGCCATCACCCAGTTACTTTTATACCTCATATTCATAGTTTCATCTTATCTTTGCACACCAAACATAGTTCTAGTTTCATACTCACAGCTTGGACATGTGACCAAGGTAACCACAACCATGGTAACCACATCATTCCTTGTGACACAATTGTTCTATCTAGCATAAGACCACACCAACAATCCAGCAAGTGACAAAGATGGCTTAATGTCCTTGGACCCCAAAAAAGCTGTGGAATTCGCCGCCATTGAAACCATGGCCAATGGCAGTACTGAAAACTCAATATGTTCATAACAAACCCTCCTTCTCACATCTCACTTTCCCCTCATGATTCAATCTCTGGTGATTTAAAAGATTCAGACGGTGTACGCATTGCCCTATTACTCTCATTCCCTCACCACAACTCAACCATGTGCCACACCTTTCACATACATGGGAACAGCCACCAAGACAAGTAATGGTGAAAGGAAAAGAGGCAGAAGAGCAGAAGGACAGTGATAAAGAAGAAACGCCATCACTCACTCTGAACCTTACAGCTACCAACTCAGATACTGACACTGCACATAATTTAGAAAGGAGCTTGGAAATTAGGTCTGCTGATGGGAATGATATCAGATGTAACCACACTGCAGGCAGGGCAGTTGTCACAACACAGAGTCAAGTTCAGGGGGCCTTTGATGGACCAAGCTACAGAAGAAAGTTGAAACCAAAATAGGAAAAAATTGGAAATTCTTAACAAGCCAGGTGGTGTTTGTGAAAAGTAAGACAGAGTTAATACTCATACACATCAGCAATACTCAGATGGTCACTCTTGATATAAAATAAACCCAACCCAAATCTCAAATGTTTGTTTTCATCAAGCTATATGGCTATGAGGAAAAGGGTGGGAGATTTGGAAATGCAATTCGATAATTTGCAATTAGCTAAACATAATATATTTCACTGTAGGAGACACCAAAGTCCTATTGAGGAATTAATGTTCTAGTTAATATTCCATTTCTCCCACATCCTAATCCAGAGATGCTACAACCAGTTGCAGTGTCCTCGGCACCTTTCCATTTAGAATCACAAACAGATTCTGTATTGAAATGAAAACACCTCTGGCTTGTTTTAATTTTTGATTCTGCCAATTTCTCAATAAGCAAAGTTCATAGCAGCAATCTCTGTATAAAATGCTTCAGAGCATTCATACTAATCTGAAAGATTCAGAGTTAGTTTGCACCCTGACTGTAAAACCAGATCTGAAATTGATCACCTGCTTATAGGCACCTTGACTTTGGAAATGAAAAACAAACATTTTCTCTGATGACCATCGAATCAACAACACTATCTTCACTCCCAGAAACCAAGTTGAAAATGTAACTGTGTGTTTTGCAATGTAGACACCCCACTTGTAAACAGGGTTAGTGTTCATCTTGCACTCTACCCAAGAGAATTGTTTGTACATTACATAATGCTTCAGTTCATAGGAAGGATTTGGTTGCTTTTTTGGCGTTTGTTGCTTGCATTGAGCGCTTATTGCTTCAATTTTGCTGACTGCATGTATAAGGATTTTCACATGAACAGTCAACAAAATGAACTGGGAAGAGAAAGGGAATGGAGACCTAGTCAAACTAATAAAATGATTCTGGAAGTGTTTTGGAGTTTTCAGTATTTAACATTGATTAATGGATTTGTAACATAACAAAGGTTAAACACATTTCACAGTGCATCCTTCGTGCCTTTGAATACTGTCAACAACTTTCTTATTTAGAGGTCAGGACCTCTTAGAAAAGCAAAGATCTGAGTAGATATTCTTCCCATAATTTTCACATTGTCAGCATACCACTGTCCATCCTTGTGAAGTATTCTCCTTGCACAGTCTGTCAACCAATTATGAACAATAGCCCAAAAAGAACTTTTCCTCAGGCTGTAACAGTAAACATGAATTATTTTTTCATCCTCCAAAAGACTTCCCAAAAAGCCAGATACTGAAGTATAAACATTGTGTTAAGTTTCAACAGAAAGTCTACTTTCAGGAGATTAATTTTACATCAGAGAGACAAAACAGGGAAAATACAGTGGGAAGGTGGGAGTTGATGGGAGTGGGCTGGTTAAGAAAGGAGTCTGAGGGGAAGGGAGTCTATGTGGGAAATAGGGACAGACAAGGTGAGGAATGCTGGATAAGGCATGCTGCAAGAGGATGAGAGGAACTGACACATAGAAGGAGAGAGATAATAAGAAGCATGAAGTTGAGACATAGAGAAAAACCCAATGTTACACCTCACCAAGCAACACATTGGAATTGAAATCCTGCTATTCCTTACAAAGTTAAAGATTTGAACAAAGTACACAGAATTTCCTAATATGCCTGTCTTTTAAGAACCAGATTAAGAGAAAGCACACACCAGTTTTCTGTACATAACAAGAATTATTATTTACTATAATTGTATAGATTCTAGCTACAGGTAAATAATTATGAACTGTTGACATACAACTCTACTGGTTAAAACTCTGTCTATACAAAGATACAGACAGACACAGATAAACAAAATAAACATTGATGTTATGGATAGAATGGAGTGGAAAACTGGGAAAACAGTTGAATGTTCCTTATTCACCGAGATGACACTTTATGTTTACCAGGACTTACTTTTCCTTCATCTTTTTTCTCTAGGTACTGTTCACTTACTTGGAAGAGTCAGAGAGCAATTGCGTTACAGCTTATAATGTGTCTGACATTTTGGTCAAAAGCAATAGCTTATAGTAACTGGTGAGTGAAAATAAAATGGCTTTCTTCAGGCTTTTTTTAACTGCAGAGAGAGAGACACCACCTCCATTTTCAGAGATACAGAGGCTTCTGGACATTCTATTCACACCCTCAAGCAACTGGGAGTCAATCTCATCTCTGGATTACAGAAAGATTTTATTATCAATAACTGGTTACCACTTCACAAACCAATCAGTTACATGTTGCTGGTCGAATTTCCCTTGGCACTCCAGCCCATCTGCCGTAACTTTCTCCCACAACATAAAAACGCAATAGTCCAAACCACACTTGAAATGAGTATTGGTGACCTGCCTTTAAAAAGTGTAGCAATCCTTTCCATAATCCTTGGTTTTAAAATAGTCCTTTCCTCACTTCAGTCCACAATAAAAAAAAAGAAGAACTAAAAAAGATGCTGTTTTTACTTCAGACATAGATAGAAATAGAGTAGACTTCAAGGGAGAATGAGAAAAGGAACGAAATACAGAAATCAGGAGGGAAACAGAGAAACAAATGGACAACATTATATAGGATAGGGTGCATTACTCAGATAAGTATTCTTTGTAGAAATGCAAATTGTAAGGAAGATATTGAATGAATAACAGGTTCAGATTTAAGTTAGAGAATACCATTTGCTGGCTACTAAGGAGATATGGCTAAAAGATAATTAAAACTGCCAACTGAATACACCAGGTTAGGATTTTAACAGAAGGATTAGGGGATCTGGAGGAATGAGGTGGCCCCAATCCTATGTTAAGAGATGACACAATGAGATGTATACAACACGTGGAGACTACATAGGTAGACTTAAGGTACAGATAATGATTTAAGGCTGCAGTGGGAGTTATGTATTGGCTCCTTGTTTGTAGCTGTGAATGTATTACTGCAGAGATTAGACAAGATTACAGTAAAGCAGAGAGTTTAAATGACAGATTTTAACTTCCATAAGCAGGTGAAACTCATGTCAAAGGTGTAGTTAATCTCTTGATCTTCATCTGGTGATCTTCACCTCACAACCTTCAAGCTCATTGTATCCCAATCCCACACTGCTCGCTCCTACCTCCTTCCTAAAATCCACAACCAGGACTGCCCGAGCAGATCCATTGTTTCTGTCTTCTCCTGCCCTACTGAACTCATCCCTTCTGAACTTGACTCAATTTTTCCTTCCTCTTGTCAAGTCTCGTCACCCTCACATCCTTGATTCCTCTGACACTTTACGGTTTGGTCTCCAGCCACGTCCTTTTTGTCATGGATGTGCAATTACCTTACACGTCCATCCCCCATGAGGATGGTCTTAGGTCTCTCTGATTCTTCCTGGGAAAAAGGCCTGAACCATCCCCATCCACCACCACCCTCCTCCACCTGGCCATGCTTGTCCGCATTCTGAACAACTTCTCTTCAGATTAGAGGGGTAGCCATGGGTACCCGTATGGGCCCCAGTTGTGCCTGTCTCTTTGTGGAGTACATAGAATGTTCCTTATTCCAGCCCTATTCTGGCCCCCATCCATAACTCTTTCTCTGGTATATCCCTCTCATTTGGAATTCCCAGTTTTTCCCTCCATTCTATCCATAACATCAATGTTTATTTTGTTCATCTGTGTCTGTCTGTATGTTTGTATAGACAGAGTTTTAACCAGTAGAGTTGTATGTCAACAGTTCATAATTATTTACCTGTAGCTAGAATCTATACAATTATAGTAAATAATAATTCTTGTTAAGTACAGAAAACTAGTGTGTCCTTTCTCTTAACCTGGTTCTTAAAAGACGGGCATATTAGGAAATTCTGTGTACTTTGTTCAAATATTTAACTTTGTGAGGAATAGCAGGGTTTCAATTCCAGTGTGTTGCTTGGTGAGGTGTAACATTGGGTTTTTCTCTATGTCTCAACTTTATGCTTCTTATTATCTATCTCCTTCTATGTGTGAGTTCCTCTCATCCTCTTGCAGCATGCTTTATCCAACATTCCTCAACTGAGGTGTCAGTATCTGAGCTAGTGGGGACTGCAGGAGGCAGCCACAGAGTCAAACAGCACTAGAGTCAAAAACCAATCCTTTGGTCCAACCCATCTGTGCTGACCCAACCTTGCCAGTACTTCTCATGAGGCTTCACTTCTCTCTTCCTCAGAGTTTGAGGAGCTGGTTTCTGGTGGGGCCTGCCATTTCTACACAGGGGCCATGGTCAATAATCAGAAGTAATATCCAAACAATGAAACTGGGCTTTAAGTGGGCTTAATGTGCAGGTTGCAGTAGAATGAGAGTGGCATTTATTCATAAGAACATAAGTAATTCAGTCGGAGGGACATGATGACCTGGCATCTTGCAAGAGTAGTCCTGATATTAGAGCTAGGATTCTCCCCACAGTGTCGCTGAAAGCATTGATCCAGCCTCTTTCTGTCCTTTGTGAACTATCTTCTACTAAAATGGGAAAAAGTGAAGGATTGAGTTAAAATGAAAGCAGGTGGCACTGCTGTTGGCGCAGATGATCAAGGGTGTCCTGGGTGACTGAATAGGTAGTGCAGAAGCCTTGCACAGTTACTATAGTGGAAAGTTGGCGGGGAAATGAGAGTGAGTGAGGGAAGAAGTTGCAGGATATTGTATTGGGAGTGGCAGAGCCCAAGCCTGGTGGGAGGTGGGTGGACCAGCAAAGATAGTGTGAGCATGAGGTGACAGATAGCAGAATGCAGCACTTTGGCAGAGAGGAGAAGGTCATTGAGCATCTTGTAGCATTGCTGGCCATTCTTGTAGATCATGGAGACTGCAGTAGTCCAGCTGCGGAACTAGAACCAGCCTGCCAGCATCTGGCAGCATGGCCTTATCCTCCTGGAAGAGGATGACTCCTCTGCACCATGCCATCCATAAGTTCCTCCAAGTCCCTGACTTCATCACAGTGCCACTTTCTGCTTCTCCTACACATTCCAATTGTCACAAAGCAGGGCAGCTTCAGAATGCCAGCTCTTGTATGGGCAAACAGCTACCTTTTAAATACGGTGCAGGTGCCAGGAGAGCTAGTGAGTAGGTTCACTTGGACAGAGGCACCCATTTGGAGAGGTAGTATACCCCTTTGGACATGGTCCATGGTTACCTTTGAGATCAATCACAGCCCTTCTGGGAGAGGTAAGATACCTATATTGAGAGAAGTCAAGTGACATTTGGGATTGCCCCAAGAAAAATTGTCAGAATGTCAACGAACGTTCAAATATGGGAAGACTAGCAAAGCTTTCAAAATTTGCCAAGATCCCAAAGGTGGAAGGAACAAGGCAAAGTTGAGCCCATGGGGTTGGCATGAATTGGCAATAAGTTGACATGAAAAGTATAAAGGACCATGGGCATGTAGGGCTGTGTTGGCATATGGGTATGAAGTGTCATTGAGGATAAATGGGAGTTACAGAATAGTTACAATGTTATGGGCCTAACTGAGGGGTAAAGGGCAATATGGAAAGTATGAAGGTCTATGAAGAGTAGCTATAGGGGAGTATGGTTCCATGAAGAATATGAGGGATAATGGGGTTGAGCAAATGGGCTTAAGTTGAAGTTAAGAATGTGAGACATAGTTTTAGGAGATGCGGGGCCATGATGTAGCATAGATGGACACGCATGTGGCATCAGTAGTCTGTATCGGATAGGGTGAAGAGTGTGAAAAATGATGGCTGGAGAATTGGTCATTTCTTTAATCAATTTTAAAGGTAATTTCAACACCATCCCAGACCGACCATCTGCACCTGACAGCCTCTGCACTCCTCCGGGATTGCCCAGAGCAACTTGCAGAAAAAATAAAATTTGCTGTCCTGAAACAAAATCTGATCTTCCATATTCCTGAGGCAATGTAACTTGTACAACATTGGAGAATGGTGCTTCTGAGTTTGGAAATATCATGGAGTCTGCTGTGCATCGGAATTTGTGAAGATACTTTTTAAGGAACGACAGGGAAGGTAGCTCTGAATGAAAGAGTGGAAATGGGTGTCTCAGGTTTGGGACCATTTGGGATCAGTCTATGACTCAGGCAGTATCATCACTGTTTGTGAGCCAGAACATCAAGTTCCATTCCAGAACTTGCTGGCCACAGAAGAACTAAGAGACTGGCACTGACAAGCCAGGTGTTTCATTTCCAGTCCACAGCTATGTACAGGAACAGTGACAAAGGGGCTACTGATTGTAAAACCACCTGCCAAGACCAAAACTGATGTCTGATATGGATAGAGATGGAGAAGGAAAATCAATCAGCCAAACACAATAGAAGGAAAGTCAAAATGGAAATGTTGGAGTAATATTTGGGGATGTGATAGTAAAGGGTTACAGGGTTTGACATAGATGCTGGAATAAGGGAATAGAGATCAGAACTAGTTTCAGAGTTCCAAAAACAAAACAACGCAACAGCTTATAAAACAGTAACTAATGCTCCAAAAATTCAAGGAAAACAGCTCCAACGCTGAAAATACCTCAAAAAAGGAGCAGCTCTTACAGCCACAATTTTTTCCCATCCTCCATCTTGGATTACCCAGAATCCAATGTCCCAGGAATGGTGCTGTAAAAAATGTATAAGTATTGGGGAGCTGAAACTATGTTCTTAGTGAGCGTGTGCTTTATAAAAGTTGAGAACATTAGATGAAATGCTATGAGTAATAATAACTTAGGCTGAAGAGAGTAAATGTAATAAACTGGAACAAAGGTTATTCCTGATAACTTGGAGTGAATGTATGAATCACTCATCAAAGTATTATTAAAGTGCCCTCAGTCAAATTCAGTTGTCTCCAATCAAAAATTGAGGACCCCTTTCAGTCAATTATCTCTTAGCTGTTCATTCAGGTAATTGAATTTATATACATGAATTGGATTTGATAATCAAAAAAGATGGTTGGAAAAGGAATTCTTTTTTGAGGCCTCATCTGATCAGAAAAGTAGATAAGCATAATTATTTCCTGACATGAATTAAATGTAGATTGTACTTCTTACTTATGAAGAAAATACAATTTTCCACAATGAATCTAAGAGACCTGGAAATGAACATTTTAGATATATAATAGTATTTGAGTTATGCCAGATCCAAAACTTTACCAATTGCATACATTTTTCATAACTTAATTAGGTGACTGGTATAATTTTTAGATTTCAAAGAGCTTTGAATAGGCCACAGTGTACCTATGGTGTTTGTTCATGCTATATTTGACTAGGTGATATCTGATCCCATGACATTTGTTTGCAGTTTGAAAATGGTAGTCTGTCTTTCTCAAAAGACTAGGACTGTTGTGGTTTTATTTAGCCTCACCATCTAATATCAGTAGGTGTCATGCTGGCAATCTTAAGATACTCCTCTTTGGGCAGAAGAAGAGAGTAGATGGGTACACGCCTTTTCATATGTAAATTTCCATTTCTAATTTCATCCCAGGTTGCCACCAGCAACATTGAACAGATTAATCTTCCATCCCAGACAACATAGATTTGCCAACCTGGTCATATCTCTGATCACTATTAACCCATTATTTCTTAGTTGGTTCTTGATGTTATCAATAATACCTGCTATTATTGATATTATTTTCGATATTGTTCCAATTCATTGCATGGAACAGGATTCTACTGGAGTTAATTCAATTTGTGAACCAAATAATTGTTTACTTTTCTTATACAGTATATGTTGGCAGGGACCTTTTGGATTCCTCCTGATTGAGTTTATACTCATACTCCAACATTTCAACACTTATGCCACAGCCGAGGGGATGATTGTGTAAGAAAGCAGCATGATGGATGTGGCTATCTACTTAATGAGGTACGCATCAGAAAATTGTGTGAGAAAAGTCACAGGGATTGCAGAGGAAAACCATTCATGGAACTCTCCAAATTTGTTTTGGGTTGAAGAGACGATATCAAGTGAGCGAGGGCGAGAGTGCCAGGTGTGTGTGGAGTTTGGGTGGCAGGTAGGTGAGGGGGATAGTTTGCCAGGTGTGCTAGTGCAGCAGAGTGTCAGGTGAGTGATGAGGTAGATTGGCAGGTGTGTGTTTGTGTGTTGGGGGGTGGGGAGGTGTGGATGCCAGGTGACTAAGGGGTGAGGGTGCCAGGTACATGAAGGGTTAGTATGTGAGGTGGGTTGGGAGTGTACAATATCAGGTGGGTGAAGATTAGAATGCCATTTGCATTATGAGGATTTTGGGTTGCAGTTAGTTAAAGGGGTAGGGTGCCAGTTAGGTTAATAAGCTCAGATGCAGTGTATAGGAGGCTTAAGGTGTTAGCTGGGAGAAGGGGTTAGAGTGCCAAATGGCTAGGTTCCAGATAGGTTGAGGTAGGGTGCCTAGTGGGTAAGGGATTAGGTTGTCAGATGGGTGAGGAGATAAGGTGGCAGGTGGGTGAGGACCATGGAACTGGATCAGTGCTGAGGGTAGATTAAGGAGTCATGTTGAGAGATGTTGGGTCAGGTGTCCAGTCTGCCAGATTCAGAGTATGGCTAGTATGGGTCAGGTCTGTCAGTTTGAGAGTATGGATAGTGTTGGGTCTAGCAGCGGTGGCAAGGTGAGGAGGAGGGGGAGACCCTGTGTGGACCTGCAGAGAAAGGGGGAGTTTGGGACTTGTTGGATGGGAATGTAAGGTCTGGGAGATTGGGTTTTTAAGGTTGGAGGATGGAAGTTGAGTTAAAGGAGGTGTGCCAGGGATCAGGGTGTTTTGATGGTCAGTTTTAAGTCAGGTGTCCAGTTTAGTAGTAACCCAAGAGCCAGAGTGGGGTTTTAATCCTTTGTTTCTGGATAATGATTAAGCTTAAGTGATTTGGAACTCTTTGAATTCTCCAACTTCATAGAACATTTTTGGAGGGTTCCAGACATCAGATAATTCCCTGTTGTAATTTTCAACCAAACAAGTATTGCAGAGTTAGTTGTATCTGGATTTGCACATTGTCACAATACACAACTCCAATCTAAACTGCAACAACTTTCTCTCCATCAGAGGATCTGGATCATCAAATAAAGGAAGCTAAAAAGAGTTTTAGAAAGAAAGATTACACTTGACAAATCTGATATTTGAGTTATTTCAGATGATGACAAATGTGCTGAGAAAGGGAAATTGCAACGGATGTGGTGTTCTATGATATCTGCAAGATAGCGGCAGAGTAAGATGCTCCAGACAGAGCTCCTCTGCTTGCCAGATCCTTTTCTTTTGTCTTTCTTTTTCTCCCCTCTTTGCAGTAGTTTTATGTGCCCCATCCCCAACTATTAACTCTGAAACTACCCCACCAGGAGAATGGAAGTGAGACGAAGGGAGTCGAGTCACAGCTGGAGCAGAGTGGACACAGGCCAGGTCCCGAAAGCAAGTGCGGGCCGAGTCCTGGAGTGGGGAGCAGGGCGAGTGCAGGCCGAGTCCCGGAGCGGGGAGCAGAGTGAGCAAGGACCGAGTCCCGGAGCGGGGAGCAGAGTGAGTGTGGACCGAGTCCCAGAGCGGGGAGCAGGGTGAGTGCAGGATGAGTCCCAGAACGGGGAGCAGAGTGAGTGCAGGATGAGTCCTGGAGCAGGGAGCAGAGTGAGTGCAGGATGAGTCCCGGAGTGGGTAGCAGAGCGAGCAAGGACCGAGTCCCGGAGCGGGGAGCAGAGCGAGTCCTGGAGCAGGGAGCAGAGCGAGCGTGGACAGAGTCTGGGAGTGGGGAGCAGAGCCAGCACGGACCGAGTCCCGGAGCGGGGAGCAGAGCGAGCGCGGACCAAGTCCCGGAGCAGGGAGCAGAGCGAGTCCCGGAGCAAGGAGCAGAGCGAGCGCGGGCCGAGTCCCGGAACGGGAAACAGAGCGAGCACGGGGCGGCCAGGGGGACGAGTCCTGGATGCAAGTTCGGGACAGAGGGGAGGCCTCATATTCTGAAGCCCGGCGAGCATGGACTTGATAGAAAAGGACTATAACTTGAGTATATTAAAGACACTTTATATTCCCATTCTGGACTTTTAAACTCTGTATTCCCATGCTAGTCTTTTTTTTTAATGTTTCAATTCTGTGACAACACTTAAAGTATCTGTGCCAAGGTACCCTGTAACTAACCTGGCACCACGAGGTGACATTACAAACTTTTCACTGCACTCATTCAAGTACACAAGTCAATAATGGCTACTGTATTCTAACTTGGACCTTCAGAAATCTTTCGAAAAGGAACCACATGAGAGACTATCAAAGAAAATTCGAAGGAATGGAGTTCGTAAACTGGATTAAAGATAGTGTAGAAAGAAGGAAACAAGGCACAATGGCTAGATTTTCTGAACAGCTTGAGCACACCTTCACTCGAAACAAAGTGGGGATCCTGTGCCCGAATTTTCTGGAGCATATTTAATGGCATAATCTTCCCAGAAATAACCTTCGAAGGGGGTTTTTAAGGATTGTGTGTGAGTTCTTGATGCTGCCAACTCAATAAGAAGGTCAACAAGACCGTAGCCGTGATGGTACCATTGAGTGAAGTGCGTGCTGCTGAGGCAGGCCAGGAATGAAGGCATGTCAAAGTTGTGAGATCCACTGCAGTGGAAACATCTTCGCAGCAGGAATGCATTGATAACGTCACCCAACATAGTTCTCTCCTGTTTTCTTGGACCCCTCACCTCCAAGCCCATCACCATGAAGCGCTAAAACTGCAGCCTTACAAGTTGAGGCCAATTTGTCAGACTGGTTGAAAGTGAGTTGTGTCTTCCCAACGCAGTTCTGTTTAAGGATGCTCGCTGTGTGCTCAGTGCTTTGGAGGCACGATTGGAGGCAGGAATGTGCAAACTCCCAGTGAGATGAAAAAGAGAGTTGTGTACATAATTATAGAACAAATAACAAGAGTAGGCCACTCAGCCCATTGAGCCTGCTCTGTCATTCAATAAGATCATGGCTGATCTGATTTTAACCTCAACTCTACATTTCTGCTTATACCTGGTAATCTTGCAACCTCTTGGTAATTAAGAAACTATCTACCTCTTTCTCAAAAATATCTAAAGACTCCACACCCACTGACCTTTAAGGGCGGAAATTATAAGTTCCAAAGGAAGCTTCAAGGGGATATTGACAAGATGTTGGAATCTGAAATAATATGGTATTCGGAACTCAACATCAGAAAGAAATAATAATTTCACTTTGAATGGAAAGGAGAGGTTCAGGTTCACAAGACAACACAGGCAGCCCTCGCAGTGGCAAAGGCCCATATAGATATTAATTAATTATGATATTTTATCAAAATAAAACAAAAGTGGGGGATGGTCAAATGATATAAAGTATAACCAGAACCAAAGTTGGAATGTTAATTGCAATTTTGGGCTATACAATGGAACCTTAATGCAATACAAGAGGTACATTACAGATTAACTGCAATTCTCTGCGGTATAAGGAGATTCATATTTGAAAAAAAAACTTGAAAAGTGGGAGCTGCTTTTATTAGAATCGAGGGGATTATGCAGTGATATGATAAAGTTGTTTAAAGTTATGAAGGATTATAAAAACAGGGTTGAGAGGCTCCAGAATATTCTCGCCGAGTTAATGACTGAAGAATTGGTTAGATAGATGGTTGAAGGAAAGTAGAATTAAGGTGATATTGAAACAGAGTAGCAACTGCTGTTTATCTTCAGGATAAACATAAGTGTGATTTGAAGACCTATTTCTATGCTGTAATTTCAATGCGTTTTTTTTTAAAGTAACTTCCTTGGTATTTAAAAACAAATCTTTATATTCAGGATTTTAAATATTTAAAAAATATATTTTTGGAGGGTTTTAAAAAATTATTTATCCCCTCTATTTTAAATTTGAGGTTTACTTCAGCTACATATTTGCATCAAATACTGAGAGAGACATTATGAAGCACAGTCAATAAAGGCTACAGATATTCATTTCGGTCCCTGGGGCTTTGCCTTTTCAAATACTATCTATGGCTTGCTTGATTTCATGAGTTTTCAAATATTGATTTAGTTTATCCTTTATGTTTATACTTGCTCCTTTCTATGAATTTAATAAATTTACTCAATTTTGAATTAAGAATATCTCATTTTCGGACAGAAATACATATTCAGCATTATTGCTGTTATGTAGTTAAGCAGAAGTATTCATTTAACTTCATCAATTTACTTTTTTCTTTGTGAGTGAAACTCCTATGCAATTTATGTGGTCAAATCTTGTTCTCACTTTCTTCATTTCAAATTGTTTTTTCCTTCCCCTAGTTTTCTTTCCGCTTCTAAATGGAAGCGTTGACTTTTCCTTTCTCGAGGAAATAGCATTTGGCATTTTTCCCATTGACTATGGGTGACCCTCAACATTAAGCTG
Source organism: Rhincodon typus (assembly GCF_021869965.1). Lineage (NCBI taxonomy): Eukaryota > Metazoa > Chordata > Chondrichthyes > Orectolobiformes > Rhincodontidae > Rhincodon > Rhincodon typus. The sequence continues at coordinate 18,287,839 of NC_063339.1, forward strand.
TGCCATGATCACATTTTTTTCCTGCCCTTAAACCAGATGTACACAGTTCTAGAAAGGGTTGTTTAACTCAAACACATTACACTGTGAGATAGATAAAGGGGGCAAGAGGTAGGGGAAGGTCTAGTACAACTTAACTAAACATGTTATCAAGGACAAATAATGTTTATCAGACCCTACTATTTTACTTTTCTTAAACTCTATCAAATTCTATCAACCTCTTCACAAGACTCTTCAGGAAGGAGACTTAAATCTCTGAGTAAACTGTCTCAAATCTATGCTAGGTTTGCTACACCCCCTATCCATAGGTCCTTAGCGCTATAGTTGAACTGTTTGTCTGAAAGGACTGATAATACCCATTCTGTAAGGCTAGGACAAGCTGTTCCTCGATCTTGGAGGGTTAGCTGATGTTTCAGGATCTGCAGTCATCGATTTGGGCTCCTCTTTTTATCTAGGGCTGGTTCTGGACTTAGGGTTGTCTCACTGAGATGGTCTCTATGGGCCTGGTTGGTCTGATGATGCTCACCACAAGGTACAAGGGGTTGGAGATGCTGTTAAGCTCAGCTGCCAGTTGAAGGTGCTCTCTGCAGATACTGTTGAAGGAGTTGCAAACGTAGAGTGAGCTAGGATTCCATGTCACCCCTTTTATACCCCTCTTCATGCACTTCTCAAAGATTCTTTGGCCTGTGTCCAACACTAGCATTGGGTGGGGGCAGGAAATTCTGATAAGGTGACTAGTTTCCATAGTTGGAGGTCGCAGGACATGGTTTTAAACTTTCAACTGTCAAGTGCAGTCCTTGTCATGGTGTGCTTTTGGCCTCCGACTGAGCTGGGTGCCAACAAACCTGCGTAGCATTCTTCTAAGAAAGCAGCTTCACTGGAGGCAGAAACAATGGTTAGTTCTGAAACAATGTGGCTGTTAGCACATGGCCAGGCAGCTCCAGGCTTGTTTGTTTTCGACAGACTGGCGATTAGATAGATTATTGAACAGTAAAGGAATTAAAGGTTATGGTGAGAGGGTGGTAAGTGGACCTGAGTCCATGAAAAGATTGGCCATGATCTTATTGAATGGCAGATCAGGCTCAAGGGGCCAGATAGCCTACTCCTGCTCCTGGTTCTTATGTTCTTATATTCTTATGGTTGCCCAAGACCTGGCTACATGAACACTGTCTATTCCAGCTCCACAGTTTGCAAATTGCTGGGTTTAAACTTGGCTTCCACATTTTGAACCTTTATCCACGCTCATGAAAACAATATTTCTGTAACAATCTTGGGCCACCTGACTACAAAGTGATGAGAATTCTGGCTACGTGATCAGCCCGGGTCACTCATGCTATAACTCTGAAGAGAGTACATCACAAATCTGTGGACAACAGAAGGACTTGGACTTATACAGCACCATTTGTAACCAACAGATGCCTCAAAGTAGTGAAGTGAAATGCCATCACGGTTTCTGTGTAGGTAATGCAGCAGCTGATTTACACACAGCAAGCTCCTATAAACAGTAATATGATACTGACTGGATAATCTGCTCTTTTGTGACAGGTGTGTGTGTGTGTGTGTGTGTGTGTGTGTCTGTGTCTGTGTGTGTGTGTGTGTGTGTGTGTGCATGTGCGTGTGTGCATGTGTGTGTGCACGTGTGTATACGAGTGAGTGAGTGTGTGTGTGTGTGCATGTGTATGTGAGTGAGTGCATATGTGTGTGCGTTTGTGCACTGAAGTTAGGTTATGAAAGACAAGCTAGATGAACTGGCTGCCTGTTTCAATATTGCCTCTGTTACAAGGTCTCTTTTAATGGTAGTGCAGTGGTAACGTCCCTACCTCCCAGCCAGGTGGACCAGATTCAAGTCCCACTTGCTCCAGAGGTGTAAAGTAACATCTCTGAACGGATTGATCAGAAAATCCCTCCCTCCATTCTCCAGGGCAGTAGAATCATAGAAACTGAACAAACTGCGGATGCTGGAAATCAGAACCAGAAGCAGAAATTGCTGGAAAAATTCAACAAGTCTGGTAGCATCTGTGGAGAGAAATCAGAGTTAATTTTTCGGTTCGAGTGACCTTTCCTCAGAAACTGCTTGAAAAAAAGAGAGCGTAGATTTAAATGATTGTTTTCCCTCCTCCTTTTCCTACTCTATGACTTGAGTTTGAAGTAGTCGCTGGAAAATTACTATGCCAAAGCTTCCCGTAAATCAACATTAAGAATACTATTCTTCTTTCATTCTCCTGACTTTCAGAAGCACTAAATTACTAGTCTGTACATCACCGGTTAAAAATCAACACGGGTACTACCAGCATACATAGCTCACCAGTGAGTTAGTTCAAACGTGTGACCACAACATTAAGTAAGAAACTCATTTATATGTTACTGGCATATTTTATTGGTAATATATAGGAATTTGTATTATTTTTGTCAAACTTAAATTAGCAACCATTTTGTACAGTTATAAGTGGCATTCACTCTGTCAGAATGGTACCATTTTAAATGTATTTTTCTTTATTTTGTCAATTTCTTTCTCATAAAGTCTAGTGACGATGGCAAGGAATGCAAAATGTTAACACATTTTATATGTTAATGCATGCGGAAGCTATTTCTTACTGTGATTGTGTCATTACAAGCACTGGTGGATGAAAAGAACGGTGAGACACCAACCGACTACTGCATTAAGCAGAAAACCTGAAGTAATGCAGATCTCCGACATTATCCTGACTAATGGGGCTATACCCCAGTCTATCAGAACAATCCCCTCTCCTCAATGACTTTTGTTTTAAGTTTTCCACTTTCCCCTTCTACACATTCCCTTTACAAGCGCTTTCTTTTTTCCCCAGCTGTTATGAATGTAAAACTAAATTTAACCATCCCTGGTTGTGCTGAGAAGATGATATTGGGTGTTATCTTTGAACTATTGTACTCCTTGCAGTAAGGGTGCCACTGCAAGCTTGAGAATTCCAAATGGCTGACGGTGTTTGCCAGGATTTGCGAGGGCATATATATGATTTGGAGAGGAACTCAGAGTTAATAAAAACAGAAATTGATGGGAGGAACTCAATAGGTCAGCAGCTTTCTGTGGAAAGAAAGCACATTTTCGGGTCCAGTGACCTTTCTTCAGCACCTTCTTTGTAACATAGCCAGTACACTACCACATCTACAGACCAAGCCAAGATTCAAATTTGGGTTTAGTAGGTAAATGTACACTGCTACTGAATTCACAATGAGAACAGTGAGGCTACGCTAATGAATGGTCATCAAACTGAAATAGTATTAACTCCATTTCTCTACACAGATGATGCCTGTGTTGCTTAGTATTTCCACTATACTGTATTCTTCCTCCAGATTTACTGAATTCGCAATATTTTGCTGGGACCATAGTCACAACTGAATTTTAACTGGGCTCCATGTTCTCTGCAGCCTCCTCCAAAACCCATCTGTGGCTTAAAAGATGCTAGAGAGACTACCGAGGGGAAGAATGGCCATTGTTGTTGTCATTTAGTTAGCAGTTTATGGGCTGGTGGCTGGATTTACACCCTTTCAGGGACAGGCAGTTGTGCCTCACTGATCTCCTGGACTGTCAAAATGGCCAGCAGCACGAAGGTCCCAGAAACCCTAGTTGGAAGTGGTGTTGTGATGATGCTGTGGCTTTAAGAGGTTATTTTGTCCTGGTTTCTTTTAGGAGAGAGATTGAACAAGAGGTAATGAGCTGGCTAGTAAAGACCACTTGAATAAACAGCTTGGGAGATCTTTTTTTGACAACCTGAATGCTTGTGGCCAGCTCTCACAGTTCAGGCTTTGTGGGTTTGGTTTTTCAGTAGCATCAGAAGCTGTTGGGGCCTCAAGAGAGTTGAAAGCTTCAGTGCATGTCTCCTGGCTACCGCTCTCTCTGAATTTTCTCTTGATGTTTTTTTCCTCCTGGATTGAAGAACTGCATGTGAGAATTGGTGTCTGAATTTGCCTTTTTGCCAAAGCGTGTGTTTATGCGATGTTACTATGTTGGAACAGTTAATCAGTAATTGTTACTGTATCTATTATTCAGTTAAGTTTTCCACTAGAGTTGTTATTCTAAATTCCTCCATTTTTGGTCGTATTTTAACCATAAATAAATTGTGTTTTGCTTAATGGTGAGTACTTTGACTAGTCTCACTGCATTTAGAACATGGCTCTTCACATTTGCCTTTGAAATAAGAAAAAGGTAGGGTCTAGGCTACCTTCTTAAAATATTTTGAGGTTGTCTACTTTGTTCCATAACAGTGTCCTCAACTGCGACTGTAGGCAATCCCCTATGGAGATCACTGCTGCAGCAACGAACCAAGTAGTGGTGGCATTGGGGCGTTGGATTTAGCTAAAGTCAGGCTAACAGGCCCCAGCAAAATTGTGTTGACAGGGTTGGAGGAACAGGTTTGAGAAGCCAAGGGAAAGATAATTGTGATTTTGGCATGGATGGGTTTGGGGAGGTGAAGTGGAGTGGTCTCATGTCTCCGAAGGGAACACGTGAGTGGCCTGCAAAGGAGGTCTGACACCCCTCCTTGTCCGGTACTTATCTGTGCAGCTAAAGATGCTAATTTTCCACATAGCTGGTCACTTAAGGGCTGCAATTGACCCCAGAGTGGGGAGGCCACCAGATACGTTCACTGCACTCCACAATATTTCACATAATAATATTTCAGGTGGTAGGAAGGTGAATTGTACAACCCATCAACCTCAACCACATTCAAACCGACTGGTTACGGATGTGTAAAATCCAGCTAACTACTTTTTCAGAAATGAATTACTTTTCACCATTCATACGTTATGATGATGGTAAACATATGTCCTCTATTTTTTCTGACGTTATTTATTCGTTGAAGGAATGTGGGTGTCATTGATAAGACGAGTATTCTTTACCCATATCTAGTTGTCTTTGAGATGGTAGTGGTAAGCTACCATGTTGTCATACTGCAGTCTGTGCGGTGAAGGTACCTGCACAGTGCAGTAGGTTTTGGCATAACTGTGTGAGCTATCTCAGTTTGAAGGCTATGAGTCAACTGCACTGCTGTGAGGCTGACGTCACTTCAAGGTCAGACAAGGTAAGAGTGAAAGACCTCCTTCCCTGAAGGGCATTCGTGATAAAGAGGGTTTTATTTTTCATGATAATCCAATAGTTTCACAGTCAACGGCTTTGAGAAAGGAAAATCTGATCCTGCACTTCAACTTTTGAATTGCCCACCCTTCAGCAGAAAACTATTTAGCTGATGGCAGCTGCAGATGTGTCACTCAAGAGGGTCCACCAAAAATCAAACTCAGGGCCAATCAAGATGACGCTTGCAATGTGGCCAACTTAACGTCAGTGTTGATTGGATGTGTGGTGGGTTGGTCACTGAAAAAAATAAATACAAGCCACGTACAGAGTCAGTCATAATGTGTTAGGGAGGATTTTTCATCAATGCATTTAAAAAAAGCAGCACCAGAGAGTAATGAGTCCTTTGCCTGACTGAAGTCAGTAATGCACAGTAATGGGTGATATTCTCTCTGCTGAGTGTCATTACAAGCACTGGTGGGTGAAAAGTGTGATGAGGTGGTAGGCAAGTCATTCTGTTCACAAGTGCCAGTACGATAGATGATACTCTTACCCTGGTAAGAAGTACAGTTCACTAAAATCATTAATATAGTTTTCAGTCATTTGTGTTAGAAATTTAATGAACTTGCCCCCTCTATTCAGGAACATTATTTCAGTTGAAATAAGTAGAACAGGTGCATGATGGAACAGCTGAAGAATCAACCTGTTCAGGACAATAATAATGCTGTTAGCTTCACTGTATAATTTACAGTATTTATGGTGGAATCCTGACATACTTAAAATACAGAGGATGATGTCTGGGAATTTCCTCAGAGCCTCTCCTACAGTAGTGTTGTCAATTCACCATAAATGCAGCTGAAAGTGTACTGGTCTTAACATCTGTCGAAGTTCGAATGGTGGGGCAGACCCAGATTGAAAGTGATTTCTAATCAGAATCCCTAGAGTCATAGAGATATAGAGCTCAGAAACAGACCCTTCGGTCCAACTCATCCATGCCTACCAGATACGTTAAATTAATCTAGCCCTATTTGCCAGCATTGGGCCCATATCCCTCTAAACACTTCCTATTCATATACCCATCCAGATGCCTTTTAAATGTTACAATCGTACTAGCCTCCACCACTTCCTCTGGCAGCTCATTCCATACACGCACCACCCATCATCAGCATCTGCCAATGGCTTTCTGAGATGGCCAATGGAGATACACAGAGCAGGACAGGTTGACATGTCTTCGACTTCTGAATTCATTAATCCACTGCAAGCCCCACCTTTTCTAACCCTCCACCCAACCCCATTCCCAACCCTTAATCCTAAATTCTTGCTTCGATTGACAGTTACCTGCCTGCTGAGCAATTAGGGATAGACTAAATGCCAGCCTATCCAGCAACACCCTCATCCTGTGCATAATTTATTTTTTAAATGGGCCATAAAAGTCTGTTGACTTCCATTTTGTTAAATTTTTGCCATTGCCTGTTGGGGTAGCACTTACCTTGGGAAGGTTAATGCACATTTAGTGTAAAAGAAATTAGTGTTGTGCAATTGTGAGGGAAGTGGGGTAGACAATGACCCTTAGTGTGTACACTGGTGGCCTGAAGAGAGCAGTATAATGTGTCAAAAGTTGATCCGGTTAACAGCCATTTACTAGTTGTCCATCCCTAATTGTCCAGAGGGTGGTTAAGCGTCAACCACTTTGCTGTGGATCTGGAGTCACATGTAGGCCAGACCAGGTAAGGATGGCAGTTTCCTTCCCTAAAGGACATCAGTGAACCAGATGGATTTTTCCTGAAATTGACAATGGTTTTATGGTCATCATTCAACTCTTAACTTCAGATTTTTATTGAATTCAAAGTCTACCATCTGCTGTGGTGGAATTTAAACCAGGGTCCCCAAAACATTACCTGGGTCTCTAGATTAACAGTCCAGCAAGAATACCACTAGGCCATCACCTCCCCTAAATATACTGACTAATGAAACGCTTCCATATCTAACAAGTGGCACACATACATTACCACTCAGCTAGTGAAATATTTTTAACCTGAAGTCTGTTATTAAGATTAAAATCTGTTATGTTATCATCTTGGTAATGACTGCAAAGACCCTGGTAAATGTCCATGTTATGAAGCCTATTCAGCAGGGCAGAGAGTGAAAGAAAACAGTCAAATGTGTTCTGAACTTCCCATTACAAGTGGAGTTCGTGAAATGTAAGAAAAACAAATGATATATATCAGTCTGTAGCTCAATCAACTGTCAGTATTTGTGGTGTGTAGAATTATTTGTACTTGCAAAACACATCAAGAGGAACAGAAAGAAATGTGAATTGTGTTCCAATAAAACGTGGATAGAGAGGATTGCTGTTGCAAGCAGTGAGGCAACGTATAAGAACATGACCTAACATAACTATAGAAATTTATGGCACAGAGGGAGGTGATTTGGCTAAATCTGACTATGCCAGCAGCTAAGGAGCTATACAGCTTAATCCCACTTCCTACCACTTGATCCATGGCTTTGTGGCTATGACATTTCAATTGCATCAGTAAATGCTTCTTAAAAATGATGACATTACCCTTTAAGGCAGTGTTTACCAGACTTCCACCCACTTCTGGTTAAAATTCCCCCTCAGCAACCCTCCAATCCTTCCACCACCTGGTTAATGATCGCTCTGTGAAGGGAAATATGTCCTTCCTATCCACTCTACCTCTGCCTCTCATAACTCTATATACCTCAATTAAATCAACCCTCAACTTTGCTGTCCCAAAGGAAATGATTCCATCTTTTCTCCTTGCTTAAAAATCTCCATTCCTCGCAACATCTTAACAAACCTCCTTTGAATTCCGTTTCTGGTGTGATCATACCCATTCTGTATATGTGTGACCAGAACAGTACACAGTAGATCTGTGGCCCAAATAACAATATAACTGGCACAGACAAATTTGTTCCTGCTAAAAATGGGACGCTGGTTGTCATTTTGTCAAAAAATTGAACTGAGGGATGGTCCAATAATGGATAAACAAAATAAAATGGAACTAAGAAAAAAGAAGAGGGCACAAGAGAGAATTGAAATGGGGAATGGAGAAAAAAAAATATAGTCATACCTGTGAGGGAGTTGATGTGTTAAAACTGTAAGAAATAAGATTAATAAGTGTGATGTGTAGTACTCTAATGCAGATAAACTTTAATATTTACATTAACATGAGGATCACAGATATATTACTGGAGCATAAAAGTTATGTGTGGAAATGCATAGATAACAGAATAGTAATTAAATGCATGAGTCTTGTATGGTTGGTTTGAAATATTTTGGGAAGATTAAGCATTGGATGTGCTAATATTAAGAGATGATCTGGGACTAACCTGAGAAATGATTTGACCTAACTTTAAGACTGAAATAAATCTATTTTATCAATAATTTACATATGTAGTACACGTTTAAAACAGAATAAAATATTCCAAAGCACTCAGCAGTTGGGTGATGAGACCAAACAAAATAGATCTAAGTCAAATGCCTTGTCAAAGTGATGGGTTTTAAGTTGGATAAATGAAGAAGACATTTTAATGGAAGATAAATGAAGAAGTATAGGAATAAGAATAGGATTTTCTGAGCATGGGCTAGGTTATTGAAAACACTAATACCAAAGCTAGGGTTAAGGCAATAGGGTGGATGACTCACATGAAGCCAGCATCATCGGAGGAGCACAGAGTTCTGGTTGTGTCATAGGACCAGAGCAGTTTCCCAGGATAGGGAGGGATAAGGCCATGATGAGATTTAGAAACAAGGATGTAGACATTACCATTCACTCTCTTTTCCTCAACACCTCAAATGCAGGCCGGTGGGACAACAGGATTTGGTTTGGGGTAGGAAAGTGGGAGTAGAGTTTGAGATGAATTGAAGTTTATGGACCGCAGCAGAGTGGTCAAGAAAACATTGGAATAGTCAAGTATGGAGAGAACAACAGTGGAAATGAGGGTTTCAGCAGGAAATCAACAGAAGTGCACAACATTACAGGGGAAGAAATAGGTTCAGCACAACATTGAATAGGATGCTTATTCCCTTGGAAACCCAAGACAAAGATAATGATATTATTGTGGTTACTGACAAACAGATGCGCTGCAGAACTTCACCAAAGATGTGGGCAGCACCTTCCAAACCCACGACCACTTCCATCTAGAAGGAAATGGGCAGCAGTTATATGTAAACACCACCACCTTCAAGTTCCCCTCCAAGACACTCATCATTCTGACTTGGAAATATATCACCGTTCCTTCATTGTTGCTGGATCAAAAACCTGGAATTCCCTTCCTAATGGCATTGTGTGGGTCAACCCATAGCCGGTGGGCTGCAGCAGTTCAAGAAGGCAGCTCACAAACACCTTCTCAAGGGCAACTAGGGATGGCAATAAATGTTGGCCAGCCAGCGACACCCACATCCCACAAATGAATAAATAAAAAAACGAAACAGTGGGTAGAATTTTATGCCCTCTGCTTGGTGAGTTTGATGGTGAGACTCATTTAATTAAATCTGCTCAAGATGGTGGGGGTCAGTTAATGCCAACTTCAGGTCCTCATTCCATTGCTTGGTGTTAACCCACTGACTAGCAGTAAGCTCACCTTGGAGGGGAGCACAACAGAGGGAGCTCACTTGTTTTCAGACACTCACTGGTGGATTGGAGGCACACTGGCGGACAGCTCTCCCTGGTCATGTTGCTAACATCTCGCCGATCATCACCCTATGCCCCCCTCCCACCATCACTGTCCTGGGGTCTGGCATCCAGCAATGATAGCAGGCCTCAGGTAGGTCGGGTGACATACTGGCAGCTGCTGGGTAATGCTGCCCTTCAATCGAACTGCTGGTGCTGAATGCCTGGTTGGTTTTGGAGGGCAGACCCCCTACACCTGGACCCTTTGATTGGGCAACGTCACCAGACACTTAAGTAATCAAAAGCTGTGAACCCAGCACTATTCCATGCAAGTCATTGTGGCTGCCCTTTGTCTTTACCACTATCAAAATCATCTTTTATGAGTAAATGAACTCCTGGAACTCCCTTCATAATGACACAGTGTGTATTGCTACTCCTGAAGGACTGCAGCAATTCAAGAAGGCAGCTCAGCACCATCATATATTTACTGATGTGAAATAATATTGGCCTAATTAGTTATGTCCATTTCTCATTAACAAGCATATTTTGAAAAAGATGGTAAAACCATAAAAAATATTCACTAAACATAAGAATGTATCCAAACTGCATCATTTTTATAGTTTACTGAAATGGGAAAATAACTGCTCAATGAAACAATTTTTGTTGAAGGATTGCTTCATTTTTTTTCAAAGATGTAACCTGACACTCATTGTAAGTATTGTTTACACAATTGCCATAAACTGTGACTTATAAAGGTATTTGACATATCAATTAAAAGTATATACCAATCACCCTGTGTCTTTTGCAAATAAGTGAAAGTATCTGGATAAGGAAGATTGAAGAACAATGTTCTGATCAACAGAACATCATCACAGCAAACCCTGTTGTCAGGGACTGCTAACTAAAGTTTTGGCAAAGATCTGTTGCTTGGGTAGCGGGTGAAGTTGTTGACTTGCTCACCGAGCTGGTTTGTTTTTGTGCAGACGTCTCATCACCATGCTAGGCGACATCATCAGTGGATCCTCCGCTGAATTGATGTTATTCTACTCTACTTGGAATTTATACTGTCGGGTCCATTATGAAGTGTAGTGTCATTTCCAGTTTGATCTGTATGGGTTTGTATATGGGGCCCAATTCTATGTGTTTGTTGATTGTATTACGGGAAACTCCTAAGACCACTAGGAATTATGATGGCCCAAAAGCCCACAGCCACTCTATGACAAACACTTACAAGGATTAAAGACCCCATTCCCACAAAACGCAGAACCAAAGTGGTTTACAAAATACTATGCCACGACTGCCACAAACATTACATCGGACAGACAGGAAGGAAACTAGCCATCAGAATACATGAACATCAGCTAGCAGCAAAATGGCACGACAAACTCTCCTTAATATCGATACACTCAGACAATGAAGGCCATCAGTTTAACTGGGACAAGGTAACCATAGTAGCCCAAGCCAAACATAGACACACACGGGAATTCCTAGAGCATGGTTCTCCACCTGTAATGCAATCAACAAACATATAGAAATGGATCCCATATACAAACCCATACAGATCAAAACCGGAAATGACACTACTCACCATAACAGACCGGACAGTATAAATTCCAAGCAGAGTAGAATAATATCGCTTCATCAGAGGCTCCACTGATGGTGTCACTTCGCACGGTGATGAAATGTCTGAACAAAAACAAGGCAGCTTGGCGAGCAAGTCAACAACCTCAGGGACTGCTAACTTTTTGTTAAGCAAAGGTATGAAGAGATAGGGGAAAGTCAGCTAAGTTAGGCCACAGATCAACCATGACTTCATTGAATGGCACAACAGAATTGAGGGGCTGAATGGCCTATTCCTGTTTCTATGTCCCACTGAACTGCTTTCCCAGTCTTCCTCTCTGTGCGTAATGCTCATGTTTCCTTTACTGTGTGTGTCTGTCTGCATAAGTGTGTAGATGGGGACTTTGTAAGGGGATTCAGACTTTTAACCAGTAAAGTTATATGTTGATGTTTATAATTGTTTCTGTGGTTAGAATCTATTTAATTGTAATAAATAGTTATTTTTGGTGAGTGCAAAATCCTGCTCTATGCTTTCTATCAGTCTGGGTCAAAAATACAGGTAAATTAGTGAACTTTGCATATTTTACAAACTCTTTTCTAATGAGTCTGGGAGTAGCCGGGCTTGAGCTCCAGTATGCTACTCCAGTGAGGAGAAACAAGTGCCCTTCCAACACTGCACATTTAGGTTCAGAACATACATGAGGATAGTAGAGTAGTGTAAAGTTAGCAGAGATAGGGAGCTTAATTTCCACTGCACTGTTTTTAGCAGTGAATGAGTTCATGCTAAATTCCTGTCTGTCCTATTTTAACTTAATCATTTAAATTACATGAAACTCTGTAAAAAAGTACTACATGACTTATTTTTTGATTGGGTATGCATTATTGTGTGATTTGATAATCCCATATTCTTAGGACTGCAGTTATCAAAGAATTAATAAATATTCAAGAAAATTATTTTAATAACATGAATGCTAGCCAAAACATTTTTTCCTTTAAAATAACATGTGACTAACATTTCACTTGTTCAGTACTAATGATCCATTCAAAACCTGCACAAAGTAGATCCAATAATTCTTGTAAATCAGCTCACACAACACCATCAGCATGTATTCTCTAAATGGGAGTGTTAAGAAAAATCAACAGAAGATTGATAATGCATGGGATTATAACTATTTTAAACATTAGATATGTGGATTTCAATGCAGAATTAGCCCATGAAGTAAAAAAAAATTGAGCTGTGGATTGTTCATGATGCTAACAAGATCAAGTCTATTTCCAACTCACAACTAGAATTGCAGGAGAAACTCAGCATGTCTAGCAGCTTCTGTGAAGAAAAAGCAGAGTTAACATTTCTAGATCAGTGACCTTTCTTCGGAATAGACATGCTGATTTTCTCCAGCAATTTGCACGTAATCCTTGTTTCTATTTCAGATCTTCAGCACCCACAGTTCTTTGTTTTATTTCAGGTCTATTTCCAACCCTATTTACCACAAGATGTCAGTGACAAGGTTGGCTTCTTAAAGCACTGTTGTGATTCTTGATAGTTTTTTTGTGTGAAAATTATTATTATGCTGGTTAGTCAATGAAACATATTCAGTTGAGGTTGCAGATGTTCTTGAATAACAGAACATGAGTTAGTTACACAAAAGAAATAAATACACAACAATAGATAGAGGACAGTTGGAAAGATTTTAAAACAAACATCAAACCAAAGTTTCAATGAGGTTCCAAACATTATCCATTACAAAAACTCAATCTTGGAGAAATATTACTCCTCTAGTGATTGTAACAAGGTCGTCAGGTGGACCTCATAGAATCTGAGATCCCTGATTGGGTCTGTTAACCTGGTCCAATCAGTGAGCCCTGGCTGACAGATTAAAACAGGAATGTCAGACATCCTGTACACTCTGAGAGCCGGCTCTAAGGAAGCTGTATCAGTGTCAAAGGCTCTCCACGTGTCAATAAAGGGTGACTTGGTGACAGGATATTGGCCCCTATGGAATTATTTTAACTCCTACCTCAGTTTTTAAAATATTTATTTAACTGACTTTCTCCAGTTTCTTTTCATTGAACTGTAGAGACAATTTTACACTTCTTTTCCAGTCTGCTAGCATGAATCTCTCACAGTTTCAATGGCTTAAACTTCTTTGGTTCCAACAGTTTGAAGATTTCTATCTAGACTCTCTTGGCTTACAAGATGTGCACTGTAACATGTCATATTTAGGGCAGCTGGTTTCTTTGAACTGATTTGATTCATCTGCTAAAATAAACAGTTCTATTTTCTGACTTGAACTCTGGATTCTTTTGAACTAAAACTTTGAATCTTCTGTTCTGATGTCAAAACTAAACTAATTGCCCTTATGTATTATTTTGCATGCCACAAACTTTAGGTTAAGCATTTGTTATACCCAGACCCTAAATGAGGTTCAGCACAGTGTTACGGTTCCAGATAGGATACCCCAAATTGTTCAGCTGATGATGAGGAGGAATAAAATGGCCACCCTTCTTTATCCATCCACCCCCTCAACTGCAAGATTAATTTAATAATAGATCCATTCCCCTGTTGATATTTTCTCCCAGTCCCAAAGAACCTTATGTTTTAAAAGGATCCAAATAAACCAGGTTTCCTTGAATTAACAAAGAGTGTGTTTATTAATTAATAAACTGGAGAAAATTAGTAATGCAACATACACATAGATTAGGAATAAAAGGCAAGTTTAAAAAGATAAAATTTATTTTTAAATAAAGCACCAGTGTCTGTATTGTTTGCAACAAACAAATATTTGAACATTGCAGCTATTGCCGTAATGGTTACTGATAGCAATGTTATTAGTAGTTCAACAGTCAATTTCAAGATTCTAAGTTTTGCAAGTTGATTGAAATTCTGTTGTTCTGATTGCTTTTGACTGTGAGTAAATTCCAGCATTCATGGTGAGAGACTGTCCTTTGTTGCCCTATTTTCTGTTGTCTACCTTACCAGGTAGCTGGCTGCGAGAATCAGAGCAAGACAGTCTCTTTACTTGCAGCACAGAGGTGACACAGCAGATAGATTTTTGCTTGTGGGACCTTCATAATATGCTTACACTTAAACCCAGGCTGGTAAACATGGTAAACACTATAGCTTGCTTGACACATAAACGAACATTCAGTCACAACAGCTCCCAACAGGAAAGTTGAAATTGGATTTCTTTTTAACTCCTTTCTTTGTATATTCATCAAAGAGAAAGACACAAATGTGTCTGCAGCTTGGGGCAAAATCCATAGAGCGTAGCTTGCTGATGTGCAGTGGTATTGTCAGTTCCTCATTATCATTGTAGGTACAGGAGATCAAAGTCCACAAGCCAAACTTGCCTTTACCCCTTTGAAAGATTCTTGTTTGAAGTTCCCTTTGCTTCCTTAGGTATAACATTCTATGGGTCTCTTGATCCAAATAACTTTATTAACGAACATCTGCAGCCATTTTGGTTGTATCCTTTCAGAACTGATCTGCATCCATCGGCATCTATTGTGAAATCTAAATCCATATATTGTATACATGTATATCATACAAATAGACATGAAAACTGAGTATCAGAACTAAGTGGCATATTAAGCTACTTTATAGGATAATAAGAGCTATGCACATGCACTCTCTCACTATTACATCTCCACTAATTGTGAATCATCTGCACAGAACGGTAATTGGCAAAGGTATTCAAACTGAGCGCCACAATAATTGGGTGGGAACTAGAAGTGTTACTCTGTCAATGTTTTTCAGAGATTGAGGTTAAGGTACTCCTTGAAAAATGTAAATGAGACTACTCTGTATTTGTCTCATGTTCTTCTTACCTTGGGCACAAAATTAAAATTGTTCAATAGGTGGGCACACTGTCTTTTCCCAGTATAGTTATTCCTCACCTCAATGGAAGCACCAATTTAATATAAAAAAAAGCCAACACTACAGCACTACAAAGGCTGGGGGACTGGATGGCAAACTGCATTGTGTTAGTATCTGTAGGAGTTCAATTAAGAAGTAGCTCAGCAGCATTCTGAACTTAGAATTCTTGAATTCTTCTAAAGCAGATTTGATATTATAGTTAATTGAAGTCATCTCTGATCAGTAAATGTACATAATGCTATTATGGGATGCAAACTGCAAAATCTGTCATCTTACCATGGCAACATCACTATTTTCATTGAACATGCACACAGACACACAAAAGAAACATCCTTAGGAATAAAAACTGATATTATTTCATATAAACTGATGTCTGTTCAAACTGACCTTCAGGAATCATTTGCTGCACATCACATAGAGCCCCCAGTCTCTTCATCTTGAGTCCATTAATCCTCTCTGTACTTAATTTCCTTCAGAGCTTTCAAAGTATACGCGTCTTCGATCATAAAACAGCTGCTGGACGGATTTTCTTTGCATTCCTGCTGCTGAATTTTGTGAAGAATGATAGAGAATGCATGAGATAATTGTATGTTTTTATTAATTCACAATTTCCACTCTGAATAAATGAAAAATGGTGAACAATTCTTTTTTGTTGCTGAAGAAGTGATCCTGGGTTTTCAAGAGGTTAAGCCTTCTCCTCGCACAGCTTTACGAATGACACATGCTTGTGTTTCTTATCTGCTGTTTCTGATGGGTATCTGTAGGTTCCCCTGGGGTCTGAATACATCAATCCATGGATCATCCATCCTTTTGCTTACATCTCAGTCTGCATTTAGTTTTCTTAAAACGTACATTTACTTAGCAACAAAAAGATCAATCCAATAGCTCCTCAAGCACTCCAACCCTCTGATCAAATCGTTTCTGCAATGGCAAAATATGTGTCAACAATACATTTTCTTTCTAATGGCATATTTCTTTGATTTAAGAAATATTTTGTGATTATTTATCATTTTTATTATTATTTTAGTACAGACATTTTTGGTACAGTTTATGATAAATATTACAAAACACTTTCTACCCACTGTTTCAGAATATGCAGGTAGATTGACGTGTCCAGTGTTCATTTGGATATTCACTTGCTATCAGCATACACTGTATAGAATTGAAACTCTGCCTACTGACATAATCTATACTGTGAATATGCACTTACAAGGATCTAAAATAGCTGGTTTTGCTTCTTTTGTATGAGTTCTCATTCAATCACAGCCACTATTCTTGTGTGCTTTCGTCATTGGCCATGAAATCTTTGAAACATTAATTGTAAAATCTATTGTAGAACTGACTCAGAATATACGCCAAAACGCTTCACGTTAGACTGAAACATTGGAGTGGGACTTTGTTTCTTTGCGGCTGGGTGAAAATATTACGTTACACAGATGTCAAAATAATAACCACAACTGCATTCAACCTGTACAGGAAATTAATTTTGATATCAAAATTGGCTCCTTACTAATATGAAAAGTTCTACCAGACAAAAATGCATGCAATCCTTGTTGCTTATCAATAACATAAACCTTTAAGTATTTTGAAATGATGGGAAAACCTTATACAAATGCTGCAGATGCTGGAAATTGAAGAGAAAAGAAAGGAAATATTAGAAATACTTAGCAGGTCAGACAACATAAGTGTAGAGAGAAAAACTGTGGGTTTTCACTACTAATGTATTTTCATTGTGAAATCAGAAGTCTTGCCTCTACCAACATGGCACCTACCATCCTTGCAGGGGCAGGAATGGGAGCAGGTTATGTTTTATGCATTCACATTTCTTGGACTCAGCTGCCCATTTATATTAGCATTTGTCTCCATTCATGTGATTTTAGGTCATGGATGTCTGAAAAATATCACACACAGATTACCCTTGGTAGGAGCAAGTCTGAATTTCATGAACTTGCTTGGATATTTGGCAAGGTAAGGGACCCCTTTGGATACAATCTCAGAATAGGGTCGTGAGGGTCAGAAGCTGAGTGGAGAGATAATGTGCTGTTTGGGTGTGAATTTGGCATAAACATGCATAAACGGTGCCAAATCTCACGATAACTGTTGTGAGTCATTGGAGCATTCAAGAAGAATTATCAAAAGTTTAAATCCTGACTTGGAAATATATCGCTGTTCCTTGACTGTTGCTGCGTCAAAATCCTGAAATTCCCTCTCTAAGGGCATTGTGGATCTACCTGCAGCATGTTGACTACAACAATTCAAGAAGGCAGCTCACCACCACCTTCTCAAGGGCAACTAGGGATGGGCAAGAAATGTTGGCCCAGCCAAAGATGCCCAAATCCCATGAGTGAGTGAAAAACAAAAAAGGCACTGGCAAGAAGGACAGCAAAGTGGAGATTTCAAGTTATTGATACATGGAAGAAAAAGATTGGATAGTTGAACAAATATTGCATGAATTATTCTTTGTCTGTTGACATAATCCAGAGGGGTACCATATTATATTAGTGCTGCATCTCTGTATTCACAACCTTCCATCATCATAACAGGATGCTTGTTATTACAAAAAACAATACAGAACTGCCAATGCTAGAAATTAGAAAGAAAAATGGAAATTGCTGGAAAACCTCAGCAGGTCTAGTAGCATCTGTGGTGAGAAAGCAGATGTTTAACATTTCAGATCCAGCGACCCATGTTTAGAACTAGACACTTTGGCTTTGACTATAAATTCTAAGCTTTGTTGCCATAAAGGATTATGCACTTAAACAAAATGTTTGTTGTTAAAAAGCATTCTATGGTAGAAGGAATGTAATCAGTAGTTTTTATTAGTGAGAGGCTTATTTTTGTAATATGGTGAAATCTGCAATAGACACTTCTGAGTTTATTTTATTTCATCTCTGCATGTGTCTACAGGTGTGTCCATGACGGATACTGGATCAGTTAAGATAGTAGGTGAAAGGGCAAAGGATGGTGGAGAGGTGCATTGACACGAGTTAGCATGGGGCTATAAAGGATCATTGAGAGTAGGCAGAGGAGAATAGGTGCCCTCTATCAGGGCAGGACACCAGCACTGAGGCTTGATATTCACTGAGAAACTTTCTGGTCAGCTCTTAAGAGGCAGTTTTGGAGCTTGGTCTGTTGAGCTTTGTTATAGGTGATGGTGGTGATTCAGGAGCCATCAGAACACATTGGCCTCACACTTCGCCCATGAAGTACTAAATCTCGATATAATTGTGCATTTTACCAAGATTCCTGATACATAATGCTGCAAAAGAGAGAAAATAATACTAATATTTTAAGAGGACAGTGTTCAGTTTTGGAATTTAGGCCACTTTTGGAATATTGCATTCAATTCTGGTCTCCCTGCTATAGGAAAGATGTGAAAGTTGGAAAGGTTCAGAAAATATTTGCAAGGATGTTGTCAGGACTGGAGGGTTTGAGCTATAGGGAGGGGCTGAATAGGCTGAGGCTATTTTCCCTGGAGTGTCGGAGGCTGAGGAGTGACCTTATAGAGTTTTATAATATCATGAGGGGCATGGATAGGGTGAATAACCAAGGTCCTTTTTTCTCAGGATAGGGGAGTCCAAAACTAGAAGGCATAGATTTAAGATTTAAAAGGGATATGAGGAGCAACATTTTTTACGCAGAGAGTGATGCGTGTATGAAATGAGCTGGTGGAGGAAGTGCTGGGGGCTGGTACAATTACAGCATTTAAAAGGCATCTGGATGATGAATAGGAAGGGTTTAGATGGATATGTATCAAATGCTGACAAATGGGATCAGATTAGTTTAGGGTATCTGGTCAGCATGGATGAGTTGGACCGAAGGGTCTGTTTCTGTGCTGTACAACTCTATGACTCTAAAACATAAAGTGCTAGAAAATCTCAGCAAGTCTGGCAGCAAATGGAGAGATGGAAAGAAAATTAACATTTTGAACATTAAATTTTCAAGGACTACTCTTGCTCCTATTTTTTATGTTTCTCTGTAAGAGACATTCTGTGCATTAGGTGGCTGTGTGTCTCTGCGTGCAAAGCATCCTGACAGGGTCATACAAGTCAAAGGTTATTTCTGAGCACTAAAGTGAAGTCCTTAATTCCCAGGTGGCTTCTGAGTTGATCCACAATCAGCCATAATTATATGGTGACACCGGTGGTTTGCTGATGCCAGTTTTGGTGGTTGAATGGTCGAGGGGTGTCGCTGCCGATGGATTGTGCCATGAGATGTTGGTGAATGAAAAGGGACACCAACTTATGTCTGAGATGAGGGCGACTATATTTTCTCAGAGGGTTGTGAACTTTGGAACTCCTTGCCACAGAGAGCGATGGTAGGTGTAGGGTCCTTGTGTATATTTAAGGGCTGGGATGGTTAAATTCTAAATAAAAACTGAAAGAACTGTGGATGCTGTAAATCAGGAACAAAAACAAAGTTGCTGGAAAGGATCAGCAGGTCTGGCAGCATCTGTGAAGATGAAAACAGAGTTAACGTTTCGGATCCGGTGACCCTTCCTCTGTTCTGAGGAAGGGTCACCAGACCCGAAACATTAACTCTGTTTTTCCCTTCACAGATGCTTCCAGACCTGCTGAGCGTTTCCAGCAACTTTGCTTTTGTTCGTGGTTAAATTCTGAGCAGTCGGGGAATCAAAGCTTATAGGGAAAAGGCAGGAAAGCAGATGTGAGGAATATCAGACTGGCCGTGATTCTATTGACTAACAAGATTCTTATCCAGTGGTTAAAAAAAATTTATGGGAAAAGTCGGACATTGTTTTCAATTTTACCTTAATATCCCAAATTTCTCACTATTACCTACATCACTCAAACATTGATAAAGATTTGTCCATTGAGCCTAACATAAATTTTCTTTGCATCTCTGAACATTTTCATTCTGATGAGGAGATACACTAGAGTCAAAACATTACTCTGTTTCTCTCTCTCTAAACATGCTCCCAGACTTGCTGAGATTGGAGTTGTTGGTTGGTTCGCCAAGCTGACTGGTTTTCATGCAAACGTTTCGTCTCTCTTCTAGGTGATGTCTTCAGTGCTGTCTAGCCTCCGTTGAATCGCTGTTGTTCTGTCCCCATCTGAATTTACATGGTCCGGTCTGTCATGGGTGGGCAGTCTTGTTTCTGGTTTTGTACTGCAGTGGTATGGGGTCTATTTCAACATGTTTGTTAATTGCATCAGTGGTTGAAAACCAGGCCTCCAGGAATTCTCATGCTTGTCTTTGTTTTGCTTGTCCTAGTACTGTAACTTTGTCCCAGTTAAACCGATGTCCTTCTATGTTGGAGTGTATTGAGTGTAACGCAGTGCGTTATCGCTCATTTAAATAGAGTTTTGATACAGCTCTGTTAGTGGATGCTGGGGTGGTTGCTGTTGTAATTCAGGATTTGGTCTGTGTGCGTAGTCTTTCTGTATACACTGGTAAGGAATTCACGGTTTGTTCATTCCACCATTATGTCTAGAAATACTCTCAAAGACGAAAGACCCCACATTCACAATGAGCAGGACAAATATGATAAACAAAGTGCCATGCAGCAACTGCGAGAAACACTACATAGGACAGACAGGCAGGAAACTCACCACCAGGATACATGAACACCAACTCGCAGCAAAACGGCACAATCAACTCTCCCTCATTTCAATACACTCTGGCATAGAAGGACATTGGTTTGTCTGGGACAAAGTCACAGCTCTAGGACAAGCAAAACAAAGATAAACACGAGAAATACTGGAGGCCTGGTTTTCAACCATCGGTGTGATAAACAAACATGTTGAAATAGACCCCATCTACATACCACTGAGGTACAAAATCAGAAACAAGACTACCCACCACGACAGACCGGATCATATAAATTCAGAGCGGGACAGAACAACAGCGCTTCAACAGAGGCTGGGCAGCATTGAAGATATCACCTAGAAGAAAGACGAAACGTTTGCACGAAAACTAATCAGCTCAGCGAACCAAGCAACAACTCCAACCACAATCCGAGCTGCAGATCTTTGTTAAAACATTAAACTTGCTGAGATTCTCCAGCACTTCATATTTTATTTCAGATTTCCAGCATCCGCAGTGTTTTATTTTTGTGATCAAGTATGGTTTTGGATGGTCATAATTTTCTGTATAGGAAAGAGAAATGCTCCCTGAGCCAATGCTAATGGGTTTTGGCTCCCAAAATTGATACAGAATAGGTATTTAACCCCTCTTACCTACATCAAGAGAGTTCAGGTAAGCCTTACACATAATGTTCCTGTCTCTCTCGTAAAAATAGTTATACACAAGGAAGAATATTTTTATATAAAAATGTGGAACTAGAATAAATGCATTTACAATTTAACATTCAATTGCTAAAATGAAAATATTAAATAGACTCTCTGTCATCGCATATATTTGCATAAGGGAGGGAAAACAGTTTTTGTGTTACATTGTACAAATACAATCTAGCTTCTCTGATGATACCCAAGTCTATCCAGTATACAGTGGACATCTTGATGTATTAATAGCTGGATTTTGCTATAGCTCAAAAGTCATAGTTTGTGCAGTGACTTCTGGAACCAAAAGTCAATCAGAATGTATGCTGATTGGTGTGGGCACAGTGTGCACAGACCTTCTGAGCAGCTGCATAGCTGTTGCACCATGGCTATGACTCCTCGTGAAACTTTGGTTCGGGCTTTTCATGAATAGTGATCATTT
This sequence comes from Rhincodon typus, assembly GCF_021869965.1. NCBI lineage: Eukaryota > Metazoa > Chordata > Chondrichthyes > Orectolobiformes > Rhincodontidae > Rhincodon > Rhincodon typus. The sequence continues at coordinate 18,309,635 of NC_063339.1, forward strand.
TTGTAATGTTCTTTGTGCTATCCCTCTTGGATATGAACTAATTCAAAACTCTGTTACAACTTCTGCAAAATCCTGATTCACCATCCTCTCTACAACACTGGCTCACTGTTCCATAACCACTCACCATAGCTTCACTGTGCCCTATGTTTTAAATCTCCATCTCAAATACCCTCTGAAATCTCCACATTCTTCTCTGCTGGTTCCTTGTGCATTACCTTTAGCCACGCCAAGCCCCAAGCTCTCAAATTCCCCATTCAACTCTCTGCCTCTCTAGTTTTGTTCCATTAAAGCTGCCTCTTTGGTCACCTGCTCTAATACCTCAAGTGGTTTGCTGTCAAAGGTAATTCGATAATGTCCTATGAAAGCCTTTAACTGCAAGATACCATGTAAATGCATGTTTTTGTTGAGGCAATAAACAACAGCTTGTGTTCATAGGACCCAATCTGAGTAAGAAATTAGGAGAGACATCCCAGGCAAAATGACCATAAACATTTCTGCGATGTTTTCAACAGAAGTAAAGCAAGTGCCATTTTATAAAGAAATATTGAGCTCCCTGACAAATCTACAGTCTTTATTAAAAGCAAGAGATTAGATGATTTTTCACATTTACACTGAGTGGAAGAAATCTAACCCAAATAATCAGTTTGCATAATGTAATCAGAATCTTTTTTTTTAATTGCAAACTTTGATTGTTAAGTATACAGCAAAAAAAATTAAGAACATAATGCAGTTGAGCTACAGCTGAAAGTGTGATCATGAGAATTGTATTATACAACCTTTTAAAAAAAAATCAGCTTGTGTAAGCCAATGTGAAAGGGATACTACATACTTAATAGCTGTTTCTTGAATAAACTGGAAAAAAATTGAGCCTGTCATTTTTGGACGTAGTCTAGAAATGTTCACACAGTCCCTGGAGGATTTAATTATTACATCTTCTCAGTCAGTCCAATTCGATTGAACCGAAAAGGTCATTCAGCACAGTCCATTTCTGTTAAAGAGTAAAGAGTGACTGAACCTTGGCACTCCATTTATCCTCCACTCTCTGCCATCAAGAGATAAAACAATATAAAGTGATGTACCTGACAAGAGAGAGAGAGAGCCAGGATTCTAGCTTATGAGAACATAGTCAATGTTATCAGACTCAAGGTCACATAATTTTTCACCCTGCTTTCGAACTGCACTATCAAGATGTAATTTCATCAATATTCTTCCCAGTAAATTATCTGTCTACAGAACACTACATAACTGCTTTTTCAAGTCTTCAATCTAGCCAAATGGTTCATGCACAACACATGGCTAGACTTGTGACAGGAAAAAAGAGAGGATTCAGTCAACATGTCATTCAGACAATAATAAATGAGAATGCATGGTTGATAAGCATGCATTCAATCAATAAAAAAATTCTATTAAACTATCCTCAAGTGATCAGAACTCTATAGGACTATAGGGTCCTCTAGGTGCTCTTTTTTCTTAAATGTCTGAGCCTATGGCAACTTAATGTTCAATAGACCAGTTAAAAAATACAAAGAAGCTAAACTATTGTGCTGCAGTGCCTGGCTTCTGCCAGAAGAGAAAATAACATCAGCTACACTCGAAGCTACTGCCTAATGGTGACTGATTCCACATTTATTATCTGAGATTCTGGCTGACGTATTGCCAATTGCATTGCACAATTCCAGCCATTTTCAATTTCAGAAATACTGTCATCGGTTTCTTTTATAACTTTATTTCCAAGAAAAAAAATCTTCAAAGAAACAAAATTGAAATTGCTGATCTTTGATCGGAAATTCACCTTTCCATTATGACCAATAGACTGAGACCTTCGGATGAAAAGTGCAATTCTTTTGTCAATGACTTTGGACTGAATCTTACATTTTATTGGCTAAATGCAAGGTATGTAGAGCTTTTTGGAGGGATTCTTGCAGCAAAGCCACATAAAATTTCTCACCATCTCTTACCAAACATTAACTACCGAATCTACCCCCTGTGGTGTGCTATCTAGCCTCATTGTACCACCCATCATCCCTGGAATAACCTGCAACTCAAAAGACCAGGATTCCTTGCAGTGGTATTTCTAAAAGTCTGTTGTTCACCTGGATAAGCACCATTCGTCCAGAGCTACCTTGTACTATTCCTGATATTTGCCCTGGACATGGGGAATTTGTCACCTTGCTTTACTGGTTCCGGGTAGCTCAATATCCAGCTCCTCATTCCTTATGTGGAGAGGATCCTAACTCTGACCACCCATGCTTCTCACTGACCATGTCCAAGCCCTGGCTATATTTCAGAGGCTGCCCTTGACATACTGTGCAGGGATGCCCTGAGTGAAGACTATCCCCCTTGACCTGACTGAAGCCTGCTGAAACCATGACAAACTTACTGCCTTCATGCCTGTACTACACGACAAGGCGAGACAGAAATAATAGGAGCCCTGCCATTCTGGATGAGGGGGCAAATTGCTTAACATCAAGGCATGTTAGGGATGCTATGATCATCCAGGTAAGCTCAGAGTGAGCGAGATCCAGAACAGCAAGCAAGATTTGCAGAGATGCAGCCTGGTACAGTGCATGAGCTGGGTGCCTGTGCCTGAACACGCAGTTTCCCTGCAGCAGCATTGCAATGATAGGTGCTGCTGCAGCCCAATACATTACACAAATATATAGAAGTGTCCCGAAAGTGGATCAGAGATGTGTAATGTGTGTTCTTAGATGCTAATACATGTTGGATGCCAATGTCTACGAACATGGGATGCATATGGCTGGTACCCATTGAGTGTGCCCTGAAACATTGGTGCTCATTATCCAACTTGGCAGCCTTTGGAGGAGTGGTAAGCTGAAGTTGCTAGGTACCCTCTCTGACTTCCATGCTGAGAATTCTCCATGTGTAGCTTGCTTGGTGCATTTGTTAAGATGTGAAGCTGAATATTAATGGGGTTAGTTGTGCCATTAATAAGGCTTTAAACATGCTATAAGTCTTATGGCAACTCTTAATTGGCAATTTGCTGCTGCCTAGAGAGAATCTCATCACATCACCCAGCAAAAGCCAAAGAGAATAAGTCAGATGCTCCCAAGGTCAAGATAGGTCTTGAGGGGCTTTTGCTCGATTCTGCCACAAATCTCAGACATGTTGCTCAGAACCCTATTAGATTCCATCCATTATGTTTAACAAAAATGTTTGACATTGGCCAAAAGTTGTCTTGCCAAAGCATTAGTCATAGTCATAGAGTCATACAGCATGGAAACAGACTCTTCAGTCCAACTAGTCCATGCCGAACATAATCCCAAACTAAGCTAGCCCCACCTGCCTGCTCCTGGCCTCTCCCCAAACCTTTACTATTTATGTTCTTATCCAAATGTCTTCTAAACATTGTAATTGTACCCACATCCACCACTTCCTTTGGGAGTTCATTCCACACACGAAGCACCCTCTGTGTAAAGAATTTGCCCCTTGTGTCTTTATTGAATCTCTCTCCTCTCACCTTAAAAATGTGCCCCTCATCTTTAAATCCCCAACCTTGTCTTAAACTTCCTGATGACAACTTACTGAAAGTGCGAGGTGCTAACATCACAACAAGGGAAACATAGGATTGAGGACCTGATTAAACAGGAGGCACATCAATTCATCTCCATCACAAGAATGAAGGATTGTGGAATGAAAAATGCAAGCTTGAGAAAAAAGTGGAAGTTACATGGGGTGAAATTGAAGGAGGAATCATCAGCAATCACTCACTAACGAGTATGATTATCCACCTAGGAAATTCCATGTCACTGGACATAGTTCATGGGTTCTATGTGTCCTTGCATGACTGATGACCCCAATCCTAGAGCCACATTTCTGACCACAGTTGTTTCTGGGAGGTGGAATTAGTCCTTGACATTGAGATCATTGGCATTTCTTTTTCTAATTTCTCCTCCGTACTCCCTCTTGCCAACAAGTGTTCTTGAAGAATTGTGTGTCTTCACATAAGAGTTTCCTCTAAGTTGGTTTCTTCTGAACAAGGGTCTCCCATGCAGTGACAACAATGCTGCATCTCTTGAGGGAAGCCTTCAGGGAATCTTCAAAACACTTCTTTTTGATTCCTCTCATTTGAGTGCCTTCCTTGAGCAGGGTGAAGATGATTTGCTTCAGTAGTAGGAACTCAGGCATCCTAAGAACATGGCCAGCCCAAAAGAGTTGGTTTTGGATGATCTTGATGCTGGTGTTGTTAGCTGCTTCAATGACGCTGATGTTAGTGCACCTCTCCTCCCAGATGATGCGCAGAATCTGTCTCAAGCAGCATTGATGGTACTTCTCAAGGGCCTTGAGGTGGTGTCCATACATAGTCCAAGTTTCAGAGCCATTTGGAAGAATCAGGTGGATGACTGCTTTATACACAAAGGTCTTGGTATCAGCACAGATGTCACATTCATTGAAGTCTCTCATCTTTAGGCATCCAAAGATAGCACTCACAGATTGGATTAAATGTTGAATCTCCACATCTATGCCAACCTTGGATGAGAGGCAGCTTCCCAGGTAAGAAAAATGTTCCAGGTTTGGGAGCATTTCTCCATTGTTCTTAATAGAAGGATAGACTGGAACTTGACCTGGATCGGGTTGGTAAAGGGGTGTAGAGGTTTGAATTCCTCTAAGTAGACTCCTTGTGTGGGGCATCTTTTAACGTGGGAATGCTGTTGTACATCAGCAGACAGATGGTCCTTGGTAGAAAGTAGATGCAGTGACAAGGAAATCTCAGTGACTGGGAATCTCCCTACTGCTGCAGCCTTCATCCACCATCTTCCACTTGGATTGCCATTGAGGGCTTGTTTTGGATTGGGCTTTGTCCAGTTCTTTCCTGCCAACCTTACCATTGAGAACTCCTGACAGCCTTGCTCTTGAGATTAACAGAACACCCAAGCCTCGTCACTGCAGTAAGGTGGCAATCCATCGCCCCCCAACCCATTCTACCTTTAAGGAGCAATGGACTTGCAATGAGAGTAGTTCATTAGCTTGATTCCTGGGATGATGGGGTTATCCCATGAGGAAACACTGAGCAGGTTGAGTCTATACTGTTCAGAATTTCAAAGAAATAATATTGATCTTACTGAAAAATATATATACCCAGATATTCCGAATGTCAGGCAGTCATTCCAACAACAAGGGCTGGATTTACATTTTGGATTCATGCATAAATCTCAATGTAGCTAACTCTGAGGGAATCCCAAATCCTGTGTCTGGAGCCCTCTGACAAAGCTGCTTATACTTGAAGATTTCAGACAGTTCTGATTTATCTAAGTTTAATCGTAAATTGGCTAAGGTTAGAGGGTTAAAGTCATGGTTTAACTCCTGAATAACTATTAAACTGAACCCTGACTCACTTCTGACTCCTCAGTTGCACCTGCCTGAGCCCTGGCACAGTCTGGCCTGACAACAATCTCCCATCCCTGAGCCAACACTGATCCCACCTCTGTCGACACTCACCTCCCCCAGACTTGACCCCACCAGACCATAGAATCATAGTCATAGAGCCATACAGCATGGAAACAGACACTTCAGTCCAACTAGTCCACACCCCTCTTTAGGGAGCTGATGGTCTAGTGGCATTATCAGTGGACTATTCATCCAGAAACCCAAATAATGTTTAGGAACCTTAGCTCAAATCCCACCACAGCAGATGGTGGAATTTGAATTCAATTTTTAAAAAATTGTGGAATTAAGAGTCTAATGACGACTATGAATCCATTTTTGATTGTCAAAAAAAACCATCTGGTTCACTAATTCCCTTTAGGGAAGGAAACTGGTCTGACCTACATGTGATTCCAGACCCACAGCAATGTGGTTGACTCATAACTGCCCCCTAGGCAATTAGGGATGGGCAATAAATGATGCCTAGCCAGCGACATCCTCATCCTGTAAATGAATTAAAAAATAGTTCCCAAACTTAGAATCCCTACAGTGTGGAAACAGGGCCTTCGGCCCAATAAGTCCACACCAATCCTTGGACCATCCCACCCAGACCCATTTCCTATAACCCACCTAATCTACACATCCCTGAACACTGCGGGCAATTTAGCATGGCCAATCCTCCTAACCTGCACATCTTTGGATTGTGGGAGGAAACCAGAACACCTGGAGGAAACCTACACAGACACGGGGAGAATGTGCAAACTCCACACAGACAGTCGCCTGAGGGTGGAATCAAACCCATGTCCCTGGCGCTGTGAGGCAGCAGTGCTAACCACTGAGCCACTGTGCCACCCTCTTGCATTTGGCTGATATCCCTCCAAACCCTTCCTATTTACAGACTTATTCAAACATCTTTTAAACGTTACAACTGTATCTACATCCAACACTTTCTCTGGCAGTTCATTCACTCACTCTCCATGTGAAAACTTTGCCCCTTGTATCCTTTTTAAAACTTTCTTCTCTCACTTAAAAGTATGCTCCCTAGTTTTGAACTCCTTCAGCCTAGGGAAAAGATTCTTGCTATTCACCTTAGCTATGCCCTTCATCGTTTTATAAACCTCTATAAGGTTCCCCTCAATCTCCTACACTTCAGTGAAAAATCTCCCAGGCTATCCAGCCTCTCTTTATAATTCAAACCCTCCATTCCAGCAACATCCTGGTCAATCTTTTCTGAGCCCCTTCAATTTAGTAATATCATTCCTATGGCAGGACAACCAGAACTGTACACAATATTCCCAAAAAGACGTCACCAATGTCCTGTATAAACTCGACATGACATTTCAACTCTTAGACTCAAATGTCTGAGCAATAAAGCAAGAATGCTAAATGTTTTCTTAACCACCCTGTCTATATATGATGCAAATTTCAATGGATTATGTACCTGAATCCCTAGGTCTCCCTGTTCCACAACACTACCTAGGGCTGTAGCATTGAGTGTATAAGTCATGTCCTGGTTTATTTTACCAGTCTGGACCTGAATACTCACCCCTGACCCACCATAAGCACACATTTTCTCACTTGATACACTAGCCATTCACACCTTACCCTCACCTATCTGACTAGTCAATCACATCTCACTCTATCCTCTCATTTACTTTACAAACCTATCCTGCCTTGCAACTTTCAAAATGTCTGCTGGACATTTAACTTCAGAATATGGTTGTAAAAGGGGGCATGGACCTTGTCTATTGCTGGATATCATGATTCCTGGGCCATTTTGTAATGAGTCCCCTGTCTAGGAATCTCCAACATGGATGTTGTTAGAAAATAATTTTTAATCTCATCAGGATTTGAAATAGAGGGCTGGGAGTTTCAGGGCAGGTGTCACGTCATGGCTCATAGTGACACCTTTCACACTATCTTCCATTCCTTACCTTAGTAATTATGCAAGCAGCCTCTTCAGAGTCCTTCTCCTGCAATCACTTGGCTGGAGAAAGATTCCTGTCATTGCTGGGACCTTCAGGTGTACAAACTGTTGAAAACCTCTTCAGATGCTGCAAGTCATGAATTGGCTTTCCCCCTGTCCTCTTATGAAATGGAAATAGCTCATAGAGAGAAGCTGGTGCCTTGCTTTCCAACTGGAAACCAGGAGACCCTGGTGGGCAGGTTGGGAGAGGAAAGGGTTATCCTCCACACAGTGAACACCAGAGGAAGCCAAGGAAGCTAACCTTAGCCAGACAATGCTGCCTCCAAGGTACAATAGAATTCACCACAGTGCAGGGAAAACTGATAAATCGTATTCTTCACTTCACAAGGGTACGTGCCACCATCTTCTCCCCTTTAGCTCACACTCAGTCTGACTCAGTCATTGCACACAAACCTTACTACTGCTCAGGCTACCAACCTCAGTAATGTATGCAAAATCGCCAATCAACATCTCTCATGTGCTTCTTCCTTCGTGACAACTGACCCTTTCTGCCCTCTGCCTAAACAGCTCTCAGTCCACAGGGGCTGGCAGCTTCCAAGTGAGCACAGAGTGAACAAGTGCTAAGAAATGAAGAGCCATATGATGTACCCTGTGTCCAAGCGCTCTGTGTATATGCGCAAGACGGCTGTGTGTACAAAATATCTTAACCCCAGCATGAAAGTCAAAGGTCACCCTGAGCTCCAGAGTGTAGTCCTGAATTGGATTCTGAGTTGCAGACCAGCCAAGGTCATGTAGTGAGGCTGGTGGCTTGCCAAAACCAACTTCAGCAGACAATGTGTGAAGGATGATACATCTACAAAGCAGTCAAAGACAGCTTGGTGAAAGGACATTAAAATGGAGACCAGAGATACAATCAGAGAGCTGCATCTGCTTGGTAAACACTTGGACTTTCATGTCGGAGAGTGTTGTCATCTAATTTCCTGGGAGAGTAAGGGAGAATTGCAAGCTGCATAGAAAGGAAGTGAGTTCAGAAAATAGTGAGATGAAAATATGTGGAAACATTGAAAATAGGAGCAGGAATAGGCATAAAGTATGCCTTTTGAGCCTGCTCCACCATTCAGTAATGGTTATGGATAATCAGTACCCTGTTTCCACTTTCATCCATATCATGGGATCACAGAATCCCTACAGTGTGGAAGCATGCTATTTGGCCCATCAAGCCCACACCAACCAGACCCACACCCCCTCTATTCTATGCCTGTAACGATGTATTTCCCATGGCTAACCCACCGAGCCTGCATATTCCTGGAAACTATGGGTAATTTAGCATCACTAATCCATTCAACCTGCACCTCTTTTGATTGTGGGAGGATACCAGATCACCTGAAGGAAACCCATGCAGACACATGGAAAGGTACAAATTCCATGCAGTCACCTGAGGCTGGAATTGAACCCAGGTCCCTGGCGCTGTGAGGGAGCAGTACTAACCACTGAGCCACCGTGCCACCCATATCCTTCATTTCCTTTTGAATGAAAATTTGTGTCTTCTGGAAAACATTCAATGATTTGGCCTCAACCAATTTCTGTAGCAAAGAATTCTACTCTCAGTAGTCTCCAGGTAAAGAAATTTCTCAACTCAGTCCTAAATAAGGGAAATAAGTGGGGATGCTTTGGGCCGCATAGAAATTACCAGAGAGGAAGTGTTTGCAGCCTTAAAGTGCATTACGGTAGATAAATCCCCCGGCCCTGATTCAGTTCATCCTTGGGCATTGTAGGAGGCTAGGGAAGAAATTGCTGAGGCCCTTGCAGAGATTTTTGCTTCATCATTAGCCACAGATGAAGTTTTGGAAGACTGGAAGCTGGCTAATGTTGTTCCATTGTTTAAGAAAGGTAGCAAAGACAAGCCAGGGAACTACAGGCCAGTGAGCCTGACATCAGTAGTAGGAAAGTTATTAGAGAGGATACTGAGGGACAGAATCAACCAACATTTGGATATTCAATGTCTGATTAGGGGTAGTCAGCATGGGTTTGTTGAAGGGAAGTCATGTCTGACAAATCTTTCAGTGATTTTCGAAGAGGTAACCAAGAGGATGGATGATGGTAGGGTAGTGGGTGTTGTCTTTATGGACTTTAGTAAAGCCTTTGACAAGGTCCCGCAGGCTAATCATGAAAGTTAGGTCTCATGGGATCCAGGGAGAGCTAGCTAAGTGGACTCAAAATTGGCTCGATGGTAGGAAGCAGAGGTTGATGGTTGAAGGTTGTTCCTTGGACTGGAGGCCTGTAACTAATGGTGTGCCACCGGGGTCGATGTTGGGACATTTCTTATTTGTTATTTACATAAGTGATCTGGATGTGAATGCACAAGGGATGATTAGTAACTTTGCAGATGACAAAAAATCAGGAGGTATCATTGATAGTGAAGAAGAGTATCAAAAATTACAGAGGGATCTTGATCAGATGGGGAAGTGGGCTGAGGATTGGCAAATGCAATTCAATACAGAAAAGTGTGAGGTGTTGCATTTTGTAAAGTCAAACCAGGGTAGGACTTACACAGTAAATGGTAAGGTCCTGAGGAGTGTTGTGGAACAGAGGAACCCAGGAGTACAAGTACATAGTTCGTTGAAAACGGCATCACAGGTGGGCAGGGTGGTGAAGAAGGCATTTAGCATGCTGGCCTTCATCGGTCAAAGCATTGAGTATCGGAATTGGGATGTTATGTTACAGTTGTATAAGTCATTGGTGAGGCCACACTTGGAGTATTGTGTACAATTTTGGTCTCCCTGTTATAGGAAAGACATAGTTAAACTGAAAAGTGTGCAAAGAAGATTTACAAGGATGTTGCCAGGACTAATAGCCTGAGTTAAAGGGATAGGACATTATTCCTTGGAATGTTGGAGAATGAGGGGTGTCCATATTGGGGTGTATAAAATCATGAGAGGCATAGATAGGATGAATATATATAATCTTTTTTCCCAGGGATGGGGAGTTGAAAACTAGAGGGCATAGGTTTAAGGTGAGAGGGGATAGATTTAAGAAGGACCTGACGGGCAACTTCTTCATGCAGAGAGTGGTGCGTATATGGAATGGGCTGCCGGAGAAATTGGTTGAGGCAGGTACAATAGCAACATTTTAAAAACAGTTGGATAGGTACATGGATGAGAAGGGTTTAGAGGGATATGGACCAAATGTAGGTAATTGGAACAAGCTGAGTGGGCACCATTGTCAGCATGAACCAGTTTGGGCCGAAGGGCCTGTTTCCATGCTGTATTACTCTATGAATCTATGACTCTAAATGGCCTACCCTGTACCTTTAGACTGTGACCTCCCTGCTTCTGGTTTTGGAATCCCTGGTCACTGGGCACATCCTTCCTGTGTTTACCTTGTCTTGTCCTGTTGGAATTTTAAAGGTTTGTATAAGATCCCTCCCATGCCCGCCACACCTTCTCCTAACTTCCAGTGAATGTAGTCCTAAATGATCCAGTCTGTCTTCATACGGCAATCCTGTCATCCCAGGAATCAACATCCTTCCTCAGATAAGGAGACCAAAACTGCGCACAATACTCCAGGAGTGGTCTCACCAAGGTCCTGTACAATTGCAGCAAGACATCCCTAGTGCTGTACATGAATCCTCCCTCTATGAAGGCCAACATACCATTTGCCTTCTTCACCAGAAGGACACCAGGTCTCTTTGCACCTCTCCCTTTTTCAATCTATCAGCATTCAGATAATAATCCGTCTTCCTGTTTTTGCCACCAAAGTAGACAACCTCACATTTATTTGTTTCCAGGGAGCGGTGTCGGAGGGAGGTGCAGTCAGAGTAAACAAAACCTAGCTGGAAAGGTGATGTCACAGGGGAGCTGTGACCTGATTAGCTGGTAGGAAATCTGCCCTAAATTTATAAAGGACACTCCAGAACTAATAGATAACTTAACTAACTGGGATTAACTAACTAATAACTTAACTAACCAAGTAGAGATGGCTGGACAGGTGATGTGTTGTAGCTGTATGATGTGGGAGCTGACTGATCCCATTGCGAGCTGCAGTGAGCATGTCTGCAGCAAGTATTGGTTGCTTGAAGAACTTCAGCGCAGAGTTGATGAGCTGGAATCCGAGTTCAAACACTACGGTACATCTGGGAGGGGGAGAAGTACCTGGGCGCTTTGTTTCAGGAGGCAGTCACACCTGGCAGATTACGTATTTCAAATTTTGTCAGTGATCAGGAACAGCAGGGTGTGATTGCAACTGAAGCAGGTAGGGGGATCCTGAATTCAGGAACAGAGGAGCTCAGCTCTTGAAGAAGGGTCTGAAGAAGGGTCCAGACCCGAAACGTCAGCTTTCCTGCTCCTCTGATGTGGCTTGGCCTGTTGTGTTCATCCAGCTCTACACCTTGTTAGCTCAGCTCTTGACCTTGTCCAACAGGTACGAGGTACTTGCTCCCTGTGTCGATGAGGAAAAGGGCTGTAGGGAGGCTGAGCCAACTCACCACGGCACCATGGCATGGGAATCATTCAAGAGGGGGGAGCAAAAAGACAAGTGGTAGTCATAGAGGATTCTATAATTAGGGCAATAGATAGTATCCTTTGTCAGCAGGATCAAGAGTCCCGTGTGGTGTGTTGCCTACCCAGTGCCAGGGTGAGGGATATTTCTGACCAGCTTGACAGGATATTGGAGCAGGAGGGCAAGGATCCAGTTGTTGTGGCCCATGTTGGGACAGACAACATAGGCAAGGCTAGGAAGGAGGATCTGTTTGGGGTTATCAAGCATTAGGAACAAAATTAAGGAACAGATTACTGCCTAAGCCATGTGCAAATTGGAATAGGGATAAGAAAATTAGGGACGTAAACAGGTGGCTAAAGGAATGGTGTGGGAAAGAGGGGTTCCATTTCATGGGGCGTTGGCATCAGTATTGGAACAGGAGGGATCTATTCCATTGGGACAGTCTCCACCTGAACTGATCTGAAACCAGTGCTCTAGTGAAAAGGATAAGTAGGGTGGTCATTAGGACTTTAAACCAGTGAAATGTGGGGAAGGGAAAGAGAAAATGACAGGAAATAGAATGGTAAATAGAAAAGGAAACATTAATGCAAGAGGGTTTAACTACATCATGGACTATGAAGGAAGTTAAGAGGAAGAAAAACTCATGAAATGACAGGAAGTTAAGGGAGGTGGTGTTGCTCTGATATTTAAGGACAACATCAGGGTGGTAGTGAGAGATGATATAGGCTCTATGGAGAATAAGGTTGAATCCGTTTGGGTGGAAACTAGAAATTCTAGAAAGAAAAAGTCACTGATGGACATAGTCCATAGACCACCAAATAATAACATCACATTGGGATGGGCAACAAACAAAAAAAAACTAGTATCTGTAAAAATAGTATGACAATTATCGTGAGGGATTTTAATCTACGTGTCGATTGGTCGAACCAGGTCAGTGAAGGCAGCCTTGAGGAGGAGTCATTAAATGTATTCACGATAGCTTTCTTGAACGGCATGTAATGGAACCAATGAGGGAGCAAACTATCCTAGATCTGGTCCTGTATAATGAGACAAGGATAATTAATGATCTCATTGTTAGGGATCCTCTTGGAAGAAGTGATCACAGTATGGTTAAATTTAGAATACGGATGGAAAGTGAGAAGATAAAATTTAATACCAGGGTCCTTTGCTTAAACAAAGGAGACTGTAATAGGATGAGGGTGAAGTGGCTAAAGCAGACTGGAAGCAAAGACTCAACACTGGGACAGTTGGCGAATAGTGGAGGTCTTTCAAAGGAATTTTTCAAAGTGCTCAGCAAAAGTGTCAGGAGATGACAGGAAGGTAAGGGAGGTGGTCAGTGAAAAGAAAGGACTATAGGAAAAGGGGTAATCAGCCGTGGATATCTAAGGAAATAAGAAACGCTATCAAATTGAAAGTTAAGGCATACAAAGTGGCAAAGACCAGTGGGAAACTGGAAGATTGGGAAAAATTTTAAATGTCAACAGAAAGCCACAAAAAGGACTATAAAGAAAAGTAAGATAGACTATGAAACTAAACTAGCTCAAAATGTAAAGACAGATAGCAAAAGTTTCTATAAATTTATAAAACAAAAAAGAGTGGCTAAGGTAAACATTGGTCCTTTAGAGGGTGAGAAGGAGGATTTAATAATGGGAAATGAGGAAATAGCTGAGGAATTGGACAGACATTTTGCGTCAGTCTTCACAGTGGAGGACACAAATAATTCATCGGTAATTGATGATAAGGAGACTAAGGTAGGTGAGGACCTATACACGATCATTATCACAAAACAGGTAATGTTGGGCAAGCTAATGGAGCTAAAGGTAGACAAGTCTCCTGACCCTGATGGAATACTTCCCAGGGTACTGAAAGAAATGGTGGGATTAGTAGCAAATTCACTCGTGGTAATTTTCCAAAATTTGCTGGACTCTGGGGCAGTTCCAGCAGATTGGAAAACAGCAAATGTGACGTCACTGTTTAAAAAACGAGGTAGGCAAAAGATGGGGAATTGTAGGCCAGTTAGCTTAACTTCTGTAGTGGGGAAAATGTTGAATCTATCATCAAGAAACAAATAGCAAGACATCTAGATAGAAATTGCTCCAGTGGGCAGATGCAGCATGGATTCATGAAGGGCAGGTCATGCTTGACTAATTTGCTGGAATTCTATGAAGACATTACGAACGCGTTGGACAATGAGGACCCAGTATATGTGGTATATCTGGATTTCCAAAAGGCATTTGATAAGGTGCTGCACAAAAGGCTGCTGCATAAATAAAGGTGCACAGCGTTACAGACAAAGTATTAGCATTGATCGAAGATTGGTTAACTAACAGGAAGCAAAGAGTGGGGATAAATGAGTGCTTTTCTGGTTGGCGAACAGTGACTAGTGGTGTGCCTCAGGGATCAGTGCTGGGACCGTAATTGTTTACAATTTACATAGATGATTTGGAGTTGTGGACCACATGTAGTGTGTCAAAGTTTGCAGATGACACGAAGATAAGTGATAGAGCAAAGTGTGCAGAGGACTCTGAAAGTTTGCAGAGGAATATAAATAGTTTAACCGGATGGGCGAAGGTCTGGCAGATGGAATTCAATGTTGATAAAAGTGAAGTCATCCATTTTTGTCGGAATAACAGTGAAAAGGACTATTATTTGAATGGTTAAAAATTGCAGCATGCTGGTGTGTAGTGGGCCCTGGGTGTCCTTGTGCATGAATCACAGAAAGTTATTTTGCAGGAACAACAGGTAATTAAGAAGGCAAATGGAATTTCATCTTTCCTTGCCAGACGGATTGAGTTTAAAAACAGAGAGGTTCTGTTGCAGCTGTAAAGGGTGCTGGTAAGGCCGCACCTGGAGTACTGTGATAACAAGGTGTAGAGCTGGATGAACACAGCAGGATCCTCCTCCTCCTGCTCCTCTGATGCTGCTTGGCCTGCTGTGTTCATCCAGCTCTATACCTTGTTATCTCAGATTCTCCAGCATCTGCAGTTCCTGCTATCCCTGTGGGCAGTTTGGGTCTCTTTAGTTGAGAAAGGATGTACTAGCACAGGACAGGGTGCAGAGGAGATTCACTAGGTTGATTCCAGAGTTGAGAGGTTTGATTTATGGGGAGAGGCTGAATAGACTGGAATTATATTCATTGGAATTTAGAAGAATGGCAGGGTGGGGGGGGTCTAATAGAAACATATAAAATTATGAAGGGAATAGATAAGATAGAAACAGGGAGGTTGTTTCCACTGGCGGGTGAAACTAGAACAAGGGGGCACAGCCTCAAAATTAGGGGGAGCATACTTAGGGTTGGATTGAGGAGGAACTTCTTCACCCAAAGGGTTGTGAATCTGTGGAATTCCTTGAATTTTTTGAATAGTAAAGGAATTATGGGTTATGGTGAGGGGGTGGGTAAGTGGAACTGAGATCATGAAGATTGGCCATGATCTTATTGAATGGCGGAGCAGGCTCGAGGGGCCAGATAGCCTACTCCTGTTCCTGGTTCTTATGCTTTTAACCACATATACGTCATCTGTCATGCATTTTCCCACTCACTCAATTTGTCCAAATTACACTGAAACACTCTGTATTCTCTTTGCACTTCATTGTCTCACCTAGCTTTGTGTCATCTGAAAACTTGAGGATATTATATTTCGCTCTCTCACCTAAATGATTAACATATATTGTGAACAGCTGATGACGAAGCGCTGATCCCTATGGTACCTCACTGGTCACTGGCTGCCACTCTGAAAAAAAAGACCTATTTATTCTTACTCTTTGTTTCCTGTATGTGAACCAGTTCTCTGTGCATGTCAGTATATTACCCCAATGTAATTTTAATTTTACATACTAATCTCTCATGTGGGACTTATCAAAAGCTTTCTGAAAGCCCAAATAAACCACATCCACTGGCTCCCCGTTATTGACTCTACTAGTTACAGTCTTGAAAAATTCCAGTAGATTTGTCAAACATAATTTCCCTTTTTTGTAAATCCATGCTGATTCAGTCCACTATTTTTCAAGTGCTCTGCTATTATGTCTTCCATAATGGACACTAACATTTTCCCTATTACTGGTCTATAATTCCCTTTATTTTTCTCTCTGCTTTTATTGCTCAAGTTGCTCAGACTTGAAAATTGACTTGCTTTTATTTGAAGCTATAAGTTATGCATTTTGCTATATGTTTGCTATGAGAAATATATATATATTCAAAGCAGGTTAGAGGATTCTTACAGGGTATTTTGTTTTCTTTGGAAATGAAACTGTGCTTGATTGAAAAAGATTGGGATTTTGAAATGACAATGGCTCGGAAGTTTCATAAAAATGCTGATCCTTAAGGGAGGTAAGTCGATATACCAAGGAAAGAATGCTGATTGAATGAAGATATAACAGAAAAATTGAATCATAATATCCCACTGAGAGTAGTTACCTGAGGTTGCTTGTGATCCTGTGTTGCTGGCATAATTGGATGTCTCAACAGATGCAAAGCGAAAATCGAGCCATTGTGCAGTTCTATCGACCCTCAACCTAATGAACACCAGAAATGCAAGTGTAATTTGGCCAGAGTTAAAGGTGGTCTGATATGAATATCCCATTTTCCATCTTGACTGACCAGATTGTGTAGAGAGCAGGGAATGGAATAGCAGCCTGCCATCTGCTAGATAGGGATCAAATAATAGGTTTCTGAGTCCCTAATTAAACAAAATTGCAATCTCACTGCCAATTCTGACCACATAGTATTAAATTTGGCCTGAGAAAGCCTCCATTGGACCAGCCAATGACAGATGGTGAGTTGTTGTTGTTATGCCTTGGGAGAAAGTCAAGTGAAAGTCCAATGTCAGGTATAAAAAGTCAAATATAGCTGCTGAAGAAAGCAGCAAATCCCTGAGAGACAACTATAAGTGAACAGCAAGTGTTGTTTCAGGTTATGCAAATGTAGTGTTTGTATTTTAATGTGACATGTTTAAAAAGAAAAGAACATGGGGGCTGGTGAAATTCTTCATTCAGCATAGCCTGGGTGATAACATATTCTAATGAATTTTTATATACAATGGACTGCAGTTGTTTTCTGTTGCCTCCCAAAATGAACAGTGATTTTTTTTTAAAAAAGAAAAATTTCTTAAACATTATCTTTGCTTTTACTGACAAAAATTTATCATTTACCAAAATTCCTTTAAACACAATTTTACACTGTTGTTCACTGTAATTTAGGTTGCATTTTATGTGCATTTACAGCTTAAAAATAATGAGGAGCAAAAGAGAGTTTCTGCTGCCTGCTATAATGCAAGCTTACACAAAGTTAACTTAGCTTTCTGATGGCAAGCTTAAGTGATCAATTAAAGGGCTGTAATTGCTAATCATATATCAAAACTACAAGTTGTTGCTGCCATCACTTGTAACTGAATCTTGAACAGTGGGCTTCGACCATATATTAGACATCCTCCAATCCATTTTCACAAGCAAAGATCCTAATGCCTATTAAAGGAAGCCTATGGTTGATGGCTAACAGACTTCCACTACGTAACGAGCCTATGCACTACATATCACAAGCCGATAATTGAAATAAGAGAGTTCTGATTTAAGGAATCTATGTATGTCAGTGTATCCACTAAGCAGCAGGGCTACATTCTGACCTGAAAGTTCTTATGCAGGCTCTGCATAACCTACTTCCTACCAACCTGCATTCCTTTAATGTGGTACCTATATAGTCAATCTAAATTGGATATAATGTGTCTTTATACAATGGTTAAGTCTACCATAAAAACTGTTTTGAGCTAGTAAGCCTTAAAGAAAAGCATACTCACACTCCATAAGGTCTTGGTTTCATTCTTGAAAATTGGTAAACTTCATTCTTGTTTTCTAAGATGGCTGATGAATTTCTCTCTATGATTTTCTCCATGTATTTACATGTGTGTTGGCTTGTTAAGACCTCATTGTCTCTGGGCTATTGAATAAGCTTTAAATGTCCAATGTACATCCACAAAAGCTTTTTCTTAAAAGGCCTGATCAGTTTTTTCTTCAACTGTCCTCGATGAAGGCTTCAGATTTACTGTTTATTTATCTGTTTTTATTTTTATCTTACAAGGGCTCGGCTATTTTCTGAAAGTCAAATCTACAGGATCTTGAAGAGTCATAGAATCATACAGCACAGAAGCAGACCCTTCAGTCCAACCAGTCCATGCTGACCATAGTTCCAAACCAAACTAGTCCCACCTGTATAAGCTTGGCCCAAATCCCTCCAAACATTTCTTATTCATGTATTTATCTAAATGTCTTTTAAACGTTGTAACTGTACCCTCATCCACCACGTTCTCTGGAAGTTCATTCCACACACGAACCACTCTCTGTGTAAAAAAAAAGCCACTCATGTCTTTTTAAAATCATTCCCCTGTTGCCTTAAAAATATACCCCCTACTGTTGAAATTCGCCACCTGAGGAAAAAGACACCTGCTATTTACCTTACCTATACCCCCCATTATTTTATAAGGTCACCCTTCAGCCTCCTATCCATACATCTCTACAACGTTTTCTCACAGATTCTTGGCAGTTATTCAAATGTTGTATACAGTGCATTTTATTCTCACCAAAGCAACAGTTCAATTACTTCATAAATTGGTCACTTCCTTTACAATACTTGTTACAACAGTTAACAATAGGAAAAAAAGATATATCATTCAGCCTTCGCAATCTTCAAAATCTCCCCTCCCCTGACTGCATCCCAAAACCAGCCCAGCTTGTCCCCGCCTCCCTAACCAGTCCGTCCTTCCTCCCACCTATCCCCTCCTCCCACCTCAAGCTGCACCCCATTTCCTACCTACTAACCTCATCCCGCCCCCTTGACCTGTCCGTTCTCCCTGGACTGACCTATCCCCGCCTTAACTCCCCACCTACACTCACCTTCACTGGCTCCAAACCCCCCTCTTTGACCTGTCTGTCTCCTCTCCACCTATCTTCTCCTTTATCCATCTTCTATCCACCTCCCACTCTCTCCCTATTTATTTCAGAACCCCATTCCCGTCCCCCATTTCTGAAGAAGGGTCTAGGCCCGAAACGTCAGCCTTCCTGCTCCTCTGATGCTGCTTGGCCTGCTGTGTTCATCCAGCTCTACACCTTGTTATCTCAGATTCTCCAGCATGCAGTTCCTACTATCTCTATCATTCAGCCTGTCTTGCACGTAACAAACAAGTACAACTTACCTAAATTACAACAAAATGCTTGGTATTATATGTTTAGTGTTTCAAACTTTCAGGTTATGGTTTTCATTTGCTTTGTCATGGTGACCAACTTTCTCCTTCCTCTACCCTGGCATTAAAAAAAACTAGCAATTTGGCTGTTCAGTTGTCACACTCTTATTAAAGTTTAAACACAAATGTGTACATTAATCATCTCTCAGCTATAAAACATACTCGGTTAACGTATTCCCCAGGGTATTATGTTTCAATTCCCACAGTCTATTCAGTCGCAGACAAATAAAGCACCGGGAGCCATGTTGCCTCTGAGCTACATGCCTGCCCACCAAGTTAACACCATGCACGTGCTGTGAAAGATATTTTGCTGCTCCATCAATAGATGCCTTGTGAAGCTGTGGCACCACTCATGGCTGTTTTCCATTGGCAACTGATCCTGCTTGATGTGGTCATGCGTGCCACAATGACAACAACTGATGGACTTGCACCCTGTAAGTGGGCAGTGGTGGAGATCAGGAGCTGCCATTTAAATTTGACTCAGTGCACTGGTGAGAGTAGGTTTTGAGGGATTCTGAGCCTTGTGGGTACAAATATTTGTTTCTGAGACAATTTGCTACTATTATTACAGTTCTGAAGAAGGGTCACTGGACTCAAAAATACTAACTCCGCCTTTTCTCCACTGATGCTGAGTTTCTCCACCAATTTCTGTTTTTGTTTGAGATCTTCAGCATCAGCAGTTGTTTTATTTTTGTGGTACAATTATTTATTTAATACAGTTTGACTGCTTTGTCCAAGAAATGCATTCAAGACTGAATTAGATTTTTGATGGACAAGTGACTTGAGGGTTATGAAGTGGAGTTGGGGCCAAAACCATGAGCCAAGGTTTTATTTGAATGGCATAGCAGGCTCGAGGGGAAAATGGCCAGTCTAGTACTAGTAAGAATTAAACTCAAAGAATTACAGAATAAGTTGTCCTGTAGTGGGTGGGGAAGTGGTAGGCAGATTAATTAGACCGAGCATTTTTAATAAGACTTAGTAAGATGACTTTTAGGCGAGTTAGCTTCACACATTAATTACACACATGGGTGAAAGAAAAGGAATGTTGCTTTGGAGGCAGAAGAATTTATCATTCATTGAGAGAGCACAAGTTAAGTTTATCACTCGTTTTTTTTGTTTGTAGTGCATGTCTTTACTAAAGATGGCTCCCTTAGTATTTTGGTTGTGAACTAATTGGCATGTGCGTGTTTACAAAGAAACCTAACAAAATTTTGGCTCAACTTACTAACATAGCATCTCCAAATACTAAACCCATCACAAATAGATGCACTCAGATGAGGCTAGAAACAGATAGACAACTAGGTTACAACGCAAAACAAAATATTTTATTCAATGCATTGTACAATGGAAGAAACCATAAGCAAAGTATACCCAGCAAACGGTGACAATCTCAACATGTGCATATTAAACCAGAGTTTTTCAGCACATGTTGCTAAATTTTGTTTAAACAGCAAGTGTTGAGAGAAGCACAGCACATCTGGCAGCATCAGAATAAAGAGACAGTTAACATTGAGTCCAATATGATTCTTCCTGCATCTTTCAGTTCCGAAGAACAGTAGTGGGCTTGCTGTTGCAGAAAAAGGGAGGAGGTGGCAGCAAGTGGAACAGATTTTTAGGATGATCCAGAGCAAAAGGCAAAGGGAGGTTCCTCAGTGTCTGCTCCTGGCTCTGTTTTACCCCATCTGGAGTCAAACTGAAATTCCATCCTGTGAGTTTTGAATCCACCCAGGGATTATAGGCATCTCAGTGAGATAGAACAGTCCTCAGACAGCTGTTCTCATTCTTATAAATAGAAATTTAAAACAGTGCCATGCACCTTCAAATGCACGCTCACTTTTCATTGCCTCATGCTATTCTGGTCCCTACTTCCTTTTCATACTTTGTCTCATGGGAGGCCTTTAAAAGTGTGATAGCCAGAATTCAAGATCTTTATGTTCCTGTGAGGGTGAAGGGCAAAGTTGGCAAGAGTAGGAACACTGGATGACAAGGCATATTGAGGCTTTGACCAGAGAAAAGGAGGCACAGCTCAGGAGCAGGCAGCTGGGATCAAGGGAATCCCTGGAAGTGTATGGGGAATACAGGAATTTATTGAAGGAGGAAATCAAGAAGGTGAAAAGGGGGCATGAGATAGCTTTGGTTGAGAAGATTAGGGTGAATCCAAAGAGATCCTTTAAGTATGTTGAAGGAAAAAGAACAACTAGAGACAGAATAAGACCCTTCAAGGATCAAAGTGAACACGTAAGCGTGGAACCGCAAGAGATGGGTGAGGTCCTCAATGAATACTTCTCTGTGTTTACCATGGAGAAAGACATGAAGGCTTGGGAACTTGGGGAAGTTAGTGGTGATATCTTGGGGACAGTCCATATCACAGCACAGGAGGTGTTGGAAGTATTTGAATGTACAAAGGCAGATAAATCTCCTGGTCCTGATCACATATATCCAAGAAACCTGCAAGAGGCTAGGGAAGAAATTGTAGGGGCCCTGGCTGATATATTTGCATCATTGCTAGCCAAGGGTAGTGAATGTTGTGCCCTTATTCAATGGCTGCAAAGAAAACCATGGGAATTATAGACCAGTAAGCTTAACATCTGTAGTAGGTAAGTTACTTAAGAAGATTCTGAGGGATAAGATATACATGCATTTGGAAAGACAGGGTTTTATTAGGCATAGTCAGCATGGCTTTGTGCATAGGAGATCATGCCTCACAAATTTGTTAGGAGTTTTTTGAAGTGACCAGGAAGGTTGAGGGCAGCACAGGAGTCTATATAGATTTCAGTAAGTCCTTTGATAAGGTTCCACATGGTAGGCTGCTCTGGAAGATTAGATCACATGGAATCCAGGTAGAGCTAGCAAATTCGATACACATTTGGCTTGATGATAGGGAACAGATGGTAATCATAGAATCCCTACAGTGTGGAAACAGGCCCTTCGGCCCAACAAGTCCACACCGAACCTCAGAGTATCCCACCCAGACCCATTCCCCTATAACCCACCTAACCTACACCTCCCTGAAAACTATGGGCAATTTATCATGGCCAATCCACCTAGCCTACACATCTTTGGACTGTGGGAGGAAACCGGAGCACCCGGAGGAAACCCGCGCAGACACAGGGAGAATGTGCAAATTCCACACAGAGTCGCCCGAGGGTGGAATCGAACCCGGGTCCCTGGTGCTGTGAGGCTGCAGTGCTAACCACTGACCCCCTATGTCACCCTGTAATAGTGGAAGGATGTTTATCGGACTGGAGGCCTGTGGCTGTCATATGCCTCAGGGGTTGGTACTGGGCCCATTGCTGTTTGTTATCTATATCAATGATTTGATGAGAATGTACAAGGCATGATCAGTAAGTTGCAGATGGCACTAAAATAGGTGTTATCGTGGACAATGAGGAAGGTTATCAGAAATTGCAGCAGGATCTTGATCAGCTGGGGTAGTAGGCCAAAAAAATGGCAAACGGAGTTTAATATCAATAAATGTGAGGACAGTCAAATCCAGGTAGGAGTTTCATGGTGACTGGTGAATGGTAGGGCCTTAAGGAGTATAGGGGAAGAGAGGGACCTTGGAGTTCAGGTGCACAGTTCTCTGAAAGTGGAGTCACAGGTAGACAGGGCAGTGAAGGCTTTTGGCACACTGGCCTTCATCAGTCAGGGTACTGAGTACAGAAGTTGGGAAGTTATAATGCAATTGTACATGACGTTGGTGAGGCCGCATTTGGAGTATTGAGTTCAGTTTTGGTCACCTTGGCATAGGAACGATGTTATTAAACTGGAAAGAGTGAAGAAGAAATTTACAAGGATGTTGCCAGGATTCAAGGGACAGAGTTATAGGGAGAGGTTGGACAAGCTAGGACATTTTTTCTTTAGAGCACACATGACTGAGGGGGGATCTTAGACAAGTGTATGTGATCATGAGAGGCACAGATAGGGTTAATACACTCAGTCTTTTTGGAGGGAATCAAGGACGAGAGGGCATCAGTTTAAGGTAAGAGGGCAAAGAATACATGGGAACCTGAGGGGCAACTTTTTTCCCCCCACACAGAGTGAATGAGCTGCCAGCAGAAGTGGTTGAGGCAGGTACAGTAACAACATTTAAAAGCCATTTGGACAAATACATGGATAGGAAAGGTTTAGAAGGTATAGGCCAAGTGCAGGGAAATGGCTTAGCGTGGATGGATATTTTGGTCAGCACAGAACAGTTTGGGTCAAAGAGCGTGACTCCATGCTGTAGGACATCTCTCTCTGCATATTTACGTTACACAGGACTGGCACTGACCTCATCGGTTCTGGAAATCTTCCCATGTCATGGTTTCCCACTATTGTACAGCCCTCTTCCTAACATTCACTAACTGGACTGACCTGGCAAACTCAAATTTCAGTTCTTCCTATCTTGGCTATTATTTTTTCTCCCCTTCTCAGTCCTACTCTGGTCCCCCTCCCACAACTTTCTCCAATATTATTACGTCCTGCTTTTGCCCAGAATTGGAAAAATTAAATAAATTTGGCTTCTAATTTCTATTCTTCTCTCACATCCATCTTTGGCTCTTTACTTTGACTTCTCACTTTCCATTTTTTGGGGTATTCCGTCCACTAACAGCCATTACAAACTAACTGACTGACTCCCATTTGCCTCAACTACACTTCCTTAGACCCTGCTTCCTGTAAGAAAACCATTCCAATCTCCCAATTTCTTGGTCTCTGTCACAGCAAATCAAATGGTGCCACTTTCTACAGGAATGTTTCCAAGTGTCTTTTTTTTTTTGCTGGAGGAGGATTTCCCACTGACTCATTTCCTGCACTTCAACCCTCACCCCTGCCCCTCCTACTCAGATAGCATCCTTGTCCTCATTTGCCAATGCACTCTGCCCCCTCTGCCCAGCACCATTTCCATCAGCAGGATGTCATCAAACACATCCATCCCTCCCATCAAGGATCATTTCCTCCATGACATTACGGTTCACTCCTGTCATTTCCACAACCTCCCACTCTCCCTACCTTTCAGCTTCCTGTGCAGTCACAAATGATGCAACACTTTCCCTTTTACTACCTCACTCTTCACCGTTCAAAACCCCAAACACACCTTCCAGGTGAAGTAACAGTTTCTTTTAATCTAGCCTACAGAATTTGCTGCTCACATAGTGATATCTTGTACAGTGAGACCAAATGCTGACTAGGTAATCATTTTGATGAACATCCCTGCTCTGGTGGCAAAAACAATCCTGACTTTCCCGTCCTTTGCCATTTCAATGCACCAACAAGGGCTCAGGCCAACACTTGTGACTTGCGCTGTCCGCAGTGTTCCAGAAAGTTCAATGCACAGCAACTAATTTCCCTCTTACGCATTTTACAGTCTTCAGGAATCAACATCAGAGTTCAACAACTTACAACATCTCCCCCTCCATGGTCTTGCTTGCATGGATTTGCTGTTAGTACAGCAGGCTTATTTTCTACTCTTGATACCTATTAGTAACAATAACTAATCACTAACAGCTGTTCTCTACTACCATGAGCACTCCCTTTGACTTTCATTCTGAGGCAGCCTTAACATCTGTTCTATATCCTCTTCCTTCCCCTTTTCCTGAAGCATAAATAAAAATCCTTTTTTTATATCCCCCTCATATCAGACTTGAAATGATAACTATTTCTGTCCCTAGACAGACTTGTTGCAATGCTCCAACACTTTTTCAGAGCTCTAGACATCTCATTATTTCATGTTTACTTTGCTAATTGTTGACTAAGTTCCTATTGTTGCTTTCCATCTACTTGTATTATCAGTACATCTGGATGCAAGAAAGGGAAGCAATAAAATAATCTAGGCAAAAACACATGAAACCCTTGTCATTTATGACACAATTACACCAGTCTCAGAACACTTTTGTATCAATGTGATAACATCCTCTGGTAAAGGTTGGGAGTAGAGGAAGAAGGGAGAGTAAATGGAATATTTCTTGTTCTGTTTAACCAAAAATTGTAGTATGTTCTTTCTTCCCCCAAAAGGTAGGTCCTTCCAAAAAAAGACTGAGCTTGTAGTATGTATGATGCCAAAAGGATCCCTAGTGATGAACATTAGTCATTTACATTTGAGCCGATGAGCAAATATCAAAGAGAACTGACTACCTTGAATGCTCTGTTAGAATCAATTTTATCAAAATTAGAATGTTTCAGTGAAGCACAAAGTGCAATTGTTCATTTTAAAATGCAGATAAAGAGATGTGTTCTCTCAAAACAGTATTGCTCCTGCAACAATAAATGTCAATACAGATTTCCACACCTGGGCAGAGATTAGAAACTGTAAAAAGGAAATGTCTGTATGTGAACAAAATATCAATAAGAGTACCCTTTGATTGTCAAACCTTGGGACAATGTGCAAAATTTCCTTCACAAGCACAGTCAAGATCAATTCCTTATCCTCACCCTATTTAACAGGGGCACAGTACAAACTTTACTTCCTTAAACTAACAGAGTCCCTAATTGTCAAGGTAGGGAAAACAAGAGACAAAAACAGGCATACTACAGAAGAGCCCTGACAGAACTGAATACCTCACAATTAATGAATCCTCAGGCTTGCAAAATATGCTGTTTTCAAGAGTTCAGCAATTTCAGAAACATGTTTTAAATGAAAATACTGTTTTATAAGTTGTAGACTGAATTCTTGCGTTTGTCAGGAGTTGCAATAATACTTGTATTCAGATTTCTACAGCTTTTAAAGCTTCAGAGGAGTACACGGAACTTAAGTTAAGTTATTACAATGCAATCATTGTCTACACTGCCACAATAACTCAGGCTTGGTACCTGTTTTGGGTAATCTATCAATCAAATACTTGACCAAGTACATGTCAATCTGTGAAATTCTTTACCACTGAAAGCTGTACCAGTTGTGTTATTAAGTGCATTTAGGGCAGAGATGAACAAATTTTTAAAATAGCAAGGGAATCAAGCGTCGTGAGGAGAAAGGAAGAAAGTGGAGTTGAGGATTATTAAATCAGCCACAATCTCATTGAATGGTGCAGCAGCCTCCCTCAGCTCCTACACTATGTTCTTTATGGTCATTTACAGCAAAACACAAGATAATCAGTAAGCAGGATACACAATATAACCTGGCCTGGAGAAAATTTTCATAGGAAGGTTTCTTTTTTTAATTTTGTGTAGATCATTTAGCCAGTTGCTTTTTACAAAAGCTGAATAAGTCATATTCTCAAGTGATCAGAATGTAAGAAAAATATATGTTTACATATTCATATCACTCAAGTAATGTAACAATTCAAATTTAAAGCTTACAATATTATATTTCTTCTTTAAAGATAACAAGTTCAAAGTAAATTCCAAGCTACAAACTATAAATAAAGGAATGATGATTTCTTCTAGATTTTATCAGATAAAATAACCTGGTATCCAGTGAAATGCAAAATCATTGCCCGATATCCTGAGAAATCATGAACTTGAGCAGCCACTGTACTATAGTGCAAAGTACAAGGGAACACTCCATTTGTTCATCTAGCAAAACTTGCTTCTTTCACTTTTAATGTTTGCCAGAATTTGCAATTTTACATGTTGAAACTTCATGATATTGTTCATTAATATTTTCACTTAGTTAACTTAAAAGCAGCAGAAAGATATCAATAACTTATGTCTGCATTGTGTATAAAGAAAATCAAACTTTTAAAATGTTTCAATTTTTATTTCAGCAACACAAAGCACAACACATAAAAGCCAATATAAAAATGTTTATCTAAAAAAAAAACAATTTTCAGAACAACTTAATTGTAAAGAATCAGACTTTAATAAAACGTAAAGAAGCAGAGGACAATCATAATAAGATTGTTTCTTTTTAACATTTACTTAGGTGTTTTCTTTTCCCATGGCCTGTCAAGACTGAGGGAGACGTCTGAGTGCCAATTTCAACCATCGCTACTTTCTTCAAATTCCTTCTTGCTGCCGGCTTCTTGGCTTTGAATAGAAAGACAATATACATTAATTTTGTAGATTTTTCAAAAACTTAGTTATTTTGTTGCTGCTCTCTCTCTCTAACGTTTGTTGCTTCGCAGAGCAAAGCAACAGATGACAGTTATAGAGGGAACAGGAACAGTTGAAACATTTTAAGTAGAGCCATTACTGAAGACCAACAAGAAAGCATCATCAAATTAAATCAACAAAGTGAAAAGAAAAATAAATTGGTTATATAAACATGTGCAGAATATATGAAGGCTGGTTTCTTCATTAGTTAAGACTTTAAACCATCACTAAATATCAGCCCCAAACCTCAGAACAGATATATTGGAACTTGCCAAGGACTCTAGCCCTGATTTTAAAACAAAACTGCTGATGCTGTAATCAATCCTCCAACTGGCAGCGATTTCTGAAGTCGACACATGCAGTTAACTTTGAAATCCTGAAATTGCTGTCAGTAATCCTGTGTTTCTCCAGAAAATGTACTATTTTGAGACATCCTCTCGTTCCCTCCACTTATCCCCTCATTTAGTAAAGGCAGACTAAATTCATAATTCTTTTAAAATTCACGATTAAAGTTAGCTACTACTTCAATTTTATTTGAATGACTAAACCATTTCATTTGCTACTGGTAATATTTTAAAATTAAAAAGTAGAAGATTTCAGTGATTTTACTTCCTGGTTTGCTCCGAGAACATTTTGATGTGACTGGTTGCTTAGTGTGTTTGATGAGATCACCTTGCTGGAAGCTTTGGGCTCCATGTGACTTAGTATCAAATTAAAACTGAAGTTGAGGCATAAGGCAAGTCAGACTTTTGTGTGTGACTTATTTTGTGGTAAGCAGCAAGTGCCATTGATTCACATTAATCTCAAAATCCAGCCCATTATTCTTCTATTCTTTCAATTATGAATGAAAATTGGTGCAGTTCAAAGGCAAAAAAAATGAAGAAATCCTCTTCAGTGAGTGGAAATTTTAATTGCGAGAATGAGACTTGCACTTTTTAGAACCTTACCTAGCTCTTGATGACAGTTTGTCATTCTGCAGGACATAAAGAATACAATGCATGGTTTTCAGTTTGGTTTAAGTGTAATGTTTGGTTTTACAGTTCTGTAGATTAATTCACTGGCTATATACTTTAACTTGATTTTTTAAAGAGTAGGTCTCCCTTGTAAAAAGTCCTTCAATTGTCTACTGTTTCACATTTGCCATTAGCACACACAACTGAGCAATATCTGTCTGCGGTTCCCTTAAGTTTTGGAATGGTTTACTATAAGCTTCAGAAACCTTTCAAATCGTCATCATATATACTTTTAAGTACCACATTTTTGATATGCAATTGCAGGTACAACCGGACCTTTAAGGAGCTACATGGATTATTAAATTCAATATGAACCTCAAGAAAATACATATCTGGAATCTACAATTGTAAATTAAATTTTGTGTAGTCTCCTTAGGTTTTTCTAATATAATAATGTCAGATTTTCCACAGCCAAAAACTGTACAAAAACATTGAAAAATTTTCCCTTAAAACTAAGACAGAAAATAATAATTAAGTATCAAAAAGCTTAAGATTTTCATTTGGACATGGAAGAATTTACTGAACAGAAAGCAATCAATTGCATATCCACATACATTGCAAGTTACAGTCTACGTAAATAAATAGTTAGAGACTATGGCTATGTATCTATTATGAGCCAGTAGGTGGTCACCTGGCCTGGAATCCACCATAAATTCCTACCACCTCCACCCCCGTGACCCAGCTCCACTTCCCCCACTTCATCCTCATGGTAATAGTTATTTACATCAATTTCCATAAGATGCAGATGCAGAAATAGGCCATTCGATCCATGGAGTCTGCACCACTTTCCGATCATATCTCCATAACTCTCAATTCCATTTGAATTGGAAATCTGATGATCTTAGCCTTGAACAGCCCAGCCTTGACAGCCCTTTGTGGTCAAGAGTTCCACATATTTACCACACAAAAATCTTCCTCCTCATCTGTCTTAAACTGTAGAATCTTTACTTTGAGATTATGCCCTCTGGTCCTAAACACTCCTACAGAGAGTAAACAATGCCTCTGCACCTCCTTAACAATTCCCCTAAGAAACACTTATGTTTCAATAAGTTCACCTCTCATTCTCCCGAAATCCAATGAGTACAGGCTGAACCTGTTCAACTCATATGAAAATCCCTCCATACTCAAGATCAATACTGTATGAAATTATTCATGGTTTCCAATTCCACCATTCTCCTAGGTTGTGAATTTTAGATCATTAACACTTGCCATGCAAAGAAAGTTCTCCATTATATACACCTCCACCCCACATCTCTTGCCGAAAACCTTTAATCTGCCTTCCTTAGACCTTGACTCAGCTTTTTGTCTACCTCCAGCATCTAAAGTCAACAATCTTGTGCAGCTATATCAGATCTGTCCTTAAACTGATTGGCTACAGGGACAACAATCA
The DNA here is from genome assembly GCF_021869965.1 of Rhincodon typus. Classification (NCBI taxonomy): domain Eukaryota; kingdom Metazoa; phylum Chordata; class Chondrichthyes; order Orectolobiformes; family Rhincodontidae; genus Rhincodon; species Rhincodon typus. Next base: position 18,339,083 of record NC_063339.1, read on the forward strand.
CAGCTTCTCCAACCTAACCTGGCAGCTTAAAATCCCTCATCACCAGAACTATTCTGGCAAATTGCCTCTTCAACTTATGAAGGGTCTTCACATTATACTCAACATTTTCAATCAGAAGTGGAAGTAATATTTAGTTGTGATTTTTAGACACGTTCAGGATAAGTATCTTGTTTATAAACTCAATATTTCTATTCATTCAAAAACATTTAAAAGATCATTGTTTTCTGCATCCAGCTATACAATGTGCTACCTGGACAGTGGGAGCACCAGTGATGAATATCAATTATAGGTGGTACTCGGAATCATAACAAGAAGGCCTGTACAAGTTAATGTGAATTCTGGCTTTAACAGGAGGCACACTGCATGACTCGATCTTTCATGTGCACTATTCTTTAAATTCTGTTATTGGGAACGCTTTAAAATGGAATCTAACTGCAACTTCATACAAAGATAAAGGAAATATTTACAATTAACTTCCTGTTATGATGTATAAATGTTGCAAAAATTACATGATAATGCTCATGCTTTGAAAAGGATTGGAAGGCTAACAAATAAATTTGAAATATTTCTACTTCAATGGAAGTGTTATGACAATGCAAGGATTAGAGGAAAGCGCAAAAAATCATCATTTCCTCTTCAACTGTGTTTTATTTCTTGTTGAATTCTAAGCATCACTAGCAACCACCAGGGCAAAAAGATAGAACATCACGTCGTATTTGTAGCGACTATATCCTGCCGATTGTAGTAGAAGACCAAGCTTTAAATGTCAACTGATGTCCAGCTGACAGTTCAAAAGGAGGATCCCGAGTGCCTCAACACCCCAATTTGATTTTGTGCGCTCTTACCTCTTGGGGATTTTCGTGTCCTTTTCCCACCCTTTAATTCAGAATCAGAAGTGTTGCCCTCATGATCAACGTTCTGCTTTGAAGCACGTCGTTTCTTTAAACAAAAATGGAAGACATTGTTGGAGATCAATCATTGTCAGCAATATTGTACTCTGTCTTTATGACTTTACAGTAATTTGACAACCCTCAGACAAACAGACTGAACTGTGGAGGAGGCATTTTCTGTAGAAAATCTAGTACAGAGTTCGAGATTTTCAAGCCAGACAGAAACAGAAAGGTGCTCCTTTCTGGAGGGCAGCACAGTGGGTCAGTGCTTAGCACTGTTGCCTCACAGCACCAGGGAGTTGTATTCAATTCCAGCCTCAGTCTGTGTGGAGCTTGTACATTCTCCCTGTGTCTGCGTGGGTTTCCACTGGATGTCCAGGTTTTCTCTCAGTCTAAAGATGTGCAGATTAGGTTGATTGGCAATGCTAAAATTGCCCATAGTGTCCAGGGATGTGTAGATTAGGTGGATTAACCATGGCAAATGCAGGGTTACTGGGACAGGGTAGGGGGGTGAGTCTGAGTGAGATGCTCTTTGGAGAGTGGGTGTGGACTTGTTGGGTCAAATAGCCTGTTTCCACACTGTAGGATTCTATGGATTTTGAAAGCGGTAATACAAGATGGAATCTTAGGTAGTGTAGCTAACTACTGCAATGAAATTTCACCAAAAGAGCTGGGGTTTACCCAGATTGAAGTCATAAGAAAACTCTTAACACTTACTGCTAAAAAAAACTATTACACTCAACAGTTTAATTAGAACATACATTAGTAAAACTTCCACAGCACAAACCGGCCCATCACATTGATTTTCCAATTCAACTCAACAGACCAAAGCACTCTTGCTACCGGAGATTCACAACGACACACAAAGTGATAAGCACTTGATGGGCAGATTAAAACAGCTTTACACGCTAGGAATAAAGCTACACCTAAGATGTGATGGAGGCCAATGATATGCAAAATTTATACGTTTTCTAATCAACCTGTTCAGAGATATTCTTGCACACTCTAAAGCTGGGTCAGACGTGAACCCGGGACTTCTGATGCAGAGATAAGCACACTGCCACCACACTACATGAGCCTGGTTGTTCCATTAAGCTAAATAATTACATCTTTTAGAAAATGAAACAGGTAGTTTGGTAGCAGCATTTTAATCCCAAACAAAAGCCAAAAAAAAAAACAAAAACCGCTTTAAATGATCTGGTTGGATTGGGAAAGGTTACAGCAGAGCGTCAAACAGTGTTCTCATTCTCTCATTCCTATCTGCTTCGACATTAAGGGCTTGATTTTAATCCCAGAATGGGAACGTGATGAGCAAGTCATGTATTTGTGTAGCAGCACTAAGCAGGCCTGGCCAATTTTTATGGCTGGGCCACATGACCAGCTCCCTGAGCAAAATGGCTAGAAATTTGATAAGAAGAGCAATTGCTCATGTTCAAGACTGGACAGCAGAGGGCCGCAGTCAGTATGCAGATTTCTGGAATTCATAGCAATGTAATAATACAAAAGTAAGGAAGTTATTGTGACCTTTCATAAGATACTGGCTCAACTTCAATTAGAGTACTGTGTCCAATTCAGGGTACCATACTTTCGGAATTATATGAAGGCTTTAAGAGAAGTTTCAGAAAAGATTTACTACAACAGTTCAATGAAGAATTTCAGTGATAAGGAAAAATTAGCAAAACGTGGGTCTATTCTTTTTAAAAGAGTTTAAGAAGAGATTTGATAGAGGTTTTTTTTAAAATTATGAGAGGTCTAGCAGATTGGAGATAGGGAGAAATGGTTTCCATTGAAATGGTCAAAAATGAAAGTTGATTTAAGTTGAATGGCATAAGTGGTAAAAGGTGACATGAAGAAAAGTTTTGTTTTTAAAAACATGTTTGTGTGGTTACGATCAGAAACGTATTGCCCGAGAGCATGGTGTAGACAGACTCAATTGTGGCTTTCATAATACAAAGAGCAATTTCATTAACTGTAAACTGCAATTTTATAACATGCAATGAACGTTATGATGCAGGCTTGGGATAGGAATTTGAGGCAGCCAGTAAAGCTCGGAACAGTGACCATTTAAGTGCTGTTTCTCAACAATAACTTGCAATTATATAGCATCTTTAATGCACTGAAATGCCCAAGGTGCATCACAAACAGGGTCGGGGTCAATCAGCTCAGTTGGCTGAGTGACTGGTTCGTGATTCAGAGTGATGACAATAGCGTGTTTTTAATTCCTGAATGAACGAAGATAATCATGAAGGACTTCCCTTCCCAACCTCTCCCCTAAAGATGAGCCTCAGGCTAAGCTACCACCAGTCACTTCTCCTCAAATGAAACCACAGCAGTATAGTCTGGTAAAACTACGGTGACTACACCTTTTTAAACCAAAATTTTTTTTTAAACTGAGCCACATAAGGAGATATTAGTGCAGATACTAAATTCTTGATCACAGAGGGAAGTTAATGAAGGAACAGAGACAGAATTGAAAATGTTTATGAAATGAATTCAAGAGATTAGAGCATAGGCAACCGAAGGCAAGCCACCAACAGTGCAGCGATTAAATTCAGGAAGAAAAGGCCAGAACAGGGAAATGCAGAGATCTGAGGGTAATAGAGTGAAGGTTGTGAAATTATGGAAGAGTTTAAAAACTAAGGATAAAAATTTTAAAATCAAAGTATTTTGGGTAGGGAGCTAATGTAAAACAGCTAGCAAATGGGGAATGGATGAATAGGTCTTGCAGCCTCTTAGGATATGGGTAACAGAGTCTTAGGTGAGGTCAAGTTTATCTAGTGTTAAAAGGTCGAGAATCAACCAGAAGAATATTCAAATACTCAGAAGTAAAGGAAACAAAGGCATGGATTCAGCAGCTCATTGGACCCACTGCAACAGTAAATGTTATCGTAGTTGGTTGGCTCGCTGAGCTGGTTTGTTGTTTCGCAGGCGTTTCGTTACTGTGCTTGGTAACATCATCAGTGCAGCCTCCAATGAAGCACCGTTGTGTTTTCCTGCCTGTTATTTAAACTCTGGAGTCCGTGGAGCTGGATTACTTCAGTTCCAGTTTTCCTTTGCACACTGGTCAAGTACTGAATTTCAACAGCAACCACCCTAACACACACACAAACGAAGCTGCGTGCGAACGAAGCAATACATCAGCAAGGTGGAAAACATCAAGTTCCTACTGCTCCAGCAGTCTGCAAGAAGGAACTTGGGCAAGGAGAATAGTCTATATTCAAAGAGTGAAAGCAATCATGCATATATGTTAGATTATCTAAAAATTCTTCCTCAAAATGATTGCCTGAATTTGATTCAAATTTTCTCACCAACAAACATTTAATACTGCTCAGAAATTCTCAATTTGTACAGATTAATATAGAATGCGAAATTAAGACAAATCTGCTTCATCGCTGAATTTTTTTTACAGCTACTGTAAAGACCACATTTTTATTTACTTTAGATTGTAATCACTGTATCTACTGTCTTAGAGTAACCTCACCTGAAGTTTACCTACAGCAGCACTTTTATGGCGCTATATTGGTACCGGCTCCATTTTGATTGGAGTTAAAAACACACAAATTTGTTTGCAAAGTTCAAAGAAAATGGCAATGTTATACCTAACATCATGAACAAACTGACGTTTTAATGGACCTCAAAATCATTGCTCAGCTTTCTCTTGAGCTTAGGTTCTCTCCACCTTTATAAAAAGCTGAACTGCACTAATTTACACAATTTTAACCACAGAGGAGACAAAAGCAAAAATTCAGCACAGCAATTTCTCAAATTAAAAGCATCTTAGGCGCAATTTCTGCAACAAACTTAGATGTGGTCTCAAGACATCTCCTTCAATATGTCTAGACGAAATGAATGCAATCACCTCAACATGAAAATGTAAAAAGAAACACCAATTTTATTAATGCACTCGAGAGCACAAATTTAACCTTAGGTTGAAATGCCGCAAGTGCCTATGTATAAAAAGAGTTGCCATCATTTGGATTCTTATTTAAACAGTGGCACAGTCTGCCATCTCACATGGTTGTAAACAATCTTGTGGCACAATTTTTAAGAACAAGATAATTCTTCAGTCACACCCCGGCCAATACTTAGATCCCAACTTACAGTATTAACAGATTACTTAGTTATCACAATTCTTTGTCGAACATTGTGTGCAAAATGGCTGCTGCAATTCCAACATTAGAATTTGGCTGCACTTAATTAACATACATCATTGGTTGTAAAGCACTTTGGGATCTCAATGTCATAAAATGCCCTTTATAAATGCAAATTTCTTTTTAATGATTCAGGCTATTGGCAGGAGTAACTGGATGAACTTTTAAGTTTCCAAGCACATCACACGGGATGGCCAAACAAATTTCTTGCTGAACGCACACAAACACATGATGGACAGAAGTCAAAAATAATGACTTCAAACAGAAAGCAAGCAGGGTTTTCATATCAAATGTCTAAAATGGTGAATTCCTTATCACAATATCAAATGATTCCTGTGGCAAAATCTCAACTGGCAAAGTTCACTAAGAGTGAGCTGTAATCTCAGGTATCATAGATCATTTATAAGGGTCTCCAAATTTCGTTGGTCATTATTTATCCCTGTTCAAACCACCTTTTGCAAAATTCTTTATTTCAAGAATATTCTTGCTTCTGGCAGAACAATGTCCAATGTGTGCATGCCTCTGCACAAATTTTTATTCTGACGTACAGTGGAAGTATTTTCACCAGACATACCAATAATTCATTTTGGCTGTCAAACAACTAAACGTACCCCATTATAAAGCTTAGATATATTGTTGGCAAAAATTGTTTCCTTTTTTGAAAAGGACTAGTTATATTACTTCAAGACTTGTTATATGAAAACTGATTTGGTACATTATAACTCTGATGCATTCATGAATGAATGCCCAATTCAGTGAACAGAATCACCATGAAAATGATAGGGAATGAACAATAAACTTACTGTATATGGTGTCAAGACTATTTTAAGGCAACAAGTGGTTTGTAGATGATATCAAAAGATACTTCAAGCTAAACAAACAAAGTAGCTTTGTCATGAAGTAATAACTATTGTCATGTTGCAGGAGTCTTGGTCATTTGCTAATTGACGTTCATACGGATATGCAGAAAATTATTAGCAACTGAAAACACAGGTGAATCAACTTTCAATCCTGGCTCCCTTTACTAGCTTACATTTTAAGTGGTTTCCTTCCCTCAGTACTATCTGCCTCTATTTCATCACCTATTTCTCTCTAAACTGCTGACCCATCTGTTTCTGTGCAAACCCCTTCTTTTGAAAATAATTTGGATATGTTGTTATGTACTAATTACTAGCACACATATTCTGCAACCCCACATTCAAATTTCTCCAAAGGAGTTTTCTGCCCATGCCACCTGCACTAAAATGACCCCAGTGTTACAAGCAACTTATACTCAGTGACCAAAACAAACACTTCTCATCCCTCTCAATTTTGTACTCCATGGTCACAGAATTAATTTCTCCTTCAATTTTTGTCCTCTAATGTTCAGTATACAAGAGAATTCCCTTCCAAAACTGCTCATCGTCACCTCTCTACCGCCTTCCTTAAAACCTAGCAATGCACAAACTATCAGTTACCTCTTTCAGTGTCCATTTTCATTTGGCTGCATTTCAATGAAGTAGAGTGCTTTTTTTTGAAATGCCTTAAAGTCAGAAGATTGATGCTAGCATACGTAAGCATGTAAAATCCTCAAATCTGTTTAGGGATATATAATACTGTTCATCTTTGTTACTCTAGGACAGATAATAAAATTTGCTACAAAAGGGCATCAGATTGTGGAAGGACACTCAATGAGTAAATCATATACTGACTCGGTGGATAGAATAGGCCAGAAATGTTGAATAGTGTGGATTTGATAACTAACTGCAAAATGATCTAGCACCATATTCATCTCTGAATAACTCAATGTGCTACATAACTGACTGCTATGCAATTTTATAAACATTCCTTTCCTTCTTGTCTCCATTACGTAATCTGAAAAAGGAACCACTTATAGACTTCTGCTGGACTATTCTGTAACCAACTAACCTAACAGCCAAGAGTATTTTCTCTCTGTACCCAGATTTGTTAATTCATCTGGTGGGGTGTGGAAAAGGAAAAGAGCTATAAACTGAAAATAAATGCTCATTTGTTAAAGAAAAATTAACTATTTACCAAGTCAGTTAATATTTCATTTAATTGCAATGCAGATAAATTTCAAAATACAACATCCAGTGTAAAAAGATGCAAGGCCAAAGTGACAACTGAAGAAGCACTTAAAGTTTGGACACGTCTGGTGGCTTAAATCACGTACTTTTTTTTTAAATTTAAAAGAGGAGATCAGACTAAGTATTGAAAATCACAACTGTTCCACCCAGACATAAAAGCTTAAAAGATGGGACCAGGAAACTTACACTGATGGAATGTAGTTACTAGCTGGACGAATTCAAAAAGACTACACTCCATTCTGTAGTTGCACGCAGGTATAAAGTTGTGTTTAAAATTCTCCTCCTTACATTAAAATCACTTTATGGTGCTGCCTTTCCTACTTCAACACAATAACATCCTTCAACTCAAACCTTGTGTCTTCAAATTCTCAGTATGTCTGCAGACATTCACTTTATCCATCATAAGCCTTCAGCTGGTTAGACTTAATGCTTTAGAAATTCCCTCAACCTCATCGCTCTCTTCCCCCTTAGGGCATTCAATTAAAGCCATCAATTCAGCTAAGTTTTTGGTTGCCACTCAGTCTCCTTTTTCTAAGATTACACACTGAAGCTCTTTATTAACTTTTATCTACATTCAAGGCACTGCACAAAAATTTAAAACAAACATCGCTTCAAACACATTGTCTCGGAATGAGACAACACCATGAGGCAAAAGAATAATTCTACCTCAAGTCCATCATAAAATTTTGATTTAATTGTTCTTATTGGAAAACTAATACAGTGGATTATTCATGGATGTGTAGATAGCCAGCTTATATAAAATGCAAATTGACACCACTTTCATCGCTTAAAGTCAGAATATTCAGCAAAGTTTACATAATCATCCAATGTTTAACAACCATCTACAAGATAGCAAGCACTGTTACTTAAATGACAAACACCATAGGAATATTAGCAAAATGCACATTTGAAGCAATGAATAGATCAATTTAGACTGCATAGTCTAATTTGTTGATTTAAGAAATACTTAGAACAAAAAAATATACTGAAATGTGCACACATTTGAAACCACCTTACAAGAAAATAATGTCTTGGCATCTGAACAACATACAATAGTAACAGATACAAGTAATAATCCAAGTTTTTTTTTAAGAAAAGGCCTCATATTTGCTTTACAAGTTTTGGATAGCAGCCTAGATAAGCAGACAATAAAAAGGATAAAGACAAGATTTATAAAAGCTGCAATTAGTCAAATACTATGGCAGATCATTGTTTAGCTAATTGTTTTCCCATAGCCAAATGGCAAGCTCAGCCAAAGAATCAATACAAGGATCACTGTTCATACTAGCTGGCCCAAGAAGCTGAATACAGCTAATTTTCCTCCATGTTTCAACAAATTATTGAGATTCTTCAATTTCCATTTTAAATCTTGGGTATTGTCCAGGGAATTCTACATTCTATTTCATCATTTCATAATAATTCTGAGCAAGTTTTAGAATGTTTAGCAACAACTAGCTTATACTCTAATCACAGTAATTATTTTAACATGCTGACTGCTACTTAACAGTGCATTTCATTTTTGAAGATGTTATAGCTTTCCAACTGCTTATGAAAAAAGGGTTTTGTGTAGCTGTTAATGAAATTTGGCTTTTTTTCCCTTTTTTTTTTAAAGGGTTTATGTCACTGCTTTGTGCACTACCGTCTTGGCCAATAGCTGCTAGATGTAATCAACAGGCCACAGTGGCTCATATCTGCAATGGCTGATTTTACATTGAAAATGTAACAGCAGGTTGCTAAGAGTTTTCCTTTCAATGTGCAGTAATGAATCAACAGCTAGGATTCACAGCCACCAAAAAGTAGTGTGCATCTTTTCCCTTCATCTCTGCCTCATCATTACCATCTAAACCCTGCTGCGCTGAACAGATTGGTTTGATAATTACACACAATAACTGCAGTGGGCACATAACCCTCAGCTGGCACAGGGCAGATCCCGAGCGGCAAGTTCCATATGTAAACTACACTGATTAAGTGTACGAGGTACATCCTCCCCTGCCTGTCTGCAGCTCTGATTAGTAGCATTCAGACACTGATATTACCATATGTCATCAAAATCATGAGGTAGCAGGTCAACTAAGAGTTATAAAATTTTCAAAGTGCTATTTAATCCATCACTTTGTTCTACTGTAGAACAATTACAGACACAGTACAACCCTAGATTAAAAACTGTAATCTCAAAAGTAAACCTTTAATCAAGATTTCACACTACTTCAGAAATTCTCATTTTTCACTTAACAGTTTTACTCAGTTACTATTCCCTTTCTGATTTCCCTGAAGGCTTTGTAAGCAAGCGTCAGCAAGACAGTGGTACCTCACACTCAAACGGTCATCCATATATGTGAGCTGAGAGAGCATATGCTAGCAGATTAGTGGTAAATCCTCCACACTCCAGTTTAGTAAATGCACATCTTCCAGGATTCGTCACTGGAAAAACTTTCAGGAATGGAAATTTTTGGATAATTTTCTTCTCCCTCATTACCAGTGACACTAAAAAAGACAATTATTTAGCCTATAAAAGCAACCTTGTGTCTCAAACATCCCACAGAACTTAAGTTACGAATTCTTTTAAGGGGCAGTTTTGTTTGCCAAAAAAAAGTGTTCAGATATTTCAAAACATTAAGAATATGCTACCTAATGCTCATTTTTATAGGATTGTAAGAAATGTTTGATCAGTTATGCCAATGTGGAAAACATTTCCAACACTACAATATTTACCTAGTCAGTCAACTGTACAAAGTTGGTATTTCTGCCTTAGTGTAATGTGTTCCAATAAAGTGCAAGTTTAGTTCAACTAGTATCATTCTTCTTCCAATCAGAAGGTAGCTTGTTCAAGCTCCACCACAGGCTAACCACTCCACATTGAGTTATTAGGGCTTAAGCAGATAAACAGTGAACCTGTCTATTCACTTGGACTTATAAATATCATTTCTATCCCATAAATTGGGGCACTCTTGCCAACAGATTGTCTGGGCATTTCAGTGCTCTGCCTATGCTGTGTATTTAAACAACAGTCATATACAGTAAGAAAAATGAATGAGTTAAAAGGAAAATGAACATTTTCCTTTTGTAACTTTGTAAACTAGTGGACCTTTTACATCACCTCACCAATTGATGCAAACTTCATCCACACATCTGTCAATCAACTATTCCAATGCTTTCTGGTTGATCTACCATCATTTAAGTTATCTATAACTGTGCTACCCGTCAACACGTGCTTATGCATTAATCTATATTTAAATGAGCCACACCACCTCCTAGTATTCCACCCTCATCATACTTAAGGCGACCATAAGATGCAGGAGTAGGAGCAGGCCATTCAGCGCAAGTCTGCTCCGCAATTCAATGAGATTATGGCTGACCTGATAATCCTCAACTGTACTTTCCTGCCTTTTCCTCTTACTGATTAAAAATCTGCTACCTCAGCCTTGAATATACTTAAAGAACTGATTAATGTTCATTACACTTGTGCTTAAATTACTTTATGGCCTAATGCCTCTAGCTTCTCCATCACTCTTTCCCTTTATGCTTCAACTTCAATGGAAGAACTTTGAGTTACTTTGCCCAACCAATGGTAGCCCTGGAATTCCCAGTCTAAAACTTCACCTCCCTATCCTCCCTGAAAATTGTTTTTAAAGCCCAATTGTCTAACCAAGCATTTGGCCAGCTATTCTAATAACTCGTTTCCTCATCTATTATTTGTCTGATTATGTTATAATGAAGTGCTTTCAATTATTTTTCTACACAATTTGTGCTTCAGAAATGCATGTTGCAATTCATAAACCAATAGGTTACACTAGCTGAGCATTACATATAAAATTAACCATACGTAGAGCTTTGTTTTCCCTGATAGATACAACTTGATGCTATACACCGCACAATTCCTGAAGGAATGGTTTTGGTGTAACCACATAGAAACAGGAAAGTCAAACTAGGAATTAAACCCTTTTGAAAACCAAAATGAGAGATACTGTCTATTGGGTGCATCAAAGGAGTGCCTGTATAATGTGACATATGCTGATGGAACTGGTCTGGGCAGTTATCCATCTGCAATAGCCAGCTGCCTCATTGATACTGACATGCTGCAGAATCGGCTGTAGCTTAAATGACAACTTCTGAAGTATTAGTTCTTAGCTGATCTTTATCAATTATTCAAATAGCTTCAATATGAATGGGCCAATTGTCTTTGGCCAATAAGCACTCCCTTCTACCGTTCACCCAGTTTATTTGGGAATAAACGTCTGAATATCTGCAGCAGCCTCTCTCACGGCTTTTGAGTGCAGCCAGTCAAGACAAAATAACTGAATCCAAGCATCAACCTCACTTCATTTCCAGCAAATCAAACTCGTTCCTTTGCATTAAATGTCAGCAGTGCACAAACCTGTATGTTTTTAAAAACCATTTCACCCAAATGTCAAATAATCAGAAAAACTGAAAAAGGACACGGTTTTCAGAGTTCACAGACATATTCAACATTCAGGAAAATCCAGGGGGAAAGTAGGATGTATACTAATGGAATGGTCTCCACCTGAACAACACAGGGGCTGTTGATCTTGTCGACTGCCTAATTAGGGAAGTAGAGAGATTTTAAAATATTGGGGACAAGGGATCAAACTTAGGAAGATGTTATGAATCCAAGAGTACAATCAATGCCAAAGAAAAAAAATACTCATACAGAAAGTGATAAATAGACTGTGACCGAAATGGATAGAGAATATGATCTAAGATTTAACCAATAAATAAAGACCAGGATTTACAAGGAGTAAAATGATATAACTAAAAGCTACTGTACCTGAATGCACATAATAATTGAACCAAAACAAATGAGTGTAAGCAAAAAAACTTAAGTACAATCTGGTAACCAGTGTAAAGACACGGCTGCAGGATGATTTGAATTGGGTTCAGAATCTTGAAGGATGTAGGACATTTCGTAATGAATGGAAATGAGGAAAGGTGGAGGAATTGCTGGATTAGCTAATGATGGCATGAGCACAATAGAGAGAGAGATGAGCCAAGTTCAGGAAATGATGATGTGGGAACAGTTTGAAGGGATTTGAACAATAGAGTCAAGAAGTCATTTGTACTAGTGACATACAGGCCCCTTTACAATAACCGCATGCTAAGGTGAAGTACAAAGGAAGAAATAATGAAAGCCTGTCAAAAAGGCATGGCAAAAATACTGGGATTTTTTTTTGTGTATAGACTGGAAGTCGGTAGGCAAAGTTAGCCTAGATGAGGAGTTCATGGAATGACTTTGGCTAGGTCTCTGGTTACCTCCAGAAACATGACACACTTAACCTGGTATTGCACAGACAGGATTGATTTGTGATTTCAGTGAAGGCATCCTTGGGTCACAGCACCCAATATGACTGAATTCTACTTTCCGAGTGAGTGAAAAAGGACTGGGCTCAAGACCCTCATTTTAAAGTTTAAGGACTGAGAATTGCGAGGTCATGAAAGCACAGCTGGCTAAACAAATTGGCAAATTGACCCTTCGGAGGAAGGGTCACTGGACCAGAAACGTTAACTCTGTTTTTCCTTTCACAGATGCTGCCAGACCTGCTGAGCTTTTCCAGCAACTTTGTTTTTTGTTCCTGTTTTACAGCATCTGCAGTTCTTTCAGTTTTTATTTAAACAAATTGGCAAATTAGGTTCACGAGCACGTCAATGGCGATGCAGTGGCAGACATTTAAGAGGATATTTCAGAATCTACAGAATAAATACTCACCAGCTGTAAGAAAAGTTAAAATGGAGAGACTCACCATTTGAGATAGATTAGAAATATATAGATAGCCTCAAATTAAAAGAAAAGGCATACATCTGTGCAGAGGACTGATACATCAGAGGATTGGACAGAATATAAAAACATGAACAAATGACCAAATAGTGACAAGGGCAAAATTACAGGACAACAGAAAGCTAGCCAGAAATATAAAAACAGTTTCCACAAATAGTTAAAGGAGGAGAACAGCAAACAAAACGAGGGTTGGTCCAATTGAAAGCGAAACTAAAGAATTATTAATGGAAAATAAGGAAATAAGTGAATAGAACAGGTATTTTGCATCAGTCTTCAGTAAAGAGGATAAAAATGACATCTCAGATGCAGCAACAAATCAGAAAATGGTAAGGATGGAGGAACTCAGGAAAATAACAAAGTTGTATTCAGTGAATTGCTGTTGTTGCAGGGCTGACAAGTGCTGAGGAACTTTATCCTAGGACTTTAAAAGGAATTATTTGAGATAGTCAAAATATTAGTTTTAATTTTCCAAAACTTCCCTAATTCAGGGTCAGTCCCAGTAGATTGGAAGGTAGTAAATGTAACTATTCAAAAAAGGAGGGAGACAGAAAACATGAAATTATAGCCAGTTAGCTTAACGCTTGTCATGGAGAAAATGTTGCAAGCCATAAGAAATCACAGAAAATGTAAAACATAGGATCAAAAGCAAGCTATTCAGCCATTGTGTCCAGTCCACCATTCAACACGACCATGACTAATCCTCCATGTTAATACCACTTTTCTGCTTTCTCCCCATAGTCCTTAAATATTCCATACAGCTGAGGCCCCAAGTAATTAACCTTGTGGTACCTCATTTATCAAAGACTTGCAGCCTGAAAATGACCCATTTGTTCCTACTTTGCTTCCTGCCTGATAACCAATCCTTATTCAGGCTTTGACATTACACAATAACCTCTGATGGAGGACTTTATCAAAAGCTTTCTGAACATCCAAAAGCACAACAGCTACTGCTTCTCCATCTAGTCTGCTAGGTACTTCCTCCAGAAACTCTAGGTTTGTCAAAGATGATTTCCCTTTCATAAATCCATGAGTACTTTATGTGATCCCATTGGTATTTTTTAAGAACGAAAAAGAAGCATACTATTTAATGAAGAGAGACTGCAGAGCTCAGATGCAGAGGAATCTGGGTGCCCTCATGCACAAGTAGCAATATGTTAACTTGTAGGTACAACAAGTAATTAGGAAAGCAAATGCAATGTCATCATTTATGGAAAGGAGAATAGAATACAACAGTCAGGATGTTAGGCTTCAGTTATATACAGCACTGATGAGACTATCTGGAATACAGTGCGCAGTAATGGTCAATTTATTTTAGGGTTTAAATGTGTTGGCTGTAGTTCAAAGCAGGTTTAATGGCAGGGGAAAGGTGTTAGGAGGAAAGGTCGGACAAGGCTAGGCTTGCATTCAATATAATTTACAACAGTAAGAGGTAACTTGATAGAAACATAAATCCTGAGGTGTCTTCAGATGGAGAGAGAAGATTTTCTCTTATGGAAGACTCTAGCATTAGAAGTCAGTTTAAAAATCTAGGGTCACCAATCTAAAACAGAGTTGAGACAATAAAATTCTCTGAGGGTTACAAGATGGTGGAAGGAGGGTCCTTGAATATTTAAGGCAGAGGCAGACAGATTCACATTAAGCAAAGAAGCGAAAAGTTACACAAGGCAGAAATGCAGATTTGGGGTTATAATCAGATCAACCATGACCTTATTAGGTTGCAGATTACGTTTGAAAGGCTGCTCCTGCTTTTAACTTGTTTTTCTGCCTGCTTCTTGTTTCTGTTTCCTAGTCAAAGATGATATATCCATTGTAAAAATGGACCAAAACTGGTCTTCTGAGTTAAAGTGCAAAAGGAGTTTATTTAATAAACTTCATTCTGTTTTTCTTCAAATTGCATGATTAATGCATTTAGACATAAGTAAACACTTTGCATTTTTATTGCACGTTAAGGACCTGAGAACAATCAAACTATTTTGAATTATAGCTGCTGTTGCAAGCGCCCTCAAACAGCAATGTGATAACAACCAGATAATCATTTTCTGCAAGATTGATTAACAAATAATATTAGTCACGCGACTAACCTACTCTTTGAAATTGTACATCCTAACAGCGCAGGGTAAAAATTTAGCTGAGCAATTTTAATATCGGCTAGAAATGTCATTGTTATATAACTCTGTTTTTGCACCAATCAAGAAAATATCCTAACCTCCCAAGACAGAATCCAGAAAAGTCTTTCACCTCTAAAAATGAACTGAATTAAAGTATCAATTCAATAAAATCATTTCCAATGTATTACAGAGCACTTGTACACTTTTACACAAATTGTTTTACTGAGAGTAACTAAGCTCAACTAAAATTGCATACTGCATGTACAATTTGTTTATGTTAGGACCAGATGCCCTGCTCACCCAAGTAGTTTTACTTTACCATCTCAGTGCTCAAACATTCTAAAAACTAATCTGTAGAGGCTAATATTCTTTCACACTTTTAAAAAAAAAGTGCAGCAACTCGCTGAGTCAAAATCCTGGAATTCCCTCCGAGTGTATTGTAGGTCAACCTACAGCAAGTGGACTGCAACAGTTCAAGGTGGCAGCTCACCACCACCTTCTCAAGGGTAACGAGGGATGGGCAATAAATGCTGGCCCAGCCAGTAATGTCCATGTCCACATCCACGTCCACGTCCCATGAACAAAGAAAAGAACAAAGAACATTACAGCACAGGAACAACGCTTTTGGCCCTCCAAGCCTGCACTGACACATTTTGCCCTTCCATATTAAAACTGTCTTCACAATATTGTCTGCAGTTTTGGTTTCCTTTTCTGAGGAAGGACGCCCTTGCTCATGAGGGAGTGCAGCAAAGGTTTACCAGGCTGCTTCTGGGGATGGTGGGACTAATGTATATGGAGAGACCGACTAGGTTAGGATAGTTTTCACTGGAATTCAGACAAATGGGGGGTGGAATCTCAAAGACTTGTAAAATTCTAACAGGACTAGACAGGGTAGATGCAGGGAGGATGTTTCCGATGGTGGGTATGTCCAGAACCAGAGATCACAGTTGGAGGATTTGGGGTAGACCATTTAGGACGGAGAAGAGGAGACATTTCTTCACCCAAAGAGTGATGAGCCTTTGGAATTCATTACCACAGAAAGTAGTTGATGCTAAAACATTGAATGTATTCAAGAGGCGGCTAGATACAGCACTTGGGGTGAATGGGATCAAAGGTATGGGGAGAAAGCAGAATTAGGCTATTGAGTTGGACATTCAGCCATGATCATGATGAATGGTGGAACAGGCTCTAAAGGGCCAAATGGCCTACCCCTGCTCCCATCTCATGTTTCTTTGTTACAAGATCCACATCCCTTTATTCCCTTCCTATTCTTGTATTCGTCCAGGTGCTTATTGAATGCTATTGTGTCTGCTTCCACCACCACCTCTGGCAGCGCGTTCCAGGCACTCACCACCCTTTGTGTGAAAAAGGTGTCTCGCACATCTCTTTTAAATTTAACCCCTCACACCTTGAACCTGTGTCCTTTAGTAACTGACCCCGCCACCCTGGGAAAGCGCCTCAGTTACACTCTATCTAATGCCATTCAAATCTTATGAGCTTCATCAGGTCGCCCCTCAACCTCCTCCATTCCAGTGGAAACAAGCCCAGTCTAGCCAATCTTTCTTCATAGCAAAAATCCCCCATATCAAGCAATATCCTGGCAAACCTTTTCTGTACCCTCCCCAAAGCATCCACATCCTTCTGGTAGTGTGGTGACCAGAAGCGTCTCAGATTGTAGAATTACTGCCAGGATAAGCAAGAACTAATTAGCAGCAAATAAAGCTGGTTCCACCCACCTATCTTTCCCTTCAAGCAGATTTAACAGAACTAATTCAGACGAGGTACCCAGTTTTCAGTGCAGCAAGCTGGAACTCAAATTAGAATTTAAATAAAATTATGAATAAGGAAAATTGCATTCAATTTTTAAACAAATCTGAGCATGTTCCATTGTGTCAAGAACAAATCAAAAGAGTTTCTAATAATGAAGCTCAAGTAGTAGAGAGAAATGCTGCCAGTATGCACTTTTATAGTCATGCTGTCCTCGAATTCTTTAATGCGTTTTCTTTCAAACATCTGTACAAACTGATTTTGATTTTTGAGTTAATTTCTGCATCAACCAATGATCGTGAAAGGAAATTCCAAGCTCCAGAGCAGTACATGGAAGGTTCCCTTGCCTAATATGTATTTCTTGTATTTAGTCTGATCATTCACCTGCTGGGAACCATTTTTATTCAAACGAGCTTACTCTTTTATAACTTTAAATACATCAACATACCACACTGCTTCCTCTCTCCCCACACCTTGTTGTGGTTATGGTTACACAACTGTCAACACAAAAGATTTAGAGCAGAAAACATTACAACAGAAATTGTACCTGTTGTTTGGACGTTGTTGGGGCGTCACCATTGGAAGATGCTCCTGAAACCAAAACACCATCATCTATGCAGCCTATAGATTTAAGTCCTTCCTTAAGGATGTCTCTCAGCCTCTGGTACTGGGGTCTATCTTTGTACCCCAGAGATAGTACATCTTCAAAATACTTTGTCAACTCAGCTGCAGTAAAGAAATTAACATTTTAGATGCTTGCAATACAGAACTGGAATACTGCTGCAAGAAGGAGTGCTTTTGAAGCTTTTTGTCATGTACTCAGATGCACACATTTCATATTTAAAATGGAGCAACAACTTATATCGCATGAGAAACAGCTGCTGATTGCCATCGCAAAAGAAACACCTCAGGCATCAGGGAACTACTGACATCCATGCTTTTGTTTAGTTCAAAACTAAGCATGTTGCCTTTGAATTATGCCAACTACCAATTTAAGATCATCTGTGGGGCTTGCAAAGTGCATATGTCCCTTCAAGCAAACATAAGCGAGCACTTTATGATCACAATTAGGTTGTTGGCATTATGCTTATCACATTCGGCATTTTTCAGAAAGTGTTGTCCAAACACAGAATCACATTTAACATCAGACACTATGTCCTGAGTTTTACAAGCAAATAAATTAAAAATAAGTTTAAAGACATAAGTTCATATTTAATACTCCTTGCAAAGGTATTTCAGCATCCATCTAAACAGAGAAATTAATCTTTGATTTAAGGTTTGCTCACAAGACAAATGAAGGGCTCCCATTTCTCCAGCAGTCACTCAAATTTACAACCAGCTGAAAGAAACACCTGATCCTCCTCTGGTATAGCTCATTCTGCAGTATGGAGCACAGGGTCAAAATTGTGGAACTTCTTCCCTAATGGTATTATGGGGCTCCCTACAGCTTATGGACAGCAGAGGTTCAGGAAGGCAGCTCACAACCACCTTCAAGGGCAATAGGGAAATACAATAAATACACCCTTATGCCCACATGCCATGCATAATTTTTTAAAATATTCCATCAATTTGTATGATATAAATGACAAAGTGCTCAGCAAATGCAGTGCTGTCAGGTTTACCACAGCAAAACCAAAGGCAGTAATTTCTGAAAAAGTAGGGCAAAGGCACATAAATCAGAAAGATCCCAATTTTGACATAATTCAAGTTAACAGTCTCAACCAAGATTGCTATTAATTAGTTTTAGTGCCCCGAACCAAAGTTCTGCCAATTCAAAGCCATATCCAACTTCAATTCACCTATCTGAATACCATGCCATGATATAGTGCAGAGCAAATAAGTTCTCAGTATTGCTGAAAACAAGTACAGTACCATTATTAACATACAAAGGTTAGAAGGTTACCCTCAAAACAATCAATTATGTATATAACTGACAATGTGAGAAGTAGCAATTGAACTCCACATTACCAGAATTGTAACAAGCATTGTTGGATAAAATTGTGATCATTGAATCAAGTTCAAATCAAGTACAGTTGGATGGGAAGTGACATTTAAAATATAGTTTACTGAAAATTAATTGATTTACATACTAAGAAGTAAACTGAATCAGGCACCAATTCCACTGTTAACACCTACCCAAGCCCCCATTTGTTACCCAAATCAAACATAATTATGGAAAGGAATGACATTAGAAAGTGGTGGAGAAATTCAACAAGACTGACAGCATCTGTGGTGAGGGAAACTCAGATAAGTTGAGTCTAGCATGACTCCTCTGTTTCTCTCTCCCTATATACTGCCAGACATGCTGAGTTTCTCCAGCACTCACTCTGTTTCAGATTTCCAGCATCCACAGATTAGACCTTTATTTAATTATAAACACGAAGTTTGAATTTCATACCTGGCTTATTTTTGCAAGGAAAGCATTTCTGGATCAAACCTGGAATGTCTCCTTTGTATCTAGTATAGGAAAATTAAAAAATATATATGTTTAATAAGATTTCAGCTTATGTTCACAGTATAGCCTTTTAAGATATGAGGAACAGTGGGTACAAATTCCCAAATCAGAAACTAAAATGCAGTGCAGCTTGACTTGTGCAATTCTAAGAAACAAATTACCCAGACTTCACTTCAGGAAATGGAGAATAATCCTCAGTGTTCAAGCTTTACATGAACAAGAAGCATCAGCACCTATAGAGTTCTTTATCAGTCACTAATAGAAAAGTCACAGTAGTCATCACCTTTAAGGCATGAAGGAGGAAAACTTTGGCTAATCATCCATTACAATCAAGTCTACAGTAAATTTGAACTCCAGTTTCTATCCCTTTATTTACCAGCCAATTTATAGAGCTTCATTTTATAGCAACTTAAATTGGTATAATCCCTTTAACAAAGCAAACTGCCTCAAGAAGTTTTACTGTTATTGAATAATCCAGGTAGAAATAAACAGATGAGGGGCAAGAGGCCAAAATGTTATCAAGAGGATTTTAAGGTTGGGTATACAAAGATGCATACAAAGGTAAACACTAGAAGCAGTTTGGGTCATTCTGCTTGTATGCTCCTTAGCTATAGTAACCTATAACTCAAGAATTAGGAGCATTCAACCCTTGGGCCTGTTTTATGGCTGATCTGATTATGACATCAACTCCAAATTCCTGTCTGCCCCATAACTCTTGATGGAGTTAGATTTTTCATTGAAAAGACAATGTTGAATATGTTCAGTTTCTAATTCTTCACTACTTCTTGTGGTATACTCTACGTTCAACATGATATTCATTCGCTTCTTGAATTTTTCATCTGACATAGTTGGAATCCTTAAGATTATCCCACTACACAATTTGCCAGAAGCGATGGAATACTCTAGATGTACAGAGTGGAGTAGGTGATTTAAATACAGTTAGCCAGTTGTGCACAGTGAAGAGTCGGTCTATCACAATTGAAAGGAAAAAGCCAAGTTAATGCTTATGGAGAACTGCATAATTAAGTTAAAGATGGCATCCATCCGGTCCTTACTTGAGTTTTTCATCTCTGACATAGTTGGCATCCTTAAGATTATCCTCCCAGGGAAGTCTCCCACTGAGCCACTGCAACATGCAATATCCCAAGATTTCAAGGTCACCACGTCTGGAAGCAGCTGAAGTTGGACACATTGTTCAATAACATGTAAATGGAGTCACAATTGAAATATTGAGCTAAAAACTTTTTTACAATTCACATGAACAAAATCAACATCCCTTCAGTGAACAAGGAGGCCAAATGTTATTTTACTAGTTCACCAGAAATGATATTTGCATTTAAATACAACATAGCTAACAAATGAATTAAATTTTCTTTAAACGAAGGGACAGGTCAAGTAGTCGTAACAGCTACTGTTCTAAAATTGTTAGGGCAAGCCACAGATGTAAGGTTTGTTGTTAAGAGATGCTAACTAGAGGTCATATCATATATTGTCACAAGTCAAAACAATTGGGAAGGCTGGCTCAGGGTGTCAGATAGTGTAATTGCCATCCGCTCAAGGTATGATTCTGATTTGGAACAAAAAGTTGCAGAATGATGTAAAATTATGTTGAAATTATAGTAGAATAATGATATTTATCAGCATAGCACAATGTTGTAAACATAATTTTTATTTTATGTTCTAAAAATGAGGGCATAATGTGGTCTATACCAAAAACACTTTGCACGATTAACTAACATACACAGGCCTCTGCACGGAATCATTAGATTCTGAAACAGAATTCATATTGTCAACTGAGTGCAATCAGCGCCAGAGAGAAAGAGAAACACAAAGACACTTGTCTTTCTAAGTGCGGTGTCATTACAGAACCAGATTTTTGCTGAGTTACACAAGAAATGCTACGAAATAAATGGAGTCAACTTCAGCATGTTTGTATGGGCTGACTTTCATCATAGGCATTTTTCAACAGGTGATGGCTGCATTTATTATCACAATATTATGTGAACAAATAACCAAATAACAGTTCACAATCTGACACTATCCTAGATCCTTGACTCAAAATTAAAAGTATTGACACATTTGTACTGATCTCCTGAAATACCCAGACTATGATAAAACAATTCTTAAATTATACAAAATTTCTGAAATAACATTTTTTTCACCTCACTGAATTATTGAATTAATACAAAAATGGTTTCAAAACAGGAAAATTACATTTTATAGGAAGTGCTTGCATGCTTAAAATGACTGGTTCTACAATCAGAATAATGAATATGAAGCTGCTCACAAACACAACAAACTACTAAACAAAAAGGAAAAAAGGACTGCAGATGCTGGAAATCGAACAAAAACAGAAATTGGAGAAATTCAGCAGGTCTGGCAGCAGCTGTGGAAAGAAAGCAGAGTTAATGTTTCAGATCCAGTGAATTGTTCCAGCAAATTTCTGTTTTTGTTATAACTGCTTACTAATTTCAGGAAACAACTTACAACAATCTTTACATGAACTTGAAAATTATAAGCATTATAAATCTTGCTCGCTTTCTAGCAGGCAAAGGGCACTGCCTCCTCTAGAAGAGTTGCAACTTGCACATTTCTGTTTGAAAATAACAACATTCACAAAATGGAGACTTCCCTTCAAATTTATATACTTGGTTATTAAAGGCATTTGTATGTACAACTATGGCAGGCAGCACAGAGAAGTACAATGGCTACCAATGCTTATTTAATAGTTTGACTGTATATGTTATGTACTAAAATTAATATCTGGTATCACTTTAACACCTTGGGTAAAATCCCTCAGTCCAAGTCAATTAGCTAGTAGGTCAGTTGTTTCCTGGTTGCTGTGACATTGATGTAATGGAAAGCTCAAGAAAGGAAACACATTCTTTGAAGTTGTATAGTTTTCCATTTCTTTGAGACCTATTTTAGAAATAAGCTTGAATGACTGAAATCAATTTCATCCAGATCATTTTTCTTCTAAAAAGCGGTTTGAATTTCTATTATAGTAGTCTACAGCATTTCTTAATAAGCTTCAATAGTTAAGAGGCCATTGATCAATTTGAAACTGTACACTTGTTTCTTTCAATTAATTAGCAGATTACTGAAAAGGAGATACAGCAGGTTTAACTCTTTGGAAGAATGCAAGACTTCAAAATGAGCAGAAAGTAAGCTACATAGGATTTGATTTGACGAATGTGTTAAAATAACCTATTGCCCAATGCCACATTGTTCGGATCTGGACTATGTTCAAAATAAATGTTTATATATTTTGTAAAGTACATGAAAAGAATGCCAGATTATCCACAACTCCACATGGTTAAACTGACCAAAGAAATTTTCCAATCCGTACAAAGACATGGATAATTTGTCTGTTCAGTATAAAGGTTATAGTTTAATGTGATAAAGTGTTTAAGCTAACTTTCTTACTGATGACTAGAATCAAACCTTGCATGATAATATTAAAGACTGTTACCAAGCTGTAGAGATAGGCCAATTATTAATAAGCAGAATGTCATATGAATGAGATTATCCTGAGATAAATGGCAAGTTAGTTAAGGGTCATTCAGCCTCTGGTGGAAGGTCATTCTAACAGCTGACTACATTCATTAAAGTGCCATTTATTCTCACTGTGCAATTCACACTGCACGTTACAAATTATTCCACAAGTCAACTTGAGATAAATGCACACCTGATCCAAGCAATCAATTTTAATATTTCCTCTTCAACCCTGGAGTATGCACAATTCTATAACAAATATTCCGAGTTCAAATAAAACATTATCAATTTGTTTCATTTAGCATGTCCAATGTGGTATTCACAATTCATCAAATTTCACAAATTATCTGCAGTTTAATTTTCCCGATTTGGTAACTGCTTTCAGTACTTTTTTAAACCAAACTTACAACAGCATTCAGCTTTAAACTGATAAATAATATGTCACAAGTTTAATCTTTAGAAATCAGGATTGAAGAATTATAAATTTAAATAGAACAGATAGCAAGGACAGATAATAGAAAGCAAACCAACCAAATACAACAGCCCCAGCATGTTTCATGAATCTAAAAGATGGTATATAATAAGCAATATGGACATTAAAATCATATCTCGTCTAGCACAAGCAGCCATAATTCCAGTCTTGTCCAGACCAGAACAAGCCAAAAACAGAACACATGGCAGCCAATTTTAGGATTTAACAGGATGTTGCAGTTGGGACTTTTTCCTAACACTTTCTCTGATGTTCACAGCCAGACTGTTCCAAAGCAGCCAGAGTCCCTTATGAACCCAAAGAAATTTGCCAATATAATGAAAAGATAATTCTGCAAGATGTGATATTCAAGTCAAAAAGATTTTCTTTTTCTTAAATCTTGCATGCTCATATAAATAAAAGGGACACCCTACTTTGTGATTTGGCTTTACAGCAAGGCCAAATAACTTATAAAATAGATTGACTGGATATAAATCTCAAATTCTTGTCAATGAATTGTCATGGAATGCAGCATTTAACATATTCAAATTTAAACGCTTAATTTTTGATTTCAAAGCATAAATATAGATCAATTATGTTTACACTGGTTCTTTCCAATCTAACCTTTTAAGAATGGAACTGGGATCCACAATCACATACAGCAATATGTTTTAAGTGAATTTGTTTTAAACTATATGGAGGTAAAATGGTAGCCCAATTGACATGGTTTAAAGAAAATGTGAACGTGTTAGCACTTCAAGTCATCTACAAACTTCAGTAACTATTTCAATTGCTTCAGGTGTTTTCTTCCCTATCCCATCAAGTGCTGTGCCTCCTTACTTCTGATATCAATGCAATACAATAACCACTTCTTTTATACACTATCTTTAACATTATGAAACATTAAAGGCATATTTCACTTCATTTTTTAAAAATTGACATCCTGTCATAAGGAGATATTTGACCAAACACTTCATCAAACAGGTAGGTTAAGAGTGCTTTGAAGGAGGAAAGACAGAGGTTTTCCGAGAGACTCCCAAGTTCAGGGCTTTTGTAACTGAAGGTATAGCAGCAGGAGTAATAAAAATTGGAGATGTTCAAGAGGTCAGAATAAAATGAATACATTTTGCAAAATCATACAACCGGAGAAGATTACATGGATAGGGACTAGGAAGGCCATTGGAGATTCTGAATGCAAGATGTGGAATTTTAATAGATGTTAGTTAAGCAGGAGTCAATGTAGGTCAGGCATGATGGAAGAAATGGAACTTGCTGTGAGTTAAGATTCAGGAAATGTTATGGACAGTAGAATACGAAACACTGGCTGGGAGTGCAAATGTGAATGTAACAAAAGGATGAATGAGGGTTTCAACAGCGGAGAAGCTGAAGCAATCCACAGAAGTGGAAACAGGGACCTTGGTGATGGCTTGGATAGGTGGTTAGATGCTCATTTCTGGGACAAATCCGACATCAGTATTGGCAATAGTCTTGATCTTTCTCAGACAGTTGCCAAAAAGAATGTTAAAGCCATTGGCTAGAGGGTAATGTTCAAGTGGGGACCAAAGACAATGATTTAAATGTTCTCAAATTTTAACTGAAGGAAACTCCTCTTCCTTCAGTATAGGATGGCAAACAAATAGTTAGATAATTTGCAAACAGAGTGGTCAAGAGAGCTGATGTTAAGGTAAGCTGGTGGTTAATTAAATAAAAAGGGAGATAAACAACTCACAGGAGGAGAACACTGCGCAGCTATGAACATCCCCAATGATGGGAGAAGTGTGGCACAGCAGAGCAGAGGACAATGAGGATTCATTTGCATCCATTTTCAGCTAGAAGTTATGATTGGATGATCCATCTCTGCCTTCTCCAGAGATCCCCAGCATCACAGATGCCCTTCTCTAACCAATTTATTTCCTTTCATGTGATGTCAAGAAACAGCTGAAAACACAGGATTTGGAAAGACAAACAGCCCTGATAACATACGCACACATGAATTGGGAGTATGAGTAATTTACTCAACACCTTGGATATGCTCCATTGTTTTTAATAACGTCATGGCTGACTTGATTAATCCACATTTCTGGCTACCCCAATAACCTTTTAACCCTATTCTTAACCTCAACCCTATCCTCTGCCTCAGAAAGTATTCCAAGACTCTGCTTTCATCACCTTTTGTGGAAGTGTACTCCAAAGACTTATGGCCTTCAGTGAAAATAAATTTCGGACACTTTTTTTTAAATAAACAGTGACCTTGACTTCTAGATTTCTCTCATATCCTTTCCTCATGCACCTGCCAAGACTTTAAGATCTTATATGTTGTACTGAAGTCATCTCGTACTCCTCCAAACTCCAGTAGCTACAAGCATAGCCCGTCCAACCTGTCTTCATAAGACAACTTGCCTTTTCCAAGTATTCATCTGGTAAACCTTTTCTGAAATGCCTCCAATGCAATTACAGCTTTCCTTATACAAGCACACCAATATGGTACACAGTACTCCAGATATGGTTCACTAATGCCCTCTACAGCTGAAGCACAACCCCGCTACTTAGATATTCAATTCCCTTTGTAATACGCTGCATCATTATTCTAGTTTTCCCAAATATTTGCTGTTCCCAGCATTGATTCCTGTGACATGCTCCTTGTTACATCCTTCTATCTAGAAAATGACCCATTTATGCCTACTATTTCCTTTCAGCTAGCCAATCTTTTATCTGTGGCCACATATCATTCCCTACACTATGAACTCTTATTTTCTGCAATAAACTTGAATGTGCTATCTCATTGAAACCTTCCAGTACAAGTTGGCAATTGTACTGAAGATTAATGCTCCAGGACTACATGCTTTCCTAGCTAAGCTGTTTCATTACAGCTACAAAAAAATCAAAAGAATGTTGTTTAGAAATAAAAGTGGTCTAAGTGTGTATGCTTGGCTATTTCTAGAGGTGATATGCAGGATGGGGAAGAAAAGCCATCGCAGCTAGTTTTCTGGCTGCCCTAAGAATGAAACTAGACAAGAGCCTACCCAGTTACTACAGGAGTATGGAGTATTCACTCATGACAAAGGCTAAAGAAATGGCAAAAGGATGTCAAGGGATAATTCACTGCTGTCACAATCACACAAATCATAACTTGCAACTGTAAAGCAACATCTAATTGCACAGATGCAAGCATGGATACCCAGGCAAGCTAGGCCCAGACTTAAAATGTGACAAAAAAAAACATAAGAACTAGGAGCTGGAGTAGGCAATTGAGGACCTCGAGCCTCCTTCACTGTTTGATATGATCTCAGCTTGGCCTCAACTCCACTTTCTTGTCTGCTCTCCATAACATTTCAACCCATTATTCATTAAAAATCTGTTTATCTCCTCCTTCCATTTACTCAATGTCCACATTCCAGGTAGTAAATGCAATAGATTCAAAACTTTTTGCCCAAAGTAATTTCTGCTCACTTGTTTTAAATCTGCAAGCCCTTAGCTTAAAACTATGACCTATCTTGATTGCCACACGTGGAAATATCCTCTTTAAGTCTACTTTGTCAATCCCCTTCAGCATCATATATACCTCAATTACATTTCCTTTTATGCTTAGAAAGTCCAGAGAACAGGAGGGTAAACTGTTTAATCTTTCTTCATAAAGATAAACACCTCACTTCTGGAATCAACCTTCCTCTGAACTGCTTCCAATGCAACCATATCCCTCCTCATAAGGGTACCAAATATTGTATGTAATACTTCAGGTGCGGTTTCAGTAATACCTTGTATAATCTCAGCAACAATTGTCTATCTTTATAGAGTAGTCCTTTAGTGATAAATGTCAAAATTCCATTTCGCTTCCTTATCACCTGCAGTACGTGCACACTAGTTTTCTGCAATTCATATACAAGAACACCCAGATCTCAGTACCAAAGCATTCTGAAGTTTCTCTCCAAATAGATAATAAGTTGCCTTGCTATTCCTCTAATCAAACTAGATAACCTCACATTTATCCATGTTAAACTTCATTGACAATTTGTGGCCTGTTATCTAACCTATCCATATCCATTTATAAATTTATTTCTTCATTGCAACTTACTATCCCACCTATTTTAGCTTCACCTGCAAATTTGTCAAGGTACTTTAGATCCCTGCATCTAAGTCATTAACAGATTGTAAATATTTGGGGTCCTGAGGAGCTAATCTTGTAATAGTTGTTAAGTCTTGCCAACCAGAAAAAGACAAAGGGACAATGGTACTCAAGGTCATTAGAGAAGAAAAAGGTGTTGGGAATGGGGCAATAGTTTGCAATAATGGTAGCATCAAGGGATTGTTCTTTGGGGAAAGAGGTATTGACAACTGATTTGAAAGAGGAAGGCATGATTCAACGAAAGAGCATACTAAACACGATTAGTTAACATAGGAGTTAGGAAGAGAGTTGGTAGTTAATAGTTCAATGGAAATAAGGCTGAGAAAGAAGGAGATAGATCTTATGGACAAGACTGTCTTAAAGCAAGCATGAAGGGACATGAGAAACTACGAAAGTATGGCAGGTGGGGTGGGGGTGGTGCAGAACTAGGGTTGATTTTAAAAAAAATCAATTTTAATATCTGGTGGGCCCTGAAAATGTCATGCTTTATTGAATTGGGCAAACAGCAATCATTGGAAATGCATGAGACAACCCTGCAAAGCAACACGAGACACCCAAACTGTACAGATCTCAGACCGGTCACACAAGACAACCATCTAATAAGCAACCATACAAAACTGGTCCTTAACTTTCAAGGAGCAAAGAGATCATGCCACCTCTAGGGGAATACAGGTAATGCGACCACTCAAATGAGGACATCATCAAACCCCAGTTAGCTCCATTGCAGAACAAATTAAAATTAAATCATGGTAACCGGACGAGTACTGGTAGCTCAGTGTATGCTTCTAAATGAGAAAGATGGTCCAAACATAATTAAATATTTTCTCAAAACTTGTTCACACATACCTGCTCCTTTATGTGCATCAATACTTGTAAACTCAAGAGTTCCATCATGGCAACGCTTTGGATCTTCTTTGTATTCTTTGTGTACTCCTTCTGGACAGTATCTATATGCAAGGCCATAATCAACTAAATATACCTAAGAAAGTATAAATTACAAGACAAAATCAGACTAGACACTGGGCCATAAAATAGTCTAGCTAGATCATAAATCTTTGAGATTCCCAAGAAATCACCCTCACCATAGTTAATTAAACAATGAAGTTTGGCACAGAGCGGCGATAGAAACATTAATAAGTTTTTAAGACTTGACATGTAGATATGGTGAGGTTGTAAACCTGCTTGCTGAGCCGATGGGTGTGGTTGCAAATGTTGTGTCACCCTGCTAGGTAACATCATCAGTGCACCTCCAATTAAGTGTCAGTGTTCTGTCCCACTGGTTATTTATATGCCTCGGATTGCTGGGGTGGTTGGTATTACTTCCGGTTCTGTTTCTCAGTGGTTTATACACAGGGTCTAATTCAAAGTGTTTGTTGATGGAGTTCCCGGTTGTATACAGGAATTCCCTGGCATGTCTCTGTTTGTCTTGTGCGATTACCGATGTGTTGTCCTAGTTGAATTCGTGTCCCTCGTTGTCTGTGTGTAGTGGGACAACTGCGAGATGACCGTAAAGAATCCCATACCCGAAACCAGCAAAACTGGGGTAATATACAAAATATCATGCAAGGACTGAGAGAAACACTACATAGACCAAACCGGAAGAAAATTGACAATATGGATACATGAACACCAACTAGCCACCGAGAGACATGACCGATTCTCACTTGTCACGCTACACACGGACAACGGAGGGACACAAATTTGACTGGAACACCACATCGATAATTGCACAAGCCAAACAGAGACACACCAGGGAATTCCTGGAGGCCTAATATTCCAACTGGAACCCCATCAACACAACCTGAGCTACAAATCTTCTCGAAAACTTTAAGTATAGATATAGTTTAAAGAGAAATCGTTATTTGTTATTTTGCCATAAGTAAATAGTCAGAGACTTTTATATGTTTAACTTCGTTACAATGCCTTCCTTTCTTTCTCATGTATTCATGTTATGAGCATGTCCAGGGCAAATGATGTAAGCATGACATTTAGTCATCTGTGTCGCAGTCAGTCTTTACAAGTTCCTCTTAATGTACAACAGAATTATGTAAAGAGAATGGATTAAAGTACAAAAATATTCATATTAGACATCAGTTAGGAATAGAATAATCTAGTTCCCAGTGAGTTAGCTGCTAGGGTGGCAAGGAATTTTGATGCATTATGCAAGACCTGAGCTGCAAACCATCGCCTCAGTGAATGGGACGCTGCATGGTGCTATTTCCCATTGATCCAACTGCTAGCTCCTCACAAAACATATCACCTCACCCATCCAACTCTCTCCACAGGGCAGCAACAAACCCAATAAAACTTCAACTCTACAAATTGAAAATGATCATATACATAAAATACATTAGATAATCACAGCTTCATAAATGTGACAACTCTTTGAAGATTAAAAATGTTTCAAAGAACAGAGTTAACTTTGTGACTTGTGATTGCATTGCTAGCCAGCTCTGAATGTAGAATAATAATGAGAGCTTCAGAGTTGATAAGATTTTCTGCTCACAATTCAAACAAATGGGAAGGAACTAGATCAGGAAGCAACTAAGCTGTAGCAACATTAAACTTGCCACAGGTAATTAGGAGTTTGCTGAACCAATAAATTTAATTCCGGAAAAGCTTAAACCTGTTTAGTGTCTATGTAGACTAATTCAGTGAACTAGAAGGAAATGATTGACCTTCACCATTGGGATAAAAAAAAATTAACTTTTGCCTGCACCTAATACATTTATTATCTCAGCATCAACAGAAGCTTTTAAGTCCTGAAAATATCAATTTCCACAGGGACCAATGGCCATTTTAGAATATAATCAATTCTGTGGTTGTTGGGGTCAGTGAAGAAGGAAACAGGTAATTTTCCAATTTTGTTGGAACTTCTAAAACTCTGCCATGTCCTGAGTTTGTTTTCTTTGGAAGACTAACGTTGATTTGTATGTGAACTCCAAACATTTTAGAACAATGTAACTTGTATGGTGTACTTGTATTGCATACTTGTACTTAACAAAATCACAACACAAATCTATGAAGTATAATAGTGTGTTAACAAAATAATTTTTGGATTTGGTTAATACGTACTGCTTCCTTTCACAAAGTGTCTATGCTACCTCAGTGATTGAATGAATCAGATAAATTTTTGCAGCAGATGAATTTTACCCATTGAGTTCTAATCCGGAACATCAAGAGATGCATTTTCCGGTTCACCTATTCAAATTCTTTCTAGTGTTCTTCTACTTCGAGACAGGGCTTCATGAAACTTAACTTGCACACAAACATATAGGCAAAATGTCTGAAGGCAGCTCCTCATCTACCTTGGTAAAAAGACTTCCAAACAAGATCACAGTTCCCCATGGATCAGCTAAATCCAAATACACACTTTACAGTCCAGGTCAATAACTTTCAGAAGATTTAAGCAGCATTCTACCGAATGACACAAGAACAAATTATTAAATTGTCATTTTGATTTGCAGAAAGAATGAAAAAGCTTGCATGCATTCAGCCCCTTTACACATCCGAAATACTGCATTGGCTGCTAAGTGCTTCGGATGTCCAGAGGATGTGAGTGAATGTTATAAACCAAAAGGTGGGACAATAATTGCCTTACGTAAAAGGAGCTCTAATGCTCTGCCATTAAGGAAAACTAATAAAAACAAATTAGTTTGGATCATGAGATAATTCTTCAATGGTTGAATTAACATAATAACAGACCAACATTCATTTTTAAACACAAAATAATTTAACAATTGGTTAGAAAATATTAACACCACGTCTAGAAGTAAAGTTAGAAGAAAAAAGCTGACTTCCTTTGCTTTTTACAAACTTCAAACAATTCATGATTGCACTAAGTAACAGGTAAAACAAAACAACACCTCATTAGGATTCTTGTAACTGAGGAGAAGATTTGAAGCTTTGATGTCCCCATGCACGTACTCATGGTCATGGATGTATTCTAGAATGTCAATCTACCAAAAGAAAACAATCAAGTTACCCATCCAATGCTGTTTATCATTAGGATCTAATAACATTTTGAAAGAATTATGCAAATGAAAGTTTGTTTCATGCAGCAGAATATCTACATTTATACTCAAGTTGTATATGTAACAGGTGAAACACTAATTTAACGCTGTTTTATTTTGTGATTCAACTTTCTCAACACATGGAAATTTTGCTATTTATATCAGCTTTTTAAGTAAGATTTAGAATTATGAAATGGCATCTAGAATCATAAATCATCATCTTCACATCCTGCACTTCACAATTCAGTACAAATGTACTCGTGATCAAATTGTCTTTGTGAAAGCTACTTCTCATCTCATTATTTTCTACTTCCACAACACGTGGAGAAAGAACATGTTTGCTCCATACATAGGAATATAGGACCTAGGAGTAGGACCACCTAGCCCTTTGAGACCACTCCACAATTCAACCAGATTATGGCTCATCAGACATCTGACAATTCTTAAGCTTCTAACAACAAAAAGTAAAGCACAATTTTTCAAATGTATGAATAACAACAAATGGAAAGATCACTTTTGAGACAGATTAGAAAAGCTGCAGTGCAGGTCGGTAATGGATAGAAAATAAAACACAAGACAAACCGCGAACATGTGACAAAAACAGAAGTTGCTGGAAAAGCTCAGCAGGTCTGACAACACCTGTAAAGAAAAATCAGAGTTAACATTTCGGGTCCGGTGACCAGTTCTGAGGAAGGATCACCGGATCTGAAACGTTAATTCCGATTTTTCTTCGCAAATGCTGCCAGGCCTGCTGAGTTTTTACAGCAACTTCTGTTTTACATATCTGCAGTTCTTTCGGTTTTTATTTAGTGAATACGCGACACGCAGTTTTAACATCCTTTATCGTAAGAGCTTTCTTGAAATACCAAAAGGCAATTAAAGCAACCATCATTGTGTCATCCTCATTCTACCTGGCAAACCCCTGGGGGTGGTTAGTGTGAATCACAAACAATACCAGATTGAAAAGAATAATAGGAAAGGCTGATTACACTGTTCAGCTTGATAATAATTTAGATTATTATAAAATCATTAATAGTGTGAACAGTTCATCCGAATCAACTCTCCAAGGCCTAGAATATCCAAAGTGAAGCCCATGAGTCACATGCAGTGCTTGAACCTTGGCCATCTAGCCCATGAGGGTCTAGTGAAAGTTTATTTTTGCCATAACATACATTAATGTGCAAGATGTTTTCAATTAGACAAAATTAATTTTAAACTATAGTCTACAATGTGGTTTGCAAGGAATGCTTTTATGCAAATTTAACTACAGAAAATTAGATTTTAATTTAGAGTTGTGGTTGATGTTCTGTGCTGCAATTATTCTTACATGGGCAAGAGACTCCATCGCATATGAATAAGTGGCCCATAAAGACAATGACTTGGATCCCCATGTCATGCAAGTTGCAACTAGTTTTCTTCCAAACAAACTCCGTAGTCCTTTGCTGGGATACCAAATAAACAAAGACTTAAAACAGATGTTGCCACAATACAACATTCCAGATAATGAACCTTATAACTTACCAAGCGAAGACCCAACTGCAGCACAAATTTCTTTGGGAACATCCTATGATTTTGCTCAAATATTTTCTGAAGATCAGATCCAAACCGATCCATCACCATAAATCTATAACTAAATTCAAAAGACGAGTTCAATCTTAAAATGCTGCATATCCAAATTCATCTGTAATCGGCATTTTTAGTAGAAATTGAACCTTTTCAAATAATATTTTTCCAGATAAAATTTGAAAAACTTGGGGTTTAAACTTTAATTTACTGTGCCATATCAATGGTATTGGAGACAATTAGCTCAATTGGCTGGATAGCCAGCATGTGGTTAAGAACTACACCAACCGCACAGATTCAACTCCCACTTTGGTTAAGAAAAATTAGGACCTGCCTCCTCGCTGGGCTTAGACTTGTTGCAGAATGGTGTCCTTTAAAGTATACAATCAAGTGTATGTCTCCAAATAAAAGAGATGCCTGGTCCCTCATGGACTATGGCTAATTAACTACCTACCCATCGATTGCATAAATAGGCACATTGGCCTGTAAAAAGGACAGTAGCAAGAGTGCAGGAGGAAAAATAGATGGGATACAAATGTAACAAAAATAAACAGATACAGAAACTCAGCAGCTCTGGCAGCATTTGTGCAGAGAAAGCAGAGTCAACATTTTGGGTCCAGTAACACTTCTTCCGAACAGGATACAACTATGATTTTTCTTTAGATATAGTAGGAACTGCAGATGCTGGAGAATCTGAGATAACAAGGTGTAGAGCTGGATGAATACAGCAGGCCAAGCAGCAACAGAGGAGCAAGAAGGCTGACGTTTCGGGCCTAGGCCGAAGAAGGGTCTAGGCCCGAAACGTCAGCCTTCCTGCTCCTCTGATGCTGCTTGGCCTGCTGTGTTCATCCAGCTCTACAACTTGTTATCTATTTATCTTTCTTTTACATTTTTATGCAAGAACCCAGAAGTCTAATGGTGCTTCACCAATATTTCCAAATGCAACCTGGCAGACTCATATGTAAATTTGAAGTGATGGAAAACAAGAGAGGGCATGAACATGGTGAGCACTCTATTCACATTGCAAAGATAATGTTTGGGGTCCTATTTGAAAAGAATTGCCCTGAAAACAGCCAATGTCGTGTTTAGGAAAACACGGCTCATATAGAAACATGGAATCATACAGCAAAGTCGATCACTATTGAAGCATACCCGAGTCAAACACATGACCTACAAATGGTTGCTAAACATGCAACCCTCAAGTAGTCGATAAGTAGCTGGAGGCTGACACCAAAGTGCAAGCTTTTTAGTTCAGATTATTTTCCTGGATTGGAGTCAGGTCCAGCCTGATTGACTGCATTGTCAAATACCATTAACTCCATTCGAATTTTGTTTGAATAAAACTTCTCTTGAGTAAGTTGCCTGCAAATACTTGATAGAGGCCTGCAGAAGACCTCCTTGTCATATTGTTGTGAATATCTACTTCTTGGTTCATGTGATTTAGTATAGATTTTAGGTGTGGGAACTGAATGTTTGAGGCTATTAGTCTTAAAAGGTTAGGTTCATGTTTACTGAAGTGGTTAACAATTAGAAGTACAAGACCATAAAGCATCCAGCTAGTTTATT
This sequence comes from Rhincodon typus, assembly GCF_021869965.1. Taxonomy (NCBI): domain Eukaryota; kingdom Metazoa; phylum Chordata; class Chondrichthyes; order Orectolobiformes; family Rhincodontidae; genus Rhincodon; species Rhincodon typus. The sequence continues at coordinate 18,373,561 of NC_063339.1, forward strand.
AGCCAAAGAGCTGGAGACACAATATTCATAACGCTTGCAAGAACTATAGCCCAGAGATGCTTTTATTTTGGAGTTAGACCAAAATTACTTGAAATGCATTCAATGAAGCCTTCAATGTTGAAAAACCCATTTATTATTCCTTATTTGATCTGATGAAGTAAATTATGGATAACTAATCAAAGTTGGTTTGAGTTGCCAGCTCAGGTTTCATCAATATGGAGATGCATGACGCTAAGGGAGGCTCTCTGGTTTCAATTTATTTGGATGTTTATTGAAAACAGTAGCTACAGCTCACGCGATTTTCAGCTCACTAAGACATAGCTGGTGTAACTTATAGTTAGGATAACTGCACTGTAAGCAGAGCAATAAATGAACATGATTTGCCATGTGGAATGTGGGTGAGGATTAACCTCAGTTTGAAAGTTGTGAGGGAACATAAGCCTGATGGTTGCCTAGTTTGAAGGCAGTAACAAGCAGCTTAGTTTTCAAGTAACCAGAACAAAAAGACTATGCATCCAGAGTCAAGTAAGGTAAATTTAAAATTTTGCTTTGAAGAATAGCTGGAGCCAAAGAGAATTAAGGTTCCAGAGGTCTGTGCTGTTCATAGGAACTGTTTCTACAGAAGGTGTAGAGCTGGATGAACACAGCAAGCCAAGCAGCATCACAGGAGCAGGAAGGCTGACGTTTCGGGCCTAGACCCTTCTACACCATGTTATCTCAGATTCTCCAGCATCTGCAGTTCCTACTATCTGTTTCTACAGAAGGTTTTCTTTAACCTTTAGATTGATGTGTCTGATATGCGAACTTAAGTAAAATTTAAATATTTAAATAAGTTTGAGTGCACGACAACATGGCTTACAAGTACATATTACAAATTAATTGTGTTTGCTATATTTAAGATTTATATATAATGAAGATTGCTTTATTTAGAAAAAGTGGCCTCGTGGCATAACGCTACTGTTCAAACCAAGATGTTCATTTTTTTCTTTTAAATGTTAACCATCCCTGATTGGTATGCAACATGATTTAATTGGAATAAGCCATTTCTTGCCCAATAACTGAATAAATGTGTCAAACCTGCCACTATTATCAACAGAGATAAATTAGAATAAAGGGGGAACAGATTTATTCTAAATATTCAACAAGCCGCTAAAGAAGAGTCATTTTTCCTATGCTGATGCTTAATTTAAATTACGTTAAGCAAAGTCCCAACCTGGGGTTTTCTCTGTTGACCCGAGTGGAACAGGCTCGAGACTAAACTGTCTTTTCCTGTTCCTATGCCTCTACCAACTCGTGCCTGCACCTTAGTGAGATCTTGTAAGAAGCAAAACCCAGTTATACCTCCAAAATCTTTTGAACATATACTGAAACAAAGAAATATGTCATTAACTATTTCAAATTCAATAGGAGGCTGGCAATTCTAAGTCATTTAATCCAGCTTTTTCAAAAATTTAACTTTGTAATACAAGTATCCCACAACTGATTTGATTGGTCCCCAAAAAACAGTTTGGACAAGCATGTAAGCAATGCCCCCTTGAAAAACAATGAATCAAAGTGTGAAAATTTACATGAACATGCGCCTTTCTGAACTATATTTAGTACAATTTTATCAGTGCTTTTCAAACTGGGATCTGTAAAAATTTTCAATGGCAACTTGTATTCACATAATTCAACATAATGAGGTGCCCCAAGGCATTTCACATGAGCATTACAAAGTATGACAATTCGTCATAAGAGAAAAATTAGGTTAGACAATCAAAAGTTTGATCAAAGGTAGGTTTAAAAAAGTAACAAAGGAGTAAAGCAAGGCATAGGAAGGAGCCTCAGCCTGAAGGGACAGCCGCCATTTTCCAACAATCTGGAAAGTATAGCGTAGCAGTATGCAAGTTAGCCACAGACAGGAAACAGGCTTTGAGAAAGTTGGGAGCAGGAGTAGCCACTGCATGTGGCACACAGTGGCAAGAAGCAGCAGTTAATAGTAAATGCACTAGAGACAATAAAGCTTCATTTTTTGACGCAGCATATACTTTCAACTTGATGATGCTCCAAAGGCCACAAAATTGAAGAAAATCAATTCACTGCATAAATTCTGTAAGTTGATGCATTTTCTAGTCAAAATACTTCTCCACTGACATGTAATGCATGCTCGGCTGCATAAAGCTTACCTGTTGCCTCCTTTATCGTATAGTCCTGAGCCCCAATACTTGGGTACACCAAGATAATTCAATTTGCGAGACGCTATCCAGCTATGAACTGTGGGAAGAAAACACAATCATAAAAAGAATTTGGATAAAATAATTCACATCAAACACATCATTACAATGCCATAATCCAATACAAGCACACAATCATATTTGCCATAACTTTGAATGTAGCCTTATGAACAATATGAAAATATATTTGGAGATAGATACAAAGTTATTTTACTAGAATAGATATAAGCAACAACAGCACTTCATACTAAATGCCACAACTGCAGTCTGTCAGCAATTAATATTGAAAAGATCAGAAATAGGCATCCACTGATAAGGAAGCAATCAATGGAGAGCATGTTAGAACTCAGTCATATATCTATGTCACATATTCAAATAAATCTAGGGTCTGACTAAAGAAAGTGTTATATTTTAGGTGCTGCACCTAGAAACTGGTACCAAAAGTTTCAAATTTTATTTATGGACATAAGCAATTATTTAAATTGAACGTTTACAAATACAGAATCAGTGGGTACAGGAACGGTGCAATAGCCCAAACAATCACCAGCATTTCCACTAAATACACATACGCATTGCAATAAATATTTAGCAATCACAAACAAAATCAATTGTCACAGATTCAATTTGTTCAGAGGTTAGTTTTAGGAAAGTCAGATACTTCCATGCTTCATGACATCTGATTTTCACATACAATATACTTGAACTCACTTAGCTCTGGTTTTGCTGCTCTCATATAAAACTTGAGTTCTGAAAAAAGTGGTCCATTGGTACTGGGTTCCTAGAAACAGAAAAGGAACCTATTAGGGTTCTGTCAACTGTGCGCCGTTGAAAACAGAACATTTTGTCTGATATATCCAGTTTTATATGTACATAGAACGGTACAGCACAGTACAGGCCCTTCGGCCCACGATGTTGTGCCAATCTATTATCCTACTAAGATCAACCTACCCTGCATACCCTACATTTTACTATCATCCATGTGCCTATCCAAGAGTCGCTTAAAAGTCTCTAAAGTATCTGACTCCACATTGCCGGCAGCGCATTCCACATGTCCACCACTCTCTGTGAAGAACCGACCTCTGACATCTCCCCTATACCTTCCTCCAATCACCTTAAAATTATACCCCCTCATAATAGTCATTTCCACCCTGGTAAAAAGTCTCTGACTATCCACTCTATCTATGCCTCTCATCATCTTGTACACCTCTATCAAGTCACCTCTCATCTTTCTTCACTCCAATGAAAAAAGCCCTCACTCCCTCAAACTTTCCTCATAAGACCTGCCCTCCAGTCCAGGCAGTATCCTGGTAAATCTCCTTTGCACCTTCTCCAAAGCTTCCACATCTTTCCTATAATGAGGTGACCAGAACTGAACACAATATTCCAAGTGTGGTCTAACCAGGGTTTTATAGAGCTGCAGTATAACCTCAAGGCTCTTAAACTCAATTCCCCTGCCAACAAAAGCCACCACACCATATGCCTTCTTTACACCCTATCAACTTGGGTGGCAACTTTGAGGGATCTACAGGCGTGGACCCCAAGATCCCTCTGTTCCTCCACGCTGCTGAGAATCCTGCCATTAACCCTACATTCTGCATTCAAATTCGACCTTCCGAAATGAATCCCTTCACACTTTTCTGGGTTGAATTCCATCTGCCACTTCTTTACCCAGCTCTGCATCCTGTCAATGTCCCGTTGCAGCCTACAACAGCCCTCCACGCTGTCTGCAACTCCACCAACCTTCATGTCATCAGCAAACTTACTAACCAACTCTTCCACTTCCTTATCTAAGTCATTTACAAATAAGATCACAAAGAGCAGAGGTCCCAGAACAGACCCCTGCAGAACACCACTGGTCACTGAGCTCCATGTCAACATTATGCCACAGATATTCAATCAAATGATCAAAAGCTTTGTCAAGGAGGTCGGATTTTTATAGAATTGCACAGTTTAGGACCTTGGCATATTATGATTATTCAATTGATTGTTTAAAATTAGGGATGCTCGACAGCCCAAAATTCGAGGACAGCAGAAATCTCAGCAACTGGTATGGCTGAAAGAGACTACAGATAGGAAAGAGCAAGGCCAGATGGGATTAGAAAATAAAAATAAGAATTATAAATTGAGTATTGCTTAACCAGGAACCTCTATAAGTCAGCAAACACGAGTCAGGTGGATGAAAAATAATTAATGCAAGCTAGGAAACAGAGATTTGGATGACAGTTTATGGAGGGTCGAATGCAGGAGATGAGACAGTCGTACATGGAAACAAATCAGGTCTCCAGGTGACAAAGACAGTGGGAGATGAGTTGAGGCCAAGTTGGATGACGGTGAAAATATATAGCACATACTTCACCTCAGGATCAAGTACTACCTCAACCTAGCAAACAGCTTGGTTCAGCCACAAACAATTGCCAAGGAGAAATGCAGTCAGTGGCTGTGGGCTGGACATTTGAAAGAGAGACTGACACACTGACAACAGACTTCCAGTCTTCTAAGTATTTAATTGGGGGAAAAGTCCACTCAATTTACTGAACTGGGTATAAGCAATGTGACAACAGAGTCAGAGGAGAATCGAGACAATGGTGGGGTAGGATTGGTCAGCATAGAGTGAAAATGGATGCGATGAATTTGCATTAAGTTATGGAGGGACTACACACAGATAAGTTATAGCAATGGGGCAAGGATAGTGCCTTAGGGACTCCAAAATCAACCACATGGGATCTGGAAGATAAATTATCGTAGCTATGGCTATAAATTGACATACAAGAAATGGAACCAAAAGAGTACAATTCAACCCGATTCAGAGATGGAGGAAAGGCAATCGAGGAAAATGGCATCGTTAACCACGCCAAAGGTTGTAGACAGACAGAGAAGGAAAGAAGGAATGTATTTACTAATGGCAAAGCCACTTAAGATATTATTTTGACTTGGTAAGAGCCCATCCCGCAATGTAGCAAGGGTGGAAACTGATCAGAGGTATTAAAACAGGAACAAAAACAGAACTTGCTGGAAAAGCTCAGCAGCATCTGTGAAAAAAAGATCAGAGTTAACGTTTCAGGTCCGGTGACACTTCCTCAGAAGTGATGGTAGCTGGGAAAATGTCAGTTTATATGCATAAAGTAGGGATGGGGATGGGATAGGGAGTAAATGATAGGATAGAGCCCGAAGACAGAGAAGAGCAGTTGGATAGACAAAGGAGTTGATAACAATCTGGCAAGGAGGGTGAAGAGCTGTTAATGGGGACTGTTATTGACTAACAATAGGTAGTGTGTAATGACAGGTTGTGATAACAAGGCCTGGTGTGTGGGTAAAATTATTGATCGCAATATCGAGTCTGGAGGGCTGCAGGGTCTCCAAGTGGAAAATGAGGTGTTGTTCTTCCAGCTTACGCTGAGCTTCGCTGGAACACCGCAGCAACCCAGAGACAGATGTTGGCCAGGGAACTGGGTGGTGTGTTAAAGTTGCAGGCAACTCAGTGTCAGGGTCTTTCCCATGTCCTAGCCCCTACCCCACACCAGGCCTTGTTATCATATAGTTGTCATTACACACTAGCTATTGTTAGTAACTAACAGTCCCCGTTAACAGCTCTTCACCCTCCCAGCCAGACGGTCATCAACTCCTTTGTCTATCCAACTGCTCTTCTCTATCTTTGGGCTCTATCCAATCATTTACTCCCTACCCCATTCCCCTCTCTACTTTCTACATATAAACCGACGTTTTTCCAGCTACCATTAGTTCCGAGGAAGGGTCACCGGACCCGAAAGGTTAACTCTGATCTTTTCTTACGACGAAAGGTTGAGAGAGCTAGGGCTTTTCTCTTTAGAATGAACAAGGATGAGAGGTGACTTAGATAGAGCTGTACAAAATGATCAGCGGTATAGATACAGTAGACGACCAGAGACTTTTTCCTAGGGCAGAGGTAGCTATTACGAGGGGGCATAGTTTTAAAGTGAGTGGAGGTAAATATAGGGGTAGGTTCTTTACTCAGAGTGGTCGGGGCGTGGAATGCATTACCGAAGAGGGTAGTGGAGTCGGCCTCATTAGGGGCACTTAAGCGTCTATATGATAGGCATATGGATAATAGTATAAGGTGGGGGTGGTGGTTAGATAGACCTTGGGATTAGGGTAAAAGTTCGGCACAACATCGTGGGCCGAAGGGCCTGTACTGTTCTATGTTCTTCACAGATGCTGCCAGACCTGCTGAGCTTTTCCAGCAACTTAAGGGCAAGGAGGTTTGTCTCATTAAGAATTTGTCTCATAGTCAAGGTGAGCATGGAGAAGGTACCAGAAAAGCAAGGTAGAAATCACAAAAATGTCAGTGATAAGCGGCAGTGATTTGGGGGGAGAACCTCAGCTTTAGCGTGGTTTTGGGGAGGGGGGTGTTGGTGGTTGTGTGAAGGGGGTAAACCAGCAGAGATGTGTGAACAGGTGCTTTAGGTAATTTTTAATCCAACAAATTTATGAGCACCTCACATTAGGTCTTGAAGGCAAAGGCCAAGGAAATAGAGCAGGGGTCAAGGCAGTTTACACTGCAGCACAGAAGCTGATTTAAAAAAAAAGATCAGAAATCATTCACTTTTGGCAGATGAGAGCAAAATCTTTACGCAGTCCAGCCAGATCAGGTGGTGACAGGATTAACCCAGCAGACAACCAAAGCCATCCATGTCTGAATTCCGTGAACTTAGATCATTTGAAATAAGCGATCAGTGAGATGGCCAGCATGGCAGTAACTGTCTTGATGGGGATTAGAACATCAAATATGGAGGGGAGTAGCTTGACTGATGCAGAAATGTGGTGAAGGGATAGCCAAAGATAAACAATAGTAACTTTTAAAAATGTAGTTGTAAGTGAATTGAAGAGAATTTTATCCATTCCCCAACATTATCCTATATAGTTCCAGTAAAGTTTTAAAAGCAAAATTGGAGCTAATATTATACTTGATGAATGATGGAGTAGCTATGATGCCATTACAGTAATCCCATGTGATGAGGCCCACAGAATTGCACAACACAACACACCACACCACACATGATTTTTACTACCACACTCCTCAGAAGAAAAACAAAAAGTATTTATATTTCACAACACAACTTTCCAAAAAAAATACAACTGGAAAAGCATTAGCCTTGAATTACCATTTTACTAATCTATAAAAGTGACCTATTTAATTTTAAAAGCTAACCTTAACAGAACATTTTGCATTTAATTCAGTCACTCCTAATCAAACAGGTAAATGCAACAGCTTAGCATCGTTTAATCAAAGATATTGTCTCAATGTTAATACAATGGATTAGAAGTCAATAGAGCTATTAAGTTCAGAAATGCCCAACAGAAAATTAGTTGAGTCAAAGCCACAACTGTTTGTTTTCTTTGAAAATGAAAAATTGCTTTAGCATATGAAGCAATGGTAAAAATGTACACAGGATCAATGATTACAGCAAAGGAGGACATTCAATCCATGATGAGCCTCTGCCAGAGTATTCTGCCTAGTGTTACTTTGCTATCTTCACCGCATAGCCAGTTTTAGAGTTCAATAAAGATTCAATTCTCTTTTGTGAGTCTCAGTTAACCCTATCTTCACGTTCTGAAGCAGTGTATTCCAGGTCATAACCACACACCACATGACAAATATTTTAACTATATCACAATTATTAATACTGTCAATTACTTTAAAATCTGTACCCTCTGGTTCTCAATCACTATGAGGCGAGTTTCTTTTTGAAACAAGTCCATGTATTCTTGTTCAGACCCCTCATGATTTTGAATATTCATCAAATTTTCTCTGAACATTCATCTCTAAAGAGAATGGTCCCAGTTTCTCCAATCAATGAAGTGCCTCATCCATGAAACTAATACTCCAGTTTAAGACGTACCAGTGTTTTAAAAAGATTTACCATCCTTACTTTTGCACTTTATCCCCATTTATAAATCACAGGATCATCTAACTTTATTAACTACTCTCTCAACCTGCCCTGCCACCTACAATTATTTGTATACATATTGTGCAGTCCTTCTGCTCCTACATCCCCTATAGAATTGTTCCTTCCATTTTTTGCCGTCTGTCCATATTCTTCCAGTGTGAATCATTTCACACTGCTCTGCATTAAATTTTATTTTCCAGATGTCTGGTCATTCTACCAAGCTATGTACTTTTGAAGTTTCTCACTGTTTACAGTGAGAATTTGTATCATGTCCAAATTTAGAAATTGTGCCCTGTACAAAATCTCCTCATTAAATGAGGATTAAGGAAAGCAAGGTTATAATACTGACTCTAGGTGGTGAATAAAATTGGAGGAAGAGGCAGAGGCCAAGTGTGGAATCAAGGAACAGGGAGATTGAGGAGTGAGGGCAGAAAGAGAGAGAGCCTGGCCTCACCTTTCTGCCCTGTTTTCCCTCTTTAATAGGTGCTGGTACTAAACCTCAACAAAAATTCTCAAGAACAGGGAAGCCAACCATAATAGATGCAACACATTTGTAAGCATCACATGATACAATGTCATCAATGCAACATCACAGTCAGATACCACTTGACCAGAATATCACTTGCCCAGACCTCCTAACTGCCTCCAAACAGAACTGATAACTTTACTCAATGTATTAACCATTTGCCAAAAACTCTTTGCCAACCCTGGCACTTCAGACATCTAGTAGAGACATGAATCTTCTGATGGATAATTTCCCTGGCTTTACCAGTGAGGTGTTTTAGCCCTACAGCAACCATCTCACCCTCTGCCCTATGTAGGCTGCCAAAGTAACAGATTCTAGAATCAAGCCAACCCCCTCTCAATATTAAAGGATCCTGGGTCGAAAGTGAACCACGTAACGCACCCAAAAGAAAATGAACTGAAATCACTCAGATAGCAAGAACTGCAGATGCTGGAGTCAGAAGCAACACAGTGTGGAGCTGGAAGAACACAGCAGGTCAGACTGCATCAGAGGAACAGGAAAGTCGACATTAACTTTCCTGTTACTCTGAAGCTGCCTAGCCTGTGTTCGTCAAACTCCATACTGTGTTAACTGAAATCACGTTGTGCTTGCAGGGTTCCAAGCATTAGGGACAATCTAGAGAAAAGTAAGAATAAAAAAACTAATGATTGCTGCAAGAGATGGCCAATCCCACATCTCTCATCTGCTAAACTGTGCAGTTAGTGTTTAGAAAATAATGACTCCTGCAGAGAAAACATGCCTGTACCAAGCCCCATAGATGACCTTAATTTAAGTCTTCGCTGTGAAGCGAAACAAAGATGAAAAAAGAAACAATCTTACAGTAATAATTATTTGGTTGCAGCCTAATCTTATGGGAGCTGGTTTAAAAACAAGATCTGTTCATTGAGCCAGCACAGCGAAGCAATGCAAGTTTGATAAAAACAGCTCTGAAGCAGGCAGATGGAAAGCAACACAGCAATGATAGTCAATAACGTGGGGGTTCTTGCTCCTCTGTTAGTGCAACTCTCACATTGCGCTGGATTACTGAAAACATTAAAACAAAATTTCAAGCAGCTTTTTAAAAACATCTGTTTCATATTATCACTATCTCATAACTGATCAATTCCATCCTTGAGTTATACAAATCAAATAAATGGATAGACAGACATACAATCCAGCCTTGCATGGATTATATTTAGTTTCTCCATAATACAGCCTACCAAATCCAGGGAGTAAACTTGCACAACATTAAAGTATTACCCAATTTAAAAGGCAAATCTGCTTATCTTCGGACCAGGTCTTAAAGCCTCAAAGTCTTAACTTTTTTTGATGACTGGCAATTTTCTGCTGTTCCCCTGTCTGTAACCCCTGGTACCTCAAAGCAATCTGGATTGTTTAAGTTAGCTAGTAACCAAATGTTTGATGCAAGGAGAACATTTTTCTTAAGAACATATACCGTATTCACAGCATGTGTCAAGGTACATTACGATACAATTCAAGTATGGCAGTTCACAGTGCAACACAGATCCAATTAAGTCAAATTTAGTACATAGAATTCTAGGTGTGTTAACATGCCATTTACAATGTAGATTACATTCACAGAACACATTTACTAATAAATACAGCCAGGGAAGTTTTACACATGTACCACCCTCCAGTGTGCTACTGTAGGTGAGCCTTAAATTCTCTCCCTTCCCCGTTGAGCTTTTGCAGCATGAAAACAATGGAGAAACTGAGCAGGTCAGTATCTGTGGAGAGAAAGCATGTTAACTTTCGATTCTGGTATGAGCCTTCTGCAGGTTCCAAAGAAAAGTCATTATGAACTCAAAATGTTAACTCTTTTTCTCTCTCTGTACACACATGCTGCTAGCAATTTGTTCAGCAATTTCTGTTTTTGTTTCAGTTTTCCAGCATTTGCAGTATTTTGCTAGAGTCTTTGCGGCAGTTGACATATAAACTTTAGTGTGCCCCTCAACATATACTGCTAGGATTTGGAATGCTCGAGCTTGTAATACTGTCATGGATAGCTACTTCTACAGAAAGGCCGGCAAATTACTAGTAGACCAAATTGTAATTTTAGCTAAGTTGAAGATCTTTCAGCAGCAGATGATATCTGTCTCTAGCACGCCTCTGGCATGAGTTCATACAGTAGAACTTTGAGTTACAGAGCAGCTCATAATGAACCATAACAAAAAGTTATGCACCTCTATACAGACATTCTTAATAATACTTCTCCTTCCCCATCAAGCAGCCTGAGAACAGCATGCAACGGCACTGAGAATTTGCATGTATACGAATGACCTAACAGGGAAGATCTTTCACACCATCGTCCAAGCTATATCTTGGTGCTTGTTTGGCAACTCTGGCCATGAGATATATTACCAAAATGTCTTTTAACAGTCTACTTTGGGAAACATTCAACAGAAGCTACCATTTACCTTTTCCTCAGGGCCTCAAGGATGTTGTGCGCAGCCTTGAGGTCAGATTTGGTTTTCTGCACATATTTTCCCATGAGGGCCCAGTGGCATGGCATGGTTTAACTAAATATAGCATTTGACAACCTCAAGAAATGACAGAAGCATACTAGTGCATTTCAATATAATTCACATCAGCACAAAAAGGCCTGACTGTGCTTGTACTTACCACTTTAATGACATATGAGGCACAATTTCCAACTGCTTTGTCAGAATTTTCATCAGCTAAAAATAAAACACAATTGAAATGTGGATCTAATTTCAGTTAACTGAAATATCAGTTCCGCAACTTCGTCAACATGATTCAACCATAACTAACAGAAAAGTTAAAGATAATATTGGATTTAAAAAGGTTTATCGCAATATCAAGAATATAAGCTTGAGGATGAGAAGGATTCCAGAGTCAACACATAACCAATAAGCAGATGGAAGGAGAAAAGAGAATATGGAATAGACCTGCAAGAGTGAGAACCAGATTGTTAAAGCTTCCACAGGTATGAGAAAGGGAAGAAACTAGTCAAAAACAGATGTGAATCCTTAGAAGCTGGATCAGAAAACATTTTCATGGGGATTAGGGAATGGAACAAATGTTTTTTCTATCTTCATAGCAGAAGACACAAAAAACTGGAAACAGGGAAGAACAAGTAGCAGGGATGATTAGCAATAGTAGGAAATACTAAATCAATAGTAGTAAAGGAATTAATGGGCTAAAAACTGATAAATCCCCTTGGCTTGAAGACCTATACACTAGGGCTTTAAGAAAGGTTGTTATGGGGATAGTGAATGCACCAGTTCCGATCTTTCGGAAATCAAGATCCTAGAATGGTGCCTGGGAATTGATAAAGATTAAACTTCCGTTATTCAAGAAGAGGACAGAGAGAAACAAAAGGGAAAACAATAGGTCATTTAGCTTGATAATAATATACAGAAAATTGATATCACTGGGTGGAGTCAACATGAATTTACGAAAGGGAAATTGTGCTCGACGAATCTGTTTCAGCGTTTTGAGGTCTTAACTAGCAAAATAGGCGAGGAAGTAGTGAAAGCAACATACTTGGGTTTTCGATAAAGCATTCAATAAGGCAACAAACAAAAGGTCATACTCAAAGAATAGCACAGGAAATTAGCATGATTACATAATAGATAGAAACCAGGGAATATAATTAAACTGGTCATTTTCAAGTTGGCAAAGGATGACTAGTACAGTGTCACAAGGATCACATGTTCTAAGTATCCGAGGCCCTAATTACCCTACCGAAAACAACAAATGCTGGCGATGACAGCGAGTCAGACAGTATTCACGGAGAGACAGCAATCTAGATGACTCTTCGTCAGAGTGGTCAGCTCTAATGAAGAGTCATCTAGACTCAAAATGTCAGCTTGCTCACTAAACATGGATGCTGTACGACCCACTGTGATCTCCAACATTTGCTGTTTTCTGTACAGATTCCAGCATCTGCAATAAATTGTTGCCAAAATATCATGACTGCTTTTATGAGAGAACAGCATGCAAATATATCCAAATTTGTGGTGATACAAATTCAGTCCAAGAGGAAGCTGTTAAGATGCAAAGAGGTTGCAAAAGAATAGTGAGGTTAAGTGAGCATGCAAGAAATTAGAAATGCAAAGGAGGGAAGTCATTAATTTTGGTAGGAATAATTAGCTATATTTTTAAATGGAAAGATATTGTAAAATGTTGGTTCTCTACGCAAGAATCACAAAGTTAATTACAGCTACAGCATGGAATAGAAAAGCAAATAGTACATTCACCTTTATTGTAAAGGAATTGTGCATGTGAGTAAAGATATCTGAAGGCAATTATATCGGCCAGCAGGGCCTATGCCTGCTCAAATTTCTTATATTCTCACAATCCATTTCAAATCTAAATAATTTCACACATAACATTACAACATGTCAATTATCTTACCCTGTGGAACAGTGACACTACTACTTGGGAGAAGGAAAAGACAAAGTTCAATTGTTGTAAGTCAGCTTGAAGGTCCTAGGATTGGTAATAAGAGATCAAAACCAAACTAATCTCCTATAACAAATTCACTAACTAATATTCATGTCAATGTCTCAAGGAGTAGGATGGCATGACCAAACAAACTAGAGAAAGCCAGTCAACACTGTAGCTGAAGCAATTACTACAGTCTCTTCTCAAAACACCACATACATATCTTATATTAAAAGAATGGGGAGACATTCCTCCAAACCATGAAACAAAAATGATTTGACTCTGAAACTTGTTCTGCCCATTCTTCGGACATTTCAGATTACTGGTGAAAAGCACTTAGAGGAATTACAAAAGGAATCAACATGCAAATTATACATGTATTTTGCAACAGGAGAAAAGCAAAAATTTATTATTTATTCAGACTTGGCCTTCCTACGTTCTCAGTAGAAAATACTTAAGGCAAATCCTGTCTTATTGGATGACAGTGACCACAGGCACTAGACTGTGGCAAATCAACAGCAAACAGCATAAACAGATGTGACAACAATAATAACATTTATTATATTCCACACATTCATGGCGAATAATCTTCACTTGTCTGAGAGATAAGCAAATTGTATTACGGAGCTGCAGCATACAGAATGTAATGTACAAATAGCTATGCTTTGAAATTTGACTTGCGTCCCATTTATACATCGATCATTTACTGATGTTTTCAATTTCTTAGAGATTCAACTTTTTGTAATCTGGAAGAAAGACCTTTTCTTTGTTTAAGTACATACAAATGATGTCAAAATGAGGAATTCAACAGCAGAATCTGATTTCACATTCAGCTATCTTTTGGTGTATTATTTTTGCAACAAATGCTTTACCACTGATGGTTTTTTTCCTTTTCTAAAAGGTACAAACGTGAGCTGTTGCTCAAACAATGCTCAATTGCCTCATCCAATGCAATGAGATGAATGACTGCCCACAGGGAGTGTCAACAGACTTCAGCTTCGGGAATAATTAACGTTTGGCAACTACCTTTTATTGATTCAAAGATAAATAGAACATTGTCATTTATTGCAAGGGAATGAAGAAATAAGGGACAGTTGTATGGAGTGTTGACGAGGCCACATCTGGAGTACTGTGTGCAGTTCTTAAAGAACATAAATCTCGGAAACAGTTCAGGGTTCACTCAGCTGATACGCCAGTGTGAGGGCATGGGTGCATTCATGGGGGGCATCTTACGAGGAATTGTTGTACAGGAAGAATGTACCTGTATCCGCTGGAGTTTAGAAGAATAAGAGGTGATCGTATTGAAATAATTAAAGCAAGATACTGAGGGGACTTGCCACAGTGTATGCTAAAAGGATAATTTTGCTTGTGGGAAAGACTAGAACTAGGAGAAATGGTTCAAAAGTTAGGGATGAAGGAAACTTCTTCTCTGAGTCATAGTCTGTAGAGCTTTCTTCCATTGCCTTGAGGAAGAAAAGTCCTTGAATATTTTTAAAGGCAAAGGTAACTACCTTCTTGGTAAATAAGGTAATCAAAGGGACATGGGAATAGATAGGAAAGTGGAATTGAGGCCATAATCAGATCAGCCTACATCTTGATTTGATGGAGTAGACTAGAAGAGGCTGAATGGCCAACTCCTGTTCCTAATTTATACATTGATATCTTGTCTAATTATAAACTGAGCTCCATAACTACATCTCCCAAATACATCTCATACTATAGTCATACCTTGTTTAATTCCACATTCTTAAGATTCCAAGCTGACTAAATTACATTTGTTTATTTCTCATTTTAAAAAAAAAATCAGGTTTATTTATTTCCTTCACAGTTTAAATAAACTAACCAAGGAATCAGACACAGGTCAAACAGTCAAGATAACTGAATGCACAATTCTTTTAAAGTTTTAAAAGTACAATTAATTCTTAAATAAGGGACAGTTCAACATTTAAGAATTATTTTGATGGTTAACTACATTAATAACAATTTTATAAACAAAAGGAATACAAAAACTATGAACTGAGGGACTGGCGCATTAAACTACTGATTAATTTCAGGAGATTGCATAATTGTATGACCTATTTAAATTCATAATTTGTTTCAGGTTCCTGGAAAACACAATTAACAAACAGCGCTGTTTCTAACTACCCAGTCGGCTAGTTACTAAAATTACATGCTAATGCTTAATACAAAATGTTTATTGATGTATTATACCATTTACTGACCATTGTTAACATTGTAATTTCAAAGGACCTCAAAGAATGGCAGTGACTCATCAAGACTGTATTGGCATATGGGTCACCACATTACTAAGTAAAGTGTGATCATTAGTCACTGAATAAGAACAGGCATGCCCACCATGCCTAACTCTCAGCCAAAATTCAACAGAGATTATTCCCGGTGTTTATATCTGGAAGCCAGATGACCAAGTTAATGGATCTCACCAAAATACTGTCAATGATCATTTCAATGCTTTCTAATTAATTTTTCATCCTTTCTCTAAGCTAGAAAAGCTTGTTGTTAAGCACGATGTCACAATCTACAGCAGTTAATGCTCACAAAAAAGTACGATTAGCCCTAATTTTCATTGCAGGAATAGAATGCACTAATATACATCGTCAGCTTCCAGCAAAGCTGCCATCCTCCTTCATAGGGGAACTTCAGCAAGCTCATCTCAAAGTGAAAGGCTCTTTTTAAGATAATGCTTGCAACGTTACCATCCATCTATTTCTGCCAGGATTCTGCTGTCAAGAAAAGTTCAGAAGTGGCCTTGGTGCACCTGATCAGGGATACTGAAGTGAATTTAAAATTCTCATTTGATTTCAGGCCACTGTGTGTCTTTTCCCTCTTCCCATCACTGTAATCTCAACTAGTTCCCAAAATTTTCAAAAATATTAGCACTAACCTAATTTTGGCCTTTTGGGCATCCCAGACCAGTAAGTGCGCACAGTCAGGGAGGAGAGGTCATATCCGGAGTGAGGCACAGCCTGAGAATATAGTTCAGGGAATTTGGAGGCTGTGTGGGAATTCAGTGCAGGAGGAAAGAGGTGCTTTTTGGGCTCATAGTTTGTAAGGTTCTTTTTCCTAACAGGATAAATAGAAGCCCTGGATCAGGAACCCAGCACAAGTGTGTGCAACATCACAGGAAACCACAAATTCATTGGTTGGTAACAGCTCCTAATTTGACTATTATTGGTAACTTTCAGATTGAAGGTAGATGCGGAAAGTATTTACGGGTTACAAACTAAAGGGCCAATAGGAAATTTATAAAAAAAGCAAATTAAGAACCAAGTAAATAAAATAGAAATGCGGAGTCAGGTGATGTATTATACATGCATGACCATATGAAAACAGAAATGTAGCTATCATCGAAGTTAGTATAGTCAGGGGAATAGGCAATGACCCCTGCTGCCAGAATCAAGAGTCCTGAAGGCTGGGTTGCCTGCCTGGTGCCCTGGTTCAGGATCTCTCATCTGGGCTGCAGAGGAACTTGGAGTGGGAGGGGAAAGATCTAGTTGTTGTTGGTCCACAAATGCACAGCTGGAATATGAACAGCTAGGGGCTAAATTAAAAT
This sequence comes from Rhincodon typus, assembly GCF_021869965.1. Taxonomy (NCBI): domain Eukaryota; kingdom Metazoa; phylum Chordata; class Chondrichthyes; order Orectolobiformes; family Rhincodontidae; genus Rhincodon; species Rhincodon typus. The sequence continues at coordinate 18,390,205 of NC_063339.1, forward strand.
GCAGAACCAAAAATGTAATTATGTAGGATTACAACCTGAGCAGTGAGTAAATTGGCACTGGGTCAACAAGAACAAAGAAGTTAATGCATGGCTCAAAAATTGAAACAGGTTCAAATTAATTGGTCATTGCACCAGTACTAGGGAAGGAGGGAGCTGTTCTGTTGTGACGGGGTCCACCTGAATCATAATGGTACCAGAATCCTGGCAAATAGCATAACTAGGGCTGCGGATAGGGCTTTAAACTAAAGTGTAGGGGTGGATTCAGTTACATGGAAAATTATGAGAAAAGTTAAGGGGGCAGGGCTCAGCAGAGGTTATCCAAGTTTTCAGAAAAAAAGTAATATGACAGAATATGAAAAGGCTCAGGAATCTAATTTCAGGCACAGCAGATGAGGGGGCAACTATGAGAAGGGGGCTGTCGAAGCAGGACGGAGGGTGTTGTTTCTTATGCTGCATGCATTTGAATACAAAGTAAATGAGCCTGCAGCGCAGGTTGGAATTGACAGGTATAATTTTGTGGATATTAGAGATAAGGTGATCAGGGCTGGGAACTAAATATCCAAGGATAAACACCCTAACGAGAGGACACGCAGATGGACAGAGATGATGGGGTTGTCTTGTTATTAAAAAAAAACTAAATTAAATTGATAGCAACAAGTGATATAGAATCTGAAGATGTAGAATCTAGAGTTGAGGAACGACAAAGGAATAAAGACAAGATGGGAGTTATGTACATGGCCCCACAGTTGTCAGGATGATAGCAGAAAATAGAGATGGGAGTTAGAACAAGCATATAAGGTAGACACTATTGAAATAATCATAGGGGTCTCCAATATACACAATGACTGGGGAAATCAGTTTGGTATTGATCCAAGGACTAGAATTTGTGGAATATCTAAGAGTTTTTCTGAAAAGCTTGTGGTAGAGCCCAAGAGGGTACAGGCAATTCTGGATTCAACGATATGGAATGAGGCAGATTTGATTAGGAATTTAAGTTGAAGAAACCCCTCGCGAGTAGTGACCAAAATATGTTAGAATTCACCCTGCAGTTTGTGAGGGAGAAGCTTAAGGGAGAATCAGATCCAACAGTATTACAATTACAGTATTAAAGCTAACTACAGAGACATGAGGGAGGAGCTGGTCAGAGTTCATTGGAAGGGAGCCTAGAGGGAGGATGGTAGAGCAGCAATGGCAGGAGTTTCTGCGGGTAATTTGGGTGGCATAACAGAAATTCATCTCAAGGAAGAAACAACATACTAAGGGGAACATGAGGCAACAGTAAGAGACAGCATAAAAGCAAAAGGAAAAGTAATAAGGTGAGAGAAAATGAATAGGAGGACAAGCCAGCAAGTAGTATAAAAGACCACAAGAGAGCTTTTAGATATATAAAAGGTAAGAGAGGCGAAAGTGTACATTAGACAGTTGGAAAAGGAGGCTGAAAGAGTAGTAATGGGGCACAAAGAAATGGTACAGGAACTGAAGAGGTATTTTGCATCAACTTTGAAAGGTCAAAGATAAATCACTCAAACCAGGTGGAGACTGCACTAGAGTTCTGAAGGAGATATCCAAGGAAATTGTGAAGCCATTGGTGGTGGTCTTTTACGAAACACTCTAGTCAGGCAGGCACCCAGAGGACTGGAAAATGGCTAACGTAGCACCCCTGTTTAAGGGCTTAGAAGACTGAGGGGTGATCCTAAATGATCCTGACAAGGTAGATGTGGAAAGGATGCTTTACTCTTGTGGACTGTCCAGAACTAGGAAACCTTATTTTGAAATTAGAGATCACTATTTTCAAACAGAAATGTGTAGAATTTTATTTTCCCTCAAACGGTTGTGCAACTATGGAACTGTCTCTCAGAAGGAAATGAAGGCAAGATTCTACAATATTTTTAAGGTGAATTAGTAGACAATGGAATCAAAGTTATCGGGGATGGCTGACAATGTGGAATTCAAAACACAAGATTAGACATTATCTTAATATATGACACAAAGCTCAAGTGACAAACATCATACCTCTGCTCCTAATTTGAACATTTGTGTTCAAGATGCTCCTTAAAACCTGGAATGCTTTATTATGTGTTTTATAAATACAAGTTGAATTATAATTTTCCTATTATCATACCAAATCAAATTGGCTTACGCATGGAGAATTGTGTTTTCAACCTGAGACAGTGCTGACATATGCAGAAAACTGCCATTTATGAACTTAACAATAAACTATAAACGTCACTGTAGGACTCTACTTTAAGCCCGCATGGAGAAATTCAATTGCACCAAGTAATTGAACTATTTGGTCTTCACTAGAAACAGAAACTGCCTTTACAATTATCAGTGAGCTGTTAAACTTTGTGCTTCAAGTCTTAGATGAATCAACATGACAGTTAGTGTATGCTACCTCTCTTTCGAGAGGCTCAAGATCCATTGCCTGTATTTACCCAAATACAAGAGGCCAAATCCACCCTTCCCGATTGGCTTCCCAATTTTCCATTGCTTCTTGGCAGTATCAGTCAGCACTTCCCCTGGTTTAAGTTCCTCTGCCATCTTTCTCTTGGGTGGTGCTCTTGTTCTGACAGCTGGAACACGTTTGGGAGGCATCTGAAATTTTAAAAAAAATACACATGAAAAGAATAACTTCAAACAACTTAAACAGAAGAATAATGAACACTTGTTTCTTTGCAGAAGTAGAGGTTCTGAGACTAACCCATGAAATCCTCAAACAGTTAAAAAATTTAAAAACGTTTTCTGTGTATTTGTTAATTATAATGAGGTAATTAAGTCCCAAAGGCCTTCCCAAGACAGAATGTTTGTTAACAGATACATCAGTATCTCAGAGCACGTCGCTTGTTTTTTTAAACCTCTGGTCCGTGGAACGTCCTGCTGTATCAGAAGAACACAAAACTTTTTCTCCCCCTCTAAGTTTTGTAAATGAGAGCCTATATTTGATAGAATACTGCAAAACAAAATGGCACTTGTTCAGCACCTTTCACAGCTTCAGGAAATTGCAAACTACTTCACAACCAACATTATCTCTCCAGGGTAGTGACCATTGTAATGTAGAGCAGAACAGCAGCCAATTTACATGCCACTAGGTCTCAGGGGTTCAGGTGCATAATTCTTTGAAATGTGCATCATAGGTAGACAGGGTGGTTTAGAAGGCATTTAGCACACTTGTCTTCACTTTTCAGACCTCTGAGTTGGGAGGTCATGTTGAGGTTGTAACAGGACGTTGGTGTGTGGCCTCTTCTGGAATAGTGTGCACAGTTCTGGTTATCCTGTTATAGGAAGGATATTATTAAACTGGAGAGGGTTCAGAAAAGATGTACCAGGACGTTGCCAGGGATGGGGGTTTGAGATATAAAAATAGGCTGGACAGACTGGGATTATTTTGAGCATAGCTGGTTGAGGGGTGAGTTATAGAGGTTTATAAAATCACGAGGGACATAGATAAGGTGAATATCACAAGTATTTTCCCTAAGGTAGGGGACTTATAAACTAGGAGGCATATTTTTAAGGTGAGAGGAGAAAGATTTAAAAAGGATATGATGGGCAACCTGTTTTTTTTACATAGAATGGTTAGTGTGGAAAGGACTGCCAAAGAAAGTGGTGGATGCAGCTACAGTAACAACATTTAAAAGACATTTGGAAAGTACATTAAAAGGCAATGTCTGGAGAGATATGAGCCAAATTGAGCCAGTTGGGACTAGTTTCGTTTGGTAACATGGTTGGCGTGGACTAGCTGGACCAAAGAGTCTGTCTCCATGCTGTCAGACTCTATAACTCAATGAAAAGCACAACGTACAGTACCTCACCTTTTGTCTGTGACATCTGTTCCCATTTTATCAGACAACAGTTTCTGGTGATGATTCTATTATATACATTTACACTTATTCTAGACTCATCTTGTTTCTTATTTGACTTTTAGCATCTCCTTTTGCCTCAGAAATTCATCACTTTTATTATTGAATCCCCTTAGTTTCACTCCACCTCAGGTCTTCTATTTTGATGCCACCTTTTCCCAATCCTTACTTTAGGACTTTTTTTTGCCTTGAATATTTTTGATCAACCACCAACACATTAACTCTTTCTCACTTCACAGATACAACCCAATGTCAATAATCCCAGATTTTTCTGCTTCAATTTCAGGTTTGCAGCATATAATTTACTTTTGCAACCTCTTGCAATGCAATGGACAATCACTGTCAAAGTCAAATGCTTTCCAGAGGTCTACTGTCCCTTCCAAAAAAATCCGTCTAGCCTAGACAGTGCAGTTAAGCCAGTGCTGACATCCTATGATGAGCTCATTTGCCACAAGACAATTACTTATAATAAAGCCTCAAAACTTTTCAACAATTTCCCAATACTTTTCAGTCTACAGTTTTATAATTTGAGCTAACATTGTGAAAATTAGTCATTTTTTGAATTTTCTGATCCTCAGGGATTTGGACAGACTTCTGTCCAAACTGAAAAGTATGGCAAGACAACTCTCAATTATTTGTGCTCATTCAAAGAATTAACATGTCAGATTATTATTGACATATTTAAAGTAGAACAGTAGGCATTATTTTCAGTTTTGATTTCCCATTCAATTTCCTCTAACACAAAGTGAGTCCTTAACAACTCACAGTGAATGTTTTTTGCCTTCCTAAGCTGTTTCTTTCTCAAATATTCAAGACATTGAGTGTTCCTTTCTTTCCCCTCTTAAAGACTCTTGCCTTTTAGCTAGAAGATTGTGGGCTCAAATTACACTCGAGACTGAAGAAGATAATCTGGATTTCGTGGAAGGTGCTGTCTTTTGCAGAAGGAGTTATATCGAAGCCCTGTCTTCCCCTTCAGGCGATGTACAATGTGCCAAGGCACTATTTGAAGAGCAGGGGTGGTTATTTCGGTGCCGTGGAAAGCATTTATCCCTTGAACAAAACAAAATAGATTAACTGTTATTTGTTACATTCCTGCTTATTGAACATTACTGTGCAACTCGACTGTCACATTTCATACATTAGCATCGAATACAAAAAGAAAATCGGACATTACATTAATTGAACTCACTCTGCCATTCAATAAGATCAGAGCCAGTTGATTTTAGCCTTAACTCCACTTTCTTGCCTAGCTCCTTATCAACATTCTGTAGCCTTCCTAATCACTGGCTCTACATGCATGCAATCCTTTTGGAATTCCTGTGTGTGGCCACACTGATCCCTCTGTGTGGCAGCATTTTGCAGTCACTCTCCATTTAGATAATATTCTGTAGTTCTATTTTCTTGACAAACAGAACAAGCTCACGTTTTTCCACATGATACTCTATTAACCAAATGTTTGATCACTCACTTAACCCATCTATATTTGTTTGCAACCCCTGCATTTCCCTTACAAATTGCTTCCCTACTCATGTATCATTTGCAAATTGACTGTTAATAGTCTGTCCCTTCATCCAAGTCATTAATGTAGATTTTAAATAATTCAGGCCCCAGCACCGATCCTTTTAGCAATACAGTATTTGATGTTTGACACTTGAAAATATTTCTTTATCCCAACATGGTTTCCAGTCACTTCATCAATCCCCTATCCAAGCTAATATTTGACCCTCAACACCATAAGTTCTCATTTTGTGCAAAAACCATTAACAAGGCACTTTGTTTATCGAAAGCGTTCTAGTCATCCAAATATACTAGATCTACTGGCTCACTTTTATCCACCGTACCAGTTATATCTTCAAAGAATCAAACACATTTGTCAAACATGACTATACTTCAAAATAATTATTTTGAGGCCATGAAAGATACAATACAAATGCAAATTTATTTCATATTTTTATGTTATCCCTGACTGCCAGTACGCTGTATGTCAGGCAAACATTTCCTGACATCTACCGTCCATACTGTTCCTCAGATGGCAGTTGTGACTCAATTGGACTACTCTTTTCTTGGGAGTCAAAACAATTTTTCACTCTGGAAACTTGAACACAATATCTCAGCTGCCACTCTAATGCAGTAACAAGGGAATTCTGCAGTATCAGAAATGATATCTTTTGAATGGAACATTAAATCCAGACCCTGTATGCTCTCGGAGGTGGATGAAAAAGCTCCTATGTCCCTATATGGAAAAGCACGGATGACATCCAAAGACCCTTGGTCACTTTTGCTGAGCCAAAAAAAAAGTCACTAGAAAAATCATTTCACTGTCTGTGGAGTCTCAATGTAGATAAATTTCTTTATGTGTTGTTATAAAGCACAGGTTGACCTCCTCCCCAAGAACTAAAACCAAAACACCCAAAGAGGAGCACCTCGCCCTATAATCTGTAACAGAAGTGTGAAGAGTGGTGTAACTAGCCTCTCAGCAACTTCTGTTGGTTAAATGAACAAGTAACAATTTATCTAATTCTAACAGCGAACAAATTAACTAAATTATTAACAAATCGAATAAATCCCTCCTAGCTACTATCTATTCCCAAATAAAACAAGATTCTAATGGTATGCTGTTCCAATAAATACAAGGCCCACATATATTAAAAAAATAGAATTTAGTCCCTCGAAATGTTTTGTGCCTCCTCCATCAATTCTTGTGTCAGGAATATTCACTAGATGTGTCGTTGGTACCTTTGTTATTTAGATTGTGCTTTCTCTAAAATTTAGAGGAGACTGTGAGGGCTAGAGATTCTCTTGAGAATTGAGGGCTGTTAGCTCTGGCAGATGGCAGTTAGCTCTGCTGTCTTTGTCCAACTGCTCCCTTCTTTTATACCCTTGATGACATATCAATTTCTTACAATAGGATTGAGCCTATGTTGTCAAAAGCATCAGATAAATTTAATTTGTTTTTGCTATCTAAGTGCCTGGTTCAAATTGATTGGCTAAATTCACAGCTTCTTGTCTTGGTAAAAACTGCTGCTGGCCTGCTAACTGTACAGCCTTTTGATACAACCTTTTCCATTTGAGTGCTTTCTGTACACTGCTGCTTACAGACATCCTTTTTAAATCTCCAAGCATAGAAAAAGCACATCATCTTTGAAGGGACTGCACAATGCTTTCTTCCTTAGCATTTTACGAACACCAAATTCTAACTTCTTGCGTCCCATCCACAAATACTCTACCCAACTTTGCAAGTGTTTCATACATTATAACTGACAACAATCACAACGTTGACCATTACACACTTTAGAATACACTGATACTGTGAACAATGCTACATAAATACAAGCCTTTTAGTTTTTGTTTCATGCCACCTTAATCTTGTGACTTTAGAAATGTAATTCCACCAAAGTTTCCTCCTTCATTCTAAAGTGATGAACATCAAAAACATGGTTTGATATGGAAGCGAATTCAGCCTCAAAGACTGAACCAAGATGACCACAATTCCTGATCTATTAAATTAGTGCAGTGGTATAGCTGGACAAGTAACCTGAAATAATAAGTGAACACGTGCTCAAAGCCCACACGGAGATAGCAAGAACTGCAGATGCTGGAGTCAGAGTCAACGCAGCGTGAGCTAGAGGAACACAGCAGGTCAAGCAGCAGAGGAGCAGGAAAGTTGACGTTTCGGGTCGGGACCCTTCATCAGGGCTGGGGAGGGGGAAATAAATAGAGGGAGGAGGGGTGGGTCTTGGGGAAGGTAGGTGGGGTGGTGATTGGTGGATGCAGGTAGGGGGTACCAGAGATTGGTCGGTGGGAAGGGTGGGGCGAATAGGTGGGAAAGAAGATGGACAGGTTGTGTCAGGTCAAAGAGGTTTGCGGAGGAGATCACCAGTGGGTTGCAGTGGGAGATTGCGGAGGAGATCACCAGTGGGTTGCAGACCTGACCCGAAACATCAACTTTCCCACTCCTCTGATGCTGCCTGATCTGCTGTGTTCCCCCAGCTCCACACTGTATTGGCTTCAAAACCCACACAACAGGGGGAAATCCATTTCCAGACTTTCTTTTACAACTAAATTTTGGGAGCTGGGATCTGTGAAGAAGTGACCTTGAAGTCTTCGGACTGTCATTAGAATCAACTGGTTCACTAATGTATAAGGAAGAAGATTCACTGCGCTTGCGGACTATGGTCCGTGGCTCCAAGCCCATATCAATATAGCTAGCTCTAAAATGCTCTCTCAAACAGTTGAGCAAATTATTTAGTTGTATAAGGCACCATAAAGAAAACTATTTATGAGTTTGATCAGGTGACCATAATCATCACCTCAAGGCAATCGAACACAGATAACATATGCCAGTCAAGACATTTGTGCATACCTGGCATCAATTACCTTCAAAAATCTATTTGTAGATGAATGACTGCTGATAAAATTTGAAGAGTAAGTTTACTGTGTTACAAAAGTGTAATGCTTAATGAAGAAGCACATGTCAATAAAATGTCACTTCTCTCTAAATTCTTACTTTTTAGCAGCTCACCTCATAACAATCCTGGTCTACGACAGTTGCTTTTAGTACCGCGGGACATACAGTCCAGGAACCATAACATTGGCATTTACAGAAGATACGAGCAACAGAAAAGCTACATATAAAAGGAGTTAAGAGAAGATCTCAGTGATAAGATCATTTAATTTCACTATCATAGCTTATGAAATTACACAAATACAATTACGTTTTCAGTCTTGCAATATTATAGCTATCAAGGACAGCGCATCATAAACCAAAGTAGCCAAATGCTAATGATTTGTCAAGAAAACATGGCCCTAAAAATGCATTAGTGCCTTGTAATATAGTTTAACAAAACATAGTTGTGGATTTCACAGAACAACTTACTCCCTGCAAGTCTTTAAATTTAATGCCTCTTGAAGTGACATCACAACAGTAATGACATGGTTAGTGATGCTCTTTTGTCTCACAATCACAAACTGTTCACCAAATTTGGATACAAAAGCAGAGTTAAACAACATTTGAATATAATTATTTACAGATTAACATCAGAGAAAGCAGAATAAGTAAATACCATTTAAGATTTTGGGATGGACTTTTCTTAAATAAATATTAAATAAAATTTAGGAATTGAGTATACTTTCCCAATACATTCGGCAGAATAACATAGCCTCAACTATTTTCCACCATGGAGGAGAATCTAAACTTCTCAAAGCAAATATCTATTAGCTGACAGGTCCAACCTATTAAGAGGCATCATCTCTCACTGTCTCTCATCACTAGTATCAATCTCTTCTAGGAATTCATTTATATTCCTGCCAGTGAAATAAGAACATAACAAACAAGGGAGCAGCAGGCCATTTGGCCCCTAAAATCTACTCTGCCATTCAACGAGATCATGGCTGATTTGTCCCAGGCTTCAACTCCTCTTTCATGCCAGCTCAGGGGCCTCAATCCACCAATATTTCAAAAATCTACCTACCTCCTCTTTAAATACTTAGTGATGTAGTTTCCATGATGCTGCATGGAGAATTTCAGACATTCATTACCCTCTGAAAGAAATTCCTTTGCACCTCAGTTTTAAATGATTGCCCCTCTTTCCTGTATTTATATCCCATAATTCAAGATTCCCAACCAGTAGGAAAATCTTCACAACATCTACCCTATCAAACACCGACCCCTCCCGCACACCAGAAACTATGTTTCTAAAAGATCACCGCTCATTTTTCAATACATTTTCTAATTGAGACATTATTACACAATTCTGCACCAAGACAGGCATGATCCTGGACCTCCAGGCTCCGAGGTAGGGATATTACTACTGTGCCATCACAGCCCTGTCCCTCCTCCTCTAGATATTTTCTGATTAAACTGTTCAGGGATGTCATTACACACTACTGGAACAGGTAGGACAAGAACCTGAGCCTCTTGGTTCAGGAGGTAGGGACCCTAACACTGTGCCACAAGAGCCATCTTTAACCCCTTTATTCTTCTAGTTTTATTTAAAAAACTTTAACCTATTTTTCTAATCAACCTATCCAGAGATGTCATTACACAGCTCTGAAGCAGGTGGGACTTGAACTGGAGTCTCTCAGTCCAGGGGATAGGAACACTACCACTGCACCATAAGGGCTTCTCGGTGTGCTTTATTTTCTATTTTCTCCCCCTACACTACCAAGCCATGAGAACTATGAGAACCCCTCCTCTCATTCTTCGAAACTCTTATGAATTAAAGGCCACACCAGTTTAGCCATTTTGATAATTCAACCTCAGGAATGAGCCGAATGACTTTCTTTTGAATTGCCTCCAAAGGACATCCTTTCTTTAATACGGGGACCAAAACTGTACTCTGTACAATTCCAGGTGCAGCCTCACCAACACCCTGTGCAGTTGTTGTAAGACATCTCTATTTCAATACTGGATTCATGAACGCCAAATATTACCAGCAGAATGTGACCGACAAGAAGTGAGGAAACCAACCCCTAAAAAAAAAAAAAAAAAAAGTCCTCCTCTGGAAAAGCCTGGGCCATAATCTTTACTTTCTCATTCACTTATGGGATGTGGACGTTGCTAGCTGGCCAGCACTTTTTTTTAAAAACCTGCCCCTAGCTGCTTGAGAAGGCTCATAGTTCCTTGCAGGTGCAGATGCAGACAGAGTGTAGTGAAGGCAGCATTTGAAATGCTTGCCTTTATTGAGCAGTGCATTGAGTATGGGAGTTGGGCGGTCATGTTGCAGCTGTACAGGACATTGGTTAGCATACTTTGGAATATTGCATGCAATTCTGGTCTCCCTGCTATAGGGAAAATGTTGTGAAACTTGAAAGGTTCAGAAAAGATTTACAAGGATGTTGCCAGGGTTGGAGGATTTGAGCTAAAGGGAGATGCTGAATAGGCAGGGGCTATTTTCCCTGGAGTGTCGGAGGCTGAGGTATGACCTTAGGTTTATAAAACTGTGAGGGGCATGGATAGTCAAGGTCTCTTCCCCATGATAGGGGAATCCAAAACTAGAGGGCATAGGTTCAAGGAGAGCGGGAACAGATTTAAAAGGGACCTAAGGAGCAACTTTTTCACACAGAGGGCAGTGCGTGTCTGGAATGAACTGCCAAAGGAAATGGTGGATGGTGCTATAATTACAACATTTAAAACGTATCTGGATAGGTATATGAATAGGAATGATTTGGAGGGATACAGGCCAAATGCTGGCAAAAGGGACTAGAATAATTTAAGATATCTGGTCGGCATGTACAAAATGGACCAAAGGGTCTGTTTCCGTGCTGCATGCCTCTAGGACTCCGAGATGCTCATTGTCTGGCATGCATGTGCTCAAATGCTCCTTGCAACTTGTCAGCCCAAGCCTGCATTTGAACATGGGCTATTTCAGTATCTAAGGAGTAGCAAAGGGTGCTCAACATAGTGCCATCATCGGCAAACATCCCCACTTCTGATCTTATGATGGAGGGAAGGTCGTTGATGAAGCAGCTGAAAGGTTTGGGACTAGGACACTATCTTGAGGTACACCTGCAGACATGTCCTGGGAGCTGAGATGACTGCCCTCCAACAACTAAAGGAAAAGCTAGGGAAACTACAGACCGGTGAGCCTGACATCAATGATGGGCAAGTTGTTGGAGGGAAAGGACTGATATGGGGTAGTCAATGTGGCTGTGCACAGGAAAATGTGTTTCACTAACTTGATTGAGTTTTTTGAAGTAGCAAAGAGGATTGAATCATAGAATCCCTACAGTGTGCAAACAGGCCCTTCGGCCCAACAAGCCCACACCGACCCTCAGAGAATCCCACCCAGACCTGTCTCCCTATAATCCACCTAACCTACACATCCCTGAACACTACGGGCAATTTAGCATGGCCAATCGACCTAAGCTGCACGTCTTTGGACTGTGGGAGGAAACCGGAGCACCCGTAGGAAACTTACGCAGACATGGGGAGAATGTGCAAACTCCACACAGTCAGTCGCCCGAGGGTGGAACAGAACCTGGGTCCCTGGCGCTGTGAGGCAGCAGTGCTAACCACTGAGCCACCGTGCCACTTTGATAGCTGACGCAGAGCCGTGATCTATATGGACTTCAGCACAGCATTCGACAAGGTTCCTCATGGTAGACTGATTAACAAGGTTAGATCATATGGAATACAGGAACTGGCTCGAAGGTAGAAAACAGATGGCCAAGGGTTGCTTCTTAGACAGGAAGCCTGTGACCAACCATGTGCCACATGGTGCTGGGTCCACTGCTTTTCGTCATTTATGTAAATGATTTGGACATGAACATAGGAGGTATGGTTAGTAAGTTTGCAGATGATACCAAAATAGGTGGTTTCGTGGGCAGCGAAAAATGGTTACCTCAGAGTACAACAGGATGTTGATCAGATAGGCCAACGGGCCGAGAAGTGGCAGGTGGAGTTTAATTTAGATAAATGAGAGGTGCTGCATTTTGGAAAGGCAAATCAAGGCAGGACTTACACACGTAATGGTAAAGTCCTGGGGAGTGTTGCTGACAAAGAGACCTTGGAGTGCAGGTTCATAGTTCCTTGAAAGTGGAGGGTCAGGTAGACAGGATAGTGAAGATGGCGTACGGTATGCTTGCCTTTATTGGTCAGTACATTTGAGTATAGGAGTTGGGAGGTCATGTTGAGGTTGTACACGACATTAGTTTGGCCACTTTTGGAATACTGCATGTAATTCTGGTCTCCGACCTATAGGAAGGATGTTGTGAAACTTGAACGGGCTCAGAAAAGATTTACAAAGATGATGTCAGGGTTGGCGGGTTTGAGCTAAAGGGAGAGGCTGAATAGGCTGAGGCTATTTTCCTTGGACAGTCAGCGGCTGAGGGGTGACCTTATAGATGTTTATAAAACCACGAGGGGCATGGCTAGTCAAAGTCTTTTCCCCACAATTGGGGAATCCAAAACTACAAGGCACAGTCTTAAGGAGAGAGGGAAAAAGAGTTAAAAGGGACCCATGGAAAACTTCTTCATGCAGATGGCGGTGCATGTATGGACTGAGCTAGTCGAGGAAGAGGAGGAGGCTGGTATAATTACAACATTTAAAAGGCATCTGGATGGGGAAATGAAAAGACAGGGTTGAGGGAAATGGGCCAAGTGCTGGCAAATGAGACTAGATTAATTTAGGATACCTGGTCAGCATGGGCAAGTTGGATCAAACGGTCTATTTCCATGCTGTACACTTCTATTACTTTATGACCAGAGTCCTTGGTGAATCACATTATTAGGGGTTGAGAAGGAGGGGTTGGAGAGGATAGCAACAGGAGGAATGGTGGAGGGAGTGGGCAGATGGAGGGGGTGCAAGAGGCAGTGTGGGGAGAATGGAGGGGTGTCTGTGTGGGGGGCTGGGGTAAGGGTAGGGTTGGCAAGTACAGGCGTGAGGGTAAGTATAGCAGATGGGTTTGCAGGGAAGAGTGGCAAGAGGCCACTGCAGTAGGG
>NC_063339.1:18403603-18406356 GCF_021869965.1 Rhincodon typus
GGGGGGGTTAACGCGGGGATGGGCGTTAATAGGGAGGGAGGGTTAATGCGGACCGGTGAATGGACATGGAGCGATCAGCTTGTGTCTGCGGCCCGTTTGCTTTGCTTTGCTCTTCTCTTGCCTCTTGCCTCTTGCCTCTTGCCTCTTGCCCCTTGCCCCTTACCCCGTCTCCCCCACCCCAAGTCACACTCACCCCAGCCGCTGATGGAGATCTTTCCTCTGTCTCGCTCTGGCTCTCTCTGAAATTGGCGCACAAACTGTCAACTTCCCGTGCCCCCGCGCCAGATCACACTAACAATCCTCCTCATTGGTCAGCGCCGCACTGAGTAAAGAGGCATCCCATTAGGCACGACGGTCCCCGCCCTCTGCCCAATCCGCGGTGTGATGGTGAGGCGGGAGGCGGAGCCACTACCTGTCCATCAAAGCCTAAAACAACAACAACAACAACTTAATACCTCTCCCACCTCTGCTGCAGAGTCCCACTTAACCTCCAAATCCTTGATGAGAGCTTTGGGACTGGAGATCATCTCACCTTCGGAACCAGAAATTGCTATAAAAACTCAGCCGGTCTGGCAGCATCTGTGGAGAGAAAGCAGAGTTACAGTTTCGAGTCCAGTGGTTCTTCATCAGACCTCATCATCGTATGTCAATTTCCCTCTGCATTTTGTCCCCTGCTGAGTTTCTTCAGCAATTTCTGTTTTTGCTGTAGGGGGTGTCCAGGTGATTGGCAGGGTCACTGCACACGGATTTAGGTGCCAGGCAGAAGCCAGGAGGCTTCCAGGAGCCACACCAGGAACATTGATTTCTGTCCAAACCGCTGCATGGGAGCACCACCATTTGCAAGTTCCTGTCTAAGACACATACCATCCTGACTTGAAACTTTATTGCTATCCTTCACTGTTGCCAGATCAAGATCGTGAAAATCCCTTCCTTCTGTTTTCATTGAGAGTCCTTCCCAAATCTACTACTCCGAAGGAAAAAAACACTTGATTAGATTTTCAGAAATGGTTTACTTTAATCTCAAAGTGAAAATAATATAAGTTAATATAGGCAGATTTTTTCTCATTTGTTGTACATTGCATTCTATCCATGTTCTTTTATTCTGTGCTCATTGTTTTAGATAGATCACTTGTAGCTTAGTGTAGGGGTGTTACAACTTAGCCTGACAATCAGGCCCTTGAAGTTTAGTTAACTTATAATTTCATATTTTCTAGTTTAACAAGTTTACTTTTTATAACCTCAATCTTGGATAAAGCCATTCGTACCTTTTTTGGTCAGTACATTTAAATAAACTACAATTGACAAGAAGGTGGTATTAGCAGTTTTAATGGGTTTAAAATTGGGTGAGACCATAAAACCAGATGAGAGGTATCCCAGGTTGCTCTGGGAGGCAACAGAGAAGATTACAAGGACCCTGGCATTAAATCCCCTCTGGATGCAGGAAATGTGCCAAAGGACGGAGGCACAGCTAATGTGGTCCCATTTTTCAAGAAGAACGGTAGGGATAAACCAGGGAAGTATAGTGAGTCTGACATCTGTGGTGGAGGAACTATTGGAGAAAATTCTGTGGGACAGATTAATCCCCACTTGGAGAGACAAGGATTAATCAAGGATGGCTTTGTCAAGAGGAGATCATGCCTAACAAGTTTTTTGAAGAGGTGACTAGAACATAGAACATTACAGCGCAGTACAGGCCCTTTGGCCCTCGATGTTGCGCCGACCTGTGAAACCAATCTGAAGCCCATCTAACCTAAACTATTCCATTATCATCCATATGTTTATCCAATGACCATTTAAATGCCCTTAAAGTCGGCGAGTCTACTATTTTTGCAGGCAGGGCATTCCACGCCCTTACTACTCTCTGAGTAAAGAACCTACCTCTGACATCTGTCCTATATCTATCACCCTCAATTTAAAGCTATGTCCCCTCATGCTAGCCATCACCATCCGAGGAAAAAGGCTCCCACGGTCCACCCTATCTAATCCTCTGATCATCTTGTATGTCTCTATCAAGTCACCTCTTAACCTTCTTCTCTCTAATGAAAACAGCCTCAAGACCCTCAGCCTTTCCTCATAAGACCTTCCCTCCATACCAGGCAACATCCTGGTAAATCTCCTCTGCACCCTTTCCAATGCTTCCACATCCTTCCTATAATGCGGTGACCAGAACTGTACGCAATACTCCAAGTGCGGCCGCACCAGAGTTTTGTACAGCTGCAACATGACCTCATGGCTCTGAAACTCAATCCCTCTACCAATAAAACCTAACATACTGTACGCCTTCTGAACAACGCTATCAACCTGGGTGGCAACTTTCAGTGAACTATGCACATGGACACCGAGATCTTTCTGCTCATCCACACTGCCAAGAATCTTACCATTAGCCCAGTACTCTGTATTCCTGTTACTCCTTCCAAAGTGAATCACCTCACACTTTTCCGCATTAAACTCCATTTGCCACCTCTCAGCCCAGCTCTGCAGCTTATCTATGTCCCTCTGTAACCTGCAACATCCTTCCGCACTATCCACAACTCCACCAACTTTGGTGTCATCCGCAAATTTACTAACCCATCCTTCTACGCCCTCATCCAGGTCATTTATAAAAATGACAAACAGCAGTGGCCCCAAAACAGATCCTTGAGGTACACCACTAGTAACTGAACTCCAGGATGAACATTTCCCATCAACCACCACCCTCTGTCGTCTTACAGCTAGCCAATTTCTGATCCAAACCGCTAAATCACCCTCAATCC
>NC_063339.1:18406366-18455237 GCF_021869965.1 Rhincodon typus
ATCTCTTATAATCCTTTCCAACACTTTACCCACAACCGAAGTAAGGCTCACTGGTCTATAATTACCAAGGTTGTCTCTACTCCCCTTCTTGAACAAGGGGACAACATTTGCTAGTCTCCAGTCTTCTGGCACTATTCCTGAAGACAATGATGACATAAAGATCAAAGCCAAAGGCTCTGCAATCTCCTCTCTAGCTTCCCAGAGAATCCTAGGATAAATCCCATCCGGCCCAGGGGACTTATCTATTTTCACACCTTCCAGAATTGCTAACACCTCCTCCTTATGAACCTCAATCCCGTCTAGTCTAATAGACTGTATCTCAGTATTCTCCTCGACTGCATTGTCTTTTTCCTGTGTGAATACTGACGAAAAATATTCATTTAGCACCTCTCCTATCTCTTCGGACTCCACGCACAACTTCCCATGACTGTCCTTGACCGGCCCCAATCTTACTCGAGTCATTCTTTTATTCCTGACATACCTATAGAAAGCTTTAGGGTTTTCCTTGATCCTACCTGCTAAAGACTTCTCATGTCCCTTCCTGGCTCTTCTTAGCTCTCTCTTTAGGTCCTTCCTGGCTAACTTGTAACTCTCAAGCGCCCTAACTGAGTCTTCACGCCTCATCTCTACATAAGCCTCCTTCTTCCTCTTGACAAGAGATTCAACTTCTTTAGTAAACCACGGTTCCCTCGCTCGACCACTTCCTCCCTGCCTGACAGGTACATACTTCTCAAGGACACACAGTAGCTGTTCCTTGAACCAGCTCCACATTTCAATTGTGCCCAGCCCCTGCAGTTTCCTTCTCCATCCTATGCATCCTAAATCTTGCCTCATCGCCTCATAATTGCCTTTCCCCCAGCTATAACTCTTGCCCTGCGGTATATACCGATCCCTTTCCATCGCTAAAGTAAACGTAACCGAATTGTGGTCACTATCACCAAAGTGCTCACCTACCTCCAAATCTAACACCTGGCCTGGTTCATTACCCAGTACCAAATCCAATGTGGCCTCGCCTCTTGTTGGCCTATCTACATACTGTGTCAGGAAACCCTCCTGCACACATTGGACAAAAACTGACCCATCTGAAGTACTCGAACTATAGCATTTCCAGTCAATATTTGGAAAGTTAAAGTCCCCCATAACAACTACCCTGTTACTTTCGCTCCTATCCAGAATCATCTTTGCAATCTTTTCCTCTACATCTCTGGAACTTTTCAGAGGCCTATAGAAAACTCCCAACAGGGTGACCTCTCCTTTCCTGGTTCTAACCTCAGCCCATACTACCTCAGTAGACGAGTTGTCATCAAACGTCCTTTCTGCCACCGTAATACTGTCCTTGACTAACAATGCCACACCTCCCCCTCTTTTACCACCTTCCCTGATCTTACTGAAACATCTAAACCCCGGAACCTGCAACAACCATTCCTGTCCCTGCTCTATCCATGTCTCCGAAATGGCCACAACATCGAAGTCCCAGGTACCAACCCATGCTGCAAGTTCACCCACCTTATTCCGGATGCTCCTGGCATTGAAGTAGACACACTTCAAACCACTTTCCTGTGTGCCGGTACACTCCTGCGACCTTGAAACCTTATTTATGACCTCACTACTCTCAACCTCCTGTACACTGGAGCTACAATTCAGGTTCCCACCCCTCTGTTGAATTAGTTTAAACCCTCCCGAAGAGCATTAGCAAATTTCCCCCCCAGGATATTGGTACCCCTCTGGTTCAGGTGTAGACCATCCCGTTTGTAGAGGTCCCACCTACCCCAGAATGAGCCCCAATTACCCAGGTATCTGAATCCCTCCCTCCTGCACCATCCCTGTAGCCACGTGTTCAACTGCTCTCTCTCCCTATTCCTCGCCTCGCTAGCACGTGGCACGGGTAACAAACCAGAGATAACAACTCTGTTTGTTCTAGCTCTAAGCTTCCACCCTAGCTCCTTGAATTTCTGCCTTACATCCCCATCCCTTTTCCTACCTATGTCGTTGGTGCCTATGTGGACCACGACTTGGGGCTGCTCCCCCTCCCCCTTAAGGATCCCGAAAACACGATCCGAGACATCACGGACCCTGGCACCTGGGAGGCAACACACCAACCGCGAGTCTCTCTCGTTCCCACAGAATCTCCTATCTGTCCCCCTAACTATGGAGTCCCCAATGACTAATGCTCTCCTCCTCTTCCCCCTTCCCTTCTGAGCAACAGGGACAGACTCTGTGCCAGAGACCTGTACCCCATGGCTTACCCCTGGTAAGTCGTCCCCCCCAACAGTATCCAAAACGGTATACTTGTTTTTGAGGGGAATGGCCACAGGGGATCCCTGCACTGTCTGCCTGTTCCCTTTCCGTCCCCGACTGTAACCATCTACTTTTTTCCTGTACCTGAGGTGTGACTACCTCCCCGTAACTCCTCTCAATTACCCCCTCAGCCTCCCGAATGATCCGAAGTTCATCCAGCTCCAGCTCAGTTCCCTAACACGGTTTCTGAGGAGCTGGAGTTGGGTGCACTTCCCGCAGATGAAGTCAGTGGGGACACTAGTGGTGACCCTTACCCCCCACATTCTACAGGAGGAGCATACAACTGCCCTAACATCCATTCCCACTGTTCTGAATTCCCAAATAGACAAATAAAAAAAAACTAGTAGCCTTACCAAATCAGCGCTCAGGACCTTTTTTTTTGGTTCGAGGAGGAGGATGGGTGGGAGACACTACCTAGGTAGTGTTTCGGGTAAATATATTACCTCACTTACTCCAAAAATGGAGTCACGCGAGGTAGGACTTTTATAATCGAAAAGCTCACCTTCCCAGGCTGCCCTCGCGCTTCCTCCCGGACTCCCGCCGCTGAAACAACTGACTAGATGTGTAGATGAGGGTTTTTAATTCAATCACAGCATGTGAACATCTCTGGATGGGCCAGCATTCAGTGCCCATTCCTAATTGCCCAGAGGGCAGTTAGGAGCCAACCACATTGCAGTGGGTCTGGAGTCATGTGTAGGCCAGACCAGGTAAGGATGGCACATTTCCTTCCCTAAAGGACATTAGTGAATAAGATGGGTTTTTCCCTTGACAATCGACAACTGTTTCATGGTCATCATCAGACTCTTGTTTCCAGATTATTATTAAGTTCAAATCCTATCATCTGCCATGTCCCCAGAGCATTACCTGGATCTCTGGATTAGTAGTCTATTGATAATACCACCATGCCACCACCTAATCTATGGTAGTGTGCTGGATGTAGTCTACATGAACTTCAGTAAGGCTCTTGACAAGGCCTCACATAGAAGATTGGTTAAGAAATTAAGAGCCCATGGAATCCAGGGAAATCTGGCAAATTAGAGTCAAAATTGGATTAGTGGCAGGTTGTGTAGTGTGATAGCCTTTGTGACTGGAAATTTATATCCAGTGGTGTACCACAGCGTTTGCTGCTGCTTCCTTGCTGTTTGTAGTGTACATTAAAGGTCTGGACATGAAAATAGCAGGTTTAATCAGCAAGTGCACAGATCACATGAAAATCGATGGTTTGTTGAACAGAAAGGAGGAAAGCCTTAGACTACAGGCTAGTATAGATGGGCTGGCAGAACAAATTTAATCCAAAAAAGTATAAAGTGATGCATTTCGGAGTACATGATGACAAGACAAGAGAGTACATGATGAATGGTGAGGCCCTAGGAAGTACATGTGATCAGGACTTTAGTGTGCACATCCAAAGATCCTTGAAAGCAACAGGACAGTTAGATAAGGTGGTTAAGAAAGCATATGGGTACTTGCCATTATTAGTTGAGGTATTGAACAAAAGAGCAGGGAGATTATGATGCAGCTGTACAACATGTTACTTAGGTCACAACTGGAGTAAAGTGAGCAGTTCAGTTCACACTGTAGGATAGAGATGTTGCCTGAGTTTGGAATGTTTCAGCTATGAAGACAGAATAATTAGGCTGATGTTGTTTTCCTTAGAGCAGAGAAGGAAAAAAGGGGAACCTGACAGAGATATGCAAAAATTACGAAGCAACATGATAGGGTGGTTAGGAAAGAATCTTTTCCCCTTAGTAGAGTACTCCATAACAAGGGGACATAGATTGAAGGAGCAAAAGCAGAAATTGCTGGTAGCAAGTGTGGGGAGAAATCAGAGTTAACGTTTCTGGTTGAGTTTCTGATTTTGTTTCTGATTTACAGCAACCACAGTTTTTTTAGGTTTTGACATAGGTTTGAAGTATGTGTTTAGAGGGGATTAAGGGAAGCACGGTGTGAATCTGGAATTCACTGCCTGAAAATATAGTAAAGGTGGCAGCCATCACAACATTCATGATGTAGATAGGAGTTTGATCTCCAGCACGGAAATAATGGACTGAACTTTCCCACACTGTAAAACTCTGACTTGTGCCTCTGTAAAGATGTGTTAATACCAGCAATTTGAAATATGGGTAAATTAATGAGACCACAGATTTAATTTCAAATTTACATCTAACCCTAACGTCCTGTGGGAGACACTTGCAGAGCACATGAAGGCAAAAAGATCAAATGGCCCCACTTTACATCATTACTTCCTCTTTTCTCTCAATGATTTTTTTTCCCCAAAACATTTAATGGAAAAGGTTTAGAAGAAATAAAATTATCAGTTTTTTAACTGAAGTATATAATGGAATACCCCATAGGCATTATCATCTAACTAACTGCTACTTCTGAGACCAGCCCTGTATTTTCAGTCTAGTTGTTTGGTCATGTAACCAATTACTACTGACAATGGACAGGTTAGAGAGGATCAACTAGTGCTGGTATTCGTCCATGAGGGAAGAAAATAAGGAAGGAAAATTTGAAATTTAGTCTTAGATCTTACAGACTGGTAAGTAGCCCTGATCTATTTTACATAAAATATTGTATCTTTAGTATATTTCTTACATTATATTTGTTGGTAATGGGATGTATTTCGTATTATTTCATGCAACTTACGCACATTTGGGTAACTCCAGACATGTTGGCAATATTTTTGTAATATTAAACATTCAGGAAAACAAACCTGATTACGAGGTATGAAGCACATAAAACTGTAATTAAATATTTACTTCATGGAAGAAAAATAATTTGTGAGGAAGACAAGATGAATATGAAAATCTCTAGCTCAGTAGACAGGTTCATGTAGTTTCTTTTTAAATTATTAAACTACAGTGAAAGATATCACATGGACAGTTCTGTGAAACTAGAGAACCTGTGACTGTGTTTTCACATCAGGCTACAAACAATGAGATGAGTGCAACAGAAAATGCCTACGAGGGAGAGCTGCAAACACCTGTACTCACTAACAATGTGGATGCCAAAGATGTCACTACTGTTCAACAGGACACAAGTTTAAATAATGGATTGAAAGCTAAACCAAAGAAACATGTCTGTTTCCCTTCAGGAGGAAAGATCGTCTCTGGATCAGCAGAACCCTGGAATCCATGGGAAGCTGGTAAGTACAGGACATTATTTCTTGAACATGTCCAAGTAAAATTAAATCTCCATATTACAAACCATCAAGTACGGCTAAGAGAGTTCTAATCAGACATTTTTGAAAAATGAGGATTTACATTTTTGTGGCACCATTCATGGCTACTTAGCATCTCAAAGCGCTTTAAAGCCACCTGAGTACTTTTGAAGTATAGTCATAGAAACATAGAAGATAGGAGCAGGAGGAGGCCATTCAGCCCTTCAAGCCTGCTTCGCCATTCCTCACGCTCATGGCTGATCGTCCAACTCAATAGCCTAATCCTGCTTTCTCCCCATAACCTTTGATCGCAATCACCCCAAGTGCTATATCTAGTTGCTTCTTAAATACATTCAATGTTTTGGCATTAACTACTTCCTGTGGTAATGAATTCCACAGGCTCACCACTCTTTGGGTGAAGAAATGTCGCATCTCCGTCCTAAATCGTCTACCCTGAATCCTCATACTGTGACCCCTGGTGCTGGACACACCCACAACATCCTCCCTGCATCTACCCTGTCCAGTGCTGTTAGAATTTTATAATTCTCTATGAAATCCCACCTTATTCGTCTGAACTCTAGCAAAAACAATCCCAACCTAGTCAATTTCTCCTCACTTCTGTAATGCAGAAATCTATAACATATTGCATTTATATAGTGTCTTTAACACAGGGGAAGGCCTCAAGGTACTACAAAAGAAGCGTATTTTCAAAAAAAAAGTGTTGGGAATTCAGATCCTCCACTTGGATGAAGATTGAGTTAACTCTTGATGTTAACTGGGCTAATGATTGGCATGTAACATGTAGGCCATGGAAACAGCAGGCAGTGAATATCTCCAAAAATGAAAATCTAGCCATTGCTCCTTGACATTGAATTGCACCCACATCATTGTATTCCCAACCATAAAAAGTGTTGGTGTTTCAATTGACCAGAAGCTGAACTGGACCAGCAATATCAATATGGTGACCACAAGAGCAGGTCAGAGGCTAGGAATTCAGAGACATGTAACTCACCCCCTCCGCCCAAACACTGTCCAACATCTACAAAGCACAAGTCAGTAATAAGATGAAACACTCCTCACTTGCCTGGATGAGTGGTAGCTCCAACTACACTCAAGGAGCTTGTTACCATCCAGGAAAAAGCATCCCACTTATCAACACCATATACACCAATTTAAACATTACTCTCAGCACTACTGATACACAGTGGAATTATGTAACTGTAAGTTTTTGCTTAGAAAAGCTTTGTCAAAACATCCCAGTTCAGTAAAGTTAGCTAAGGATTTTCCCTGTTATTGAGACTGAAATCAATGACCATATTTATGAAGGCATTGAAGGCATAAAGATCAAGGGTGGCACGGTAGCTCAGTGGTTAGCACTGCTGTCTCACAGCACCGGTGACCTGGGTTCAATTCCCACCTGGGGCGACTGTGTGCAGTTTGCACATTCTCCCTCTGGGTGGGCTTCCTCTGGGTGCTCCAGTTTCCTCCTACAGTCCAAAGATGGATGGACTGTGATTGACCATGCTAAATTGCCCATGGTGTTCAGAGATGTATAGATTAGGTAGGTTACAGGGAAAAGGGGCAGGTGGATGGATCTGGGCATGGTGCTCTTTGGATGGTCGGTGTGGAATTGTTGCCCTGAAGGGCCTGTTTCCACACTGTAGGGAATGTGTGATCACATCTATATGAATGTACTACATTAACATGCATTGTAGCATCTCACGAATGTGTTCCTTCCAAACATGGGTGACCTCTGTCACCCAAAACAATGAGTAACAAATGGACCATCACAACTTACATGTTCACCTCAAAGCCACGCAACATCAAGACTTTAAACTATATCACCATTACTTCACTCTCGCGGAATGAAAATTCTGGAACTCTCTTTCTGACAGCATGGTAAGTGTACCTGCACCAGATGTACTGCAACAGTTCAAGAAGGCAGCTCACCACTATTGTCTAAAGGACAATTTCCAGAAGGCGTTTGACGAGATTCCAAATGAAAGATTATTGTGCAAAGTAGGAGCTCATGGTGTAGGAGTAACATATGAGGACAGATAGAAGATTGGCTAGCTGGCAGAAAACAGAGAACATGCATAAATGGGTCTTTTTTTTTCCTGTTTGGTATGTGAGCAGTGGCATTTATGCTAGGTGTTCAGCTTTTTACAATTCATATCACATGCGAGACAATCTATTGTACTGAATTTACCTTTGTCAAGACTGTGTTTGTGGGATGTTACTACATTGGAACAGTTGTTGTTTAGTAGTTAAATAATCTATTATTCTGTTAAGTTTTCCAATAGAATTAAAGTTACATCAATTCTTTTTTGTTAGTATTTTAACTAGGTGTGAGAATAAAGTGTGTTTTGCTTAAATTGGAGTAGCGTGACCAATCAAATTTTATCTGGAACACAGCACCTTACACTTGGCTTTAAGTAAGATACAAGTTAGGGTCTAGGCTTTCTCCTTGATATATTTAAAGAGGGTTTTGTATGGACCATAACAAATGTGAAACACAAACAAATCAGTCATGATCTTATTAAATAGTACAGCAGGTTCGAGGGGCCAAATGGCCTACTTCTTGTCCTAATTCACATGTTTAGATATACTTAAGGATTGGTAAATAATACTGCCCTTGAACACAACGTTGACATCCGATGAAAAAATTTTTAACAAGACAACTGTTTGGGATTCAATGTCCACTTCAGCAGAGAATAAAAGCTGAGAGTTGAGATCAAAGGAAGTGCTTAACTGCACAAAGTGCTGAATTATAAGTGATATGATGAACCAAGACTCTGTCTGCCCTTTCAATTGTGTGTAAAAAATTCAAGAACACTTTTCTAGGAAGACGAAATAAGTTCTCATGTCCTGACTAACATTTGGAATCGTACAATCATAGAATCCCTGAAGTTATTCCTCAATAAATTCAAAGCAGATCTTCTGGTTATTTATCTTGCTATTTATGTGACCTGGCTGTGGTTAAATTAGGGGCTGAGTTTCTTTCCATTATAACAGGTGACCAATAATCAAAATACTTAAATTTCTTATGTCCTGAGATCATAAAGGCATTTTGCCAGTGTAAGTTTTTGCCTAGAAAACCTTTGTTAAAATATTCCAGTTCAGGAAAGTTAGCAAAGCATTTTTCATTTTTTTGAGGTTCAAATCAACAACTGTAATCATGAAGCTATTGGAAACTGATCAAGATCAAATTGCAGAATGTTGAGTCTAAAGTGACAAAACTGTTGAAAATAGAAATTGAATGAATTATTCATTGCTCATGCTGCTGTGGTTTTATATTACTGTACTGACTGGTTTATTTACTTTGAGACAGTATGGCCATTGGGAACAATTATTAGCTTTTGATATCTCTATATTTTCGCAGTACATCCAGAATGAGTCAGAGTCATAGAGATGTACACATGGAAGCAGCCCCTTCGATCCAACTCATCCATACTGACCAGATATCCTAAATAAATCTAGTCCCATTTGTCAGCATTCAGCCCATATCCATCTAAACCCTTCCTATTCATATACCCATCCAGATGTTTGCTAAATGTTGTAATTGTACCATTCTCCACCACTTCCTCTGGCAGCTTATTCCATATATGCACCACCCTCTGTGAAAAAAATTGCCCCTTAGGTCTCTTGTAAATCTTTCGTCTTTCACCTTAAACCTATGCCCTCTAGTTTTGGATTCCCACACCCTAGGGAAAAGACCTTGTCTATTTATCCTATCCATCCCTTCATGATTTTATAAACTTCTATAAAATCACTTCTCAGCCTCCAATACTCCAGGCAAAATAGCCCCAGCCTATTCAGCTTCTCCCTATAGCTCAAATCCTTCAACCCTGGCAACATCCTTGTAAATCTTTTCTGAACCCGTTCAAGTTTCACAAATCCTTCCTATAGCAGGGAGACCAGAATTGCACGCAGTGTTCCAAAAGTGGCCGAACCAATGTCCTGAACAGCCGTAACATGACTTCTTAACTCCCATACTCAATGCACTGTCCAATAAAGGCAAGCGTACCAATTGCTTTCTTCACTATCCTATCTACCTGCGACTCCACGTTCAAGGAACTATAAACTCCAAGGTCTCTTTGTTCAGCAACAGTTCCCAGGATGTTATCATTAAGTGTATAAGTCCTGCCTTGATTTGCCTTTCTAAAAAGCAGCACCTCACATTTCTCTAAATTAAACTCCATCTGCCACTCCTCAGTCCATTGGCCCATCTGATCAAGATCCTACTGTAATCTGAGGTAACCTTCTTTGTTGTCTACTACACCTCCTATTTTGGTGTCATCTGCAAACTTACTAACCATACCTCCTACGTTTACATCCAATCATCTATATAATTGACGAAAAGCAGTGGACCCAGCACCGATCCTTGTGGTAAACCACTGGTCACAGTCCTCCAGTCTGCAAAGCAACCTTCCACCACCACCCTCTGTCTTGTACCCTTGAGCCAGTTCTGCATCCAAATAACTGTTCTCCTGTATTCCATATGATGAGTTTAAAGAATTAGGTTTGGAGATTTCTGTTGTGTTTATCTTAAGAAATTCTTGTCACAGTTAACTGGCTAAATTTATTTTTGTGTTTCTTTACAAACCCCAAATTATCAATTACTTAAGAAGCAACTAACAACATTTTGTGATAAATGTTTCTTCCATTCCTATAGAATATAACTGAACAATTTGAAGCACAGTTTGTTTGGTATGTGCTTCAATTAACATGCTATCATTAAATTAAATTAATTGGGGACTTGGGCTATTTGCTGTAAATTTCCAGTGGATAGGGTCTCAAAATTATAGACCAATTGCACGACTTTATGATTTGTCTTTAG
This sequence comes from Rhincodon typus, assembly GCF_021869965.1. NCBI lineage: Eukaryota > Metazoa > Chordata > Chondrichthyes > Orectolobiformes > Rhincodontidae > Rhincodon > Rhincodon typus. Next base: position 18,416,668 of record NC_063339.1, read on the forward strand.
GGAGAGTGTGAAAAATCAAATTTTACTTGTTACTGTCTACCATGTTAACAGAAAACATTAGGAATTTTGGACACTTATTGCACTAGGCCACAATCTCACATTCTTGAGTGGTTGTGCGTTGAGTCCTCCATTTTATTTGCACTACCAACATTTTCTTTTGTAGCACAGCAAGTTAGACAAGCAGCAATCATGTGTAACTAAAGTCACAAGCAACACTACTGATGATTTTAATTTATTTCTACATTATTATGATGATTGTTTGAATGCCTTAGAGAATTAGGATTTTGAATGTCCAGCGCACAATTAGTCACATTGGTTGTTCCAGCTTGTTTGCTGTCTGTAATGTTCTATTATATCCTTGCTTGTACCAAAAATCCTCAGGAGAAGCCAACAGATTTTTGTAATGCTAATAGATCAATGGTTCTCAAACTGGCATCCGTGGAGATTTTCCAGGACTCTGTGAAGTAGCATGCTGCAATGGGATGAATTGGCCACATGCTTTGTCCCAGTTACTGGCAGTGTCCCGATAGTGAGAATGATACACACCAGGCAGCATGCCCATGGTATTCCAGTGCAGGAACAATACGGACACAAGATGGGAAGGAAAAACCCTGTTACTCTTAACATTTGAGCAATGAGAAGGTGGTCAATGGAGGGGACACAGAGTTTAAACCTGCTCCAGAAGGAGCAGGGAGGTTCAACGCAATGAGATATTCAACCAACATGTTACTGAATCTGGAGAATTACCTTTCAGCTGAAGGGAACATGGAAGTTTTCACATCACCAAAATATCAATGTTCACAATGTTGGGCAATATTGTTCAGATTCTGTTAAGTTCCTTTAACCAGGCACTGATGAACTTTATGTAAATGTGCAACGTACTTATAGTATAATAATTTAGATTGAGGGAGAGGGTGTGATCCGTAATTACATACACATTTAAAAAGAAGACCTTCAACAAAACTTGGAAGCTTCATGCTGGAAAGGATTAACCATGATCACAGTTAACAAGGGAGCCAGTGGCAGATTTAGCAGTTTCAGTGCTGTAGGTATGAGAGTCCTGGCCTAAGGCTATTTGACATAGAGAAATATAAGGTACTTGAGGACTTCAGTGAAGATATGGAAGGGTAAAAAACAGACAAGACGAAGGAATTGTAGGAGGCATTTTGATGAAAGAACTTAACCATATTTAGAAAGGTGTGAGAACAGCAATGTGCTAGGAAGCAATTGTTGATGTTAAAAATTCTAGGAAAGAGTAATTGTGTAGCTAGGATTTGGAACTGTATAAGTTGAGGGTTCAGGAGGTGAGTTTCATACAGAGATCAGCTCAATGAAAATGTGGAAGAAGCTGAACATCCTGATTGGAGTAAGGAGGGAATTTAAGGAAGGGAGCATTAGGATAATTACAAAGTCTGAGAAAGCTGTATAGATCTTTTCAACCATCAAGTCAAAAATGTGTATTGGTAGCAGAGAGAAGATGGGAAGGAAGAGGGTTGGGAAGGTTTGATCCTAAGGAAAGTCAAGTAGAAGCTTTACCTGTACAAGGGAAAGCAACAATGAGTGTTCTTACTTTTGGAGATCCAATGACAGTAGTGCTCTGGTTAATTCTCCCCACAGACAACAGGAGGACTCGGGCACGTAGGTTAACTTTGTGTTTATTCAAACAATCTTAGTTTTAGGCTGGCTAAACAGTCCTGGCTGTATCCCATACCTGTTCAATCTCTGTCCCATGTCTGTTTGATCCCAGACCCATGTCTCTCCACTATACGGAGGAAATCATCAACGTTTATACCTCTGCAGTCACATATTTATACATTATTGTACAAGAATGATATGTTAACAAAGAGAAATCTTCCATCCTAAATCCTTCTCTTATCCGGTGTACTGAGTTCTTTTTTTGTACTCTCCAGTTTGCTCTGAAGGCTAATAAAGGCCTTCGTGTATACAAGGTTCCTCTTCAGCCATTTCTGTTGACGTGGACCCTTGGGGTGATGTCCTATAAATGGGATGTTAGCAGTAAAGAAACAGCAGCAATAAGTGAATTGACGGATCTGAGAGGAGAAAGGAACCATCACCATACTCTGGAACTAACTGATTGACTTTGATGAATGTGTGCAGCATTCAAACATCCCATCCAGTTTCAATGTTAAAAAAAAAAGCTGTCCTCCTTAATGTTAAAATAGTAGAATCATCCCACACAAAGATCTTTGGACTGGAGTTAGACAAGGTCTTGACTGACAGTGACATAACCCCTGTCTGACCATAGTTCTCATTGAATGCATTAAGGCTGCTCCCCTTTGAATTTCAAACATACTAATCTGCTTGAAGCAGATGCGGTGTGTTTCCCATGTAAACCACTGGCACATGCTGCAGCTTAGATGTTGATGTAGCAAAGTGTCATACAAGACATGTCCACCTCCTTGACAGCTCAGTACTCCCCATCATGCCACATAGTCTCTCTGTGGTAAAAAAATCAAGCCAGAGTTCGGCAGCCTGTAACTTAGCACAGAAGAACCTGTGTGCTAAAAAGCAATGCCAGTCACACAGGATAGCAGCCTCCAATTAATTGCAAAGTGACAGCACTACAAAACAACAAAGCAAGCCATGATCCGTAAAATTCATCCTGTGCAGATGCATGAGTTGTATGTGTTTTCATGCAAAGTGTCCTGGCAGAAGTGTGCAAGTCGTAGGTGTCTCTGAACTCCAAAATGGAATGCTAAGGAGTTGGAATGAAGTGAAAGTTAGTCCGAGAGTGGTCATGATGATCTGGTGAAGCTGGTGGTTTGCACTGCCAACATGTGTGGATATACGATTGAGGGAACATTGGAGCACATGGGGATGTTGTACTGCACAAACTGCTGGATGATGTTGGTACAAGAAATCAGTGAGTTGTAACCACCTAACCTTAATCTATTTTGACTTTTGTGTCTGGAATATGTGGCAGCTAGTTTCTCAGGAAAGGAGAAGTGAATTAGAAGTGGTGTAGAAATAAACGGAGTTGGACTGATAATGAAATACATATGAGGGGCAACCTGATAGAAGTTTACAAACTTATGAGAGGCATGGATAGAATGGATAGTCAGAGTCTTAATCGCAGGTTAAAAATGTCAATTTACTGGGAGACATAGGTTTAAGGTGAAAAACAGGTAAGTTTAAAGGAGACGTGAAAAGCATGTTTTTTTACAGAGAACGTGTTAAGTAGTTTGAATGCGCAGACAGAGGAGGTGGTGGAGGCAGATGCAATAGCAATGCTTAAGAGGCATCTTGACAGCTTTATGAATAGAGGGATAAGGATAGCTTAGAGGCAAAAGATTTTTAGTTTAGAAATGCATCATGTGTCGGCACAGTCTTTTTGGGCCAAAGGGCCTGTACTTGTGATGTACTGTTCTTTATTCTTTGTTCAAATATAATGGAATCAAGGTAGAGGCTGTTCAATGGTGGGATTCTGAAACCATCATTTAAAACCTAAGGATAAAATTGCAAAACTTCTTCCCAATGTCAAGATGCTGACGTTTTTCATTTTCATATATTTTCTCAACTTTCTTTATATTTCCCACACCACACCGGGGAAAGGAAAATTTCACCATAATATTTTTCTAGTGAAATAAAAACAATATCAACAGAAGAGGAGTCAGCACTGAATTGTTCTGAAAAATATAAATAAGCATTTAAGCATATGGTAAAACAGCAAGCAATCTCAAAGCTACACTGCAGTGCTGTAAAGCACTGAAAAATTATAATACATGTAATCATTTGAAAATTAAAATCCATCTTGTGCATCAATATCTTCCGTGTATCACCACATCAACTAAACCTCCACTTGGAATGTGATAAATAAATAATATAATGAGGCTTGTATAATCAAAATAATAACAGTCCACTCTGGATCAAATATTCTTTCATGATAACAACATTGCAAAGCTGCAGAAATTATGTGAACTCCTTACAAAGGACATAGGTGGTACAGTGATTCAACAATGTAGTCTTAATCTTTGTTTTTTGTTTCAGTTCTTTCAGAACATTAGGGCAATTTCCTTCTCACTGTAACAAGAATGTGCTGTTTTCGGGCATTTTCTTTTCATGTTAATGGATCATTTTCTCCAAGAATTCTTTCTCCTGTCCTTCCTTTTGATGTATCTTCATTCCTCTAACTCTGGTTTCTTGTGCATTTCAAGTATAACAATTCCATCATTTGTGTCTGTGCCTTCAGTTGCTTGGGCCCTAAGCTCTGGACTTTGTTCCCTACACCTTTACTCTTTCGGGCTCTTGTTCCTCTTTTAAATCCCTTCTTAAATCATACCAATTTAACCCAGGGTTTTGTTATCTGACCTAAGACCACCTGACATGGCTCTGTGGCATACTTTATTTAGTGTATTCTCCTATGAAGCTGTTTGGATTGTTTTGTTACATTAAAGGCACTATATAGATATAAATTGTTGTAACCAATTTTCTCCTCCCTAACTCAGGGAACAGTTACTGTGCACATCCTGCTTACCTTCTCAGGGACTGCACCTTGCTGCAGCTTGAGTGTTGTTAACTCCTGGTGGGGCCACCCAGCTCATTAATATCAGAGGACAGGAACCAGACAAAGTGCATCCCAAAGCAAGTCCTCAGTGGTGATCCAGGTGGAGGATAGTCATCCAATAGCAACAGCTGTGACCTGGCGGATGAAGGCTGGATCAGTAGAGAGACCCCCAGTCATTGAAGTGGTTAGCACTACTGCCTCACAGCACCAGTGAGCCAGGTTCAACTCCACATGTGAGCGACTGTCTGTGTGGAGTTTTCATGTTCTCCCTGTGACTGTGGGTTTCATCTGGGTGCTCCAGTTTCCTTCCATAGTTCAAAAATGTGCAGGTTCGGTGGATTGGCCATGCTAAATTGCCCATAGTGTCCAAGATGTGCAGGATGGGAGGATTAGCCATGGGAAATTCAGGGTTATAGGGATATGGTAGAGGGGTGGGTCTGTGTAGACTGCTCTTCGGAGGGTCAGCGTGGATTCGATGGGTCGAATGGCCTGCTTCCATACTGTAGGAATTCTATTCAAAGACGTTCCCTGAAACTGCATCTACCTTCTGTCAAGGAACCTGTGTTTGCTGATACACAACAGCATTCGCACTTTAGAAGATGTCCTGCACAACACATCTTCTTAGAGGAAGACCTTTCGGCAGGAGGAAGTATGGAAAAGAAACCAGAGAAAGGAATGCCAGCAACATCAAGGCCATGGCTCAAGTCCATCTCCTGGAAATCACCTGCCAAATGTGTGATGGAGCTCTATGATTGATCTTATCAGCCACACGAGGACCCACAAAACCAGTGACATGTATTTCCTAGGTGGACGATCATACTCATCAACAAGAGATTGCCACCACCAGTGACTTCCTGCCTAGCTCCCTTCTTCTTTTCTGACCACTGTCTTGTACCCCTTGGATCATATAAGCTAATTTTAGATAAACTGTGATCAAACCTAGAAATTCCCTTCCTTCTACAATTCTGGTTGTGAACTGGATCAGTCTTAAGAGGAGCCTGAGTTTGTCCAATCTCAAACTCATATGGGAAGATAGCACCAAGCTGCCCTGAAAGTAAGCACCAAATTATCAATGTTAGAATCATGAAAGGCATAGGTAAGGTGAATAGCAAGGGTCTTTTCCTCGGATGGAGGAGTTCAAAACAAGGTGAAAGGAGAAAGATTTAAAAGACATGGGGAGCAACTTTTTATACACAAAGTGGTTTGTGTATGCAATGAACTGTCAGAGGAATTGGTGGATGCAGGTGCTGTTACAACATTTAAAAGACATTTGGATAAGTTCACCTTTTCCAAAACTTTCAATTCTCTGGCCCCCGACACCTCATCTTCACCATAGATGTTCAGTCCCTTTACATCTGTATCCTCCTTATGGATGACCTAAAAGCCCTGTGCTTCTCCTCTCCCATAGGCCCAATCAGACCCCTGCACTGACACTGTCATTCACTTGGCAGAACTGGTCCTCACCCTCAACGATTTTTCCTTTGATTCCTCCCACTTCCTACAAACCAAAGGGGTAGCCATGGGCATGTGCATGGGCCCGAGCCTGTCACTTTGTAGCATTCGTGGAACAGTCCCTCTTCCACAACTACACCGGCACCATCCCTCACCTCTTTCTCCACTATTTGATGACTGCTTTGGTGCTGCCTAGTGCTCCTGGGAGGAGCTCAATTAGCTCATCAACTTCTTCAACACCTTCCACCTCGCCCTCAAATTCACCTGGACTATTTCTGACACCTCCCTCCCCTTTCTGGATCTCTCCGCTTCCATCTCTGGAAACCAAATCACCGCTGACATCTGTTTCAAACACACTGATTCCCACAACTACCTCAACTATACCTCCTCTCAGTCACCCTACTGTAAAAATGCTATCCCATACTCTCAATTCCTCTGCCCCTGCTGCATCTGCTCCCAGGACGAGTTGTTTTACTCCAGCACATCCTAGATATCCTCCTACTTTAGGCACCGGAATTTCCCCTCCTCTGTAATTAAGGATTCTCTCAACCACATCTCCACCATTTCTTGCACTTCTGCCCTCAAACCCACTCCCTCAACAACAATAAGGACAGAGTCTCCTCAATCCTCACATACCACCCCACCAAACTCTGAATCCAACTCATCATCCTCTGACATTTCTGCCACCTAAAGTCAGACTCCATTGCCAAAAATATATTTCCCTCTCCACCCTTGTATACTTTCCGCAGGGACCGTTCTTTCCGTGACTCCCTTGTCAGCTGTACACACCACACCAACTTCTCCACTACACCTGTTACCTTTCCCTACAATCGCAAAAGGTGTAACACCTACCCCTACACCTCCCATCTCACCTCCGTCTAAGGCCCCAAACAATCCCTCCAAATCCAGCAGAGATTCCCCTGAACTTCATCCAACTTGACCTATTGTATCACTTGTTCCCGATGTAGTCTCCTCTGTATCAGGGAGATACAGCCTCGGGGACCAGTTCATGGAGCATCTGTGCTCTGCACGCACTAACCAACCCAACCTTCCGGATGCCATCCATTTCAAATCCCCCTCCCAATCCCCTGGCAACATGTCCATCCTTGGCATTTTCCACTGTCAGAGTGAGGCCAAACGTAAACTGGAGGAACAACACCTTATATTTCACCTCGGGAGCTTACAGCCCAATGGCCTCAATATTGACTTGATCAGCTTCAAAATCCCTCCACCCCCAGCCTTATCCCATGTCCAGCCCTCCCCCTCCTCCTCTCCTCCCTGACCTGACCTAACCAGTCCATGTTCCTACTTTCCCATGCACACCACCCTTCCCACTAACCAATCACAATAACTCTTTACCTGCAACCACCTTCCCTTCCCCCAGCCCCACTCCCTCCCTCTAAATACCTTGGGACTCCCCTCCCCCACCCAAGACCTGATGAAGGGTTTCGGCCCGAAAAAGACTTTCCAGCTCCTTGGATACTGTCTGACCTGCTGTGCTTTTCCAGCTTCACATCCATTGACTCTAGTTTCCAGCATCTGCGGTCCTTGCTGTCTCCAAGGTTTGGAGGGATATTGGCCAAAGTTTGGTTTGGTTTTGGAACATGGTCATCATGGAGTAAAGGTCTGTTTCCATGCTGTACAACTATGAGTCTATGACATAACGTCCATGAGGCTAACCAATTTGGCTTTTAGTAACAGACATTCTTCTGAGGAATTACAGCAGGTTTACATGACATATATAGCAATTTTCATTCTGAATCAATGCCATGCTATAGATGGCCAGGGAATGTTTGATGTGGACATACCTGTTGAATAAAAAAAGACATCCACCAGCATTAACATTCCTCCTGGTCCTTGATCAGCAGTAATGGTGTTCCGTTCTGTGCAATTTGCAGAGATAAGCACTCAGGGATTTGAGATGTAGAAACCCATAACATAAGGTTGAACAACTTTGGTTTTAAAAGTCATACGGTTTCATGGTGTATGAAGCAATTTCATAGCCAGTGTTAAATAGTTTAGAGATTAAATAACTTGAAAAATTAATCAAAAACCAATTTGCTTAATTTATTCATCTATAAGTCTGGGTATTTATTAATTTAGTAATTCAATGCAATTAAATCAAAAATCAGTGTACTAATTGATAAATATGCATATTTGTAAATTAATTTCTAAATTAAAGAATTCCCAATTACTCACATCCTCATTATATAATTTTAGTTATAAGTCTGTCTTTGTTATAAGACCATTGGAGCTTAGCTCTCAATTATTTTACAGGCAGATTTTATGCTATGTTATGGAACATTTACTATGGCATCATAAGGGAAAAATGCTTGACTCCCAATTTGCACAAAATTATATTGTTTCTGAATGTTATCTGAACATTGAATGAAGCTCCATTTTTCTAACTTTCTTTAAAAACTGACTCAGAAGTTCCTTAAGGAAGATGGGAACATAACACTCCTGTTTTACAGCTGTTCCCAACAACAACAGTCATGAATTATTAAACAAAAGAAACAGACTCATGTTTATGGACTAAACGGAACTTCGAACCAAATCATTCCATTTATGCGGTGTATCTCAGTTTTCTCATAAAATGTATTTCTAAATTAAATGTATAATTAAGGTTGTGGTCCCCTTGTGAGTGTGTAATGTACTGTAATGAAAGGAATTACTCCAATGCTGGGGTTTACTATAGCTCCCCTTGATAGGATTGTTAACGTAACAATATAATCAGGGTATGTTATAAAAATAATGGACTAATTAGTTTCTAGAGGTGATCTACAGCAGAGATTTGCAATACCTCTACTTCTTTCCTAGTGAAATCAATAGAAATTGTAAACACGTACAATGCAAGGTATCTTGCAGCTTTGCCACCCTCTTATTGCTTACTTTGAGTGGAATATATAATTTATCCTAAACACGCATTAGATAGTCTTTTAAGTTAGAGCATTTTGGAGTTATCTTTTTTTTAAGTTTTACTTTCCATCTGGATTTGTTGCCATCATGGTGAAATGAACCGAATCAGAGAATGTGACCTTCGAAACAATGTTAGACTTGACAGAAACTTAGGAGAAATGGAATTTGATTAATTCAGCTACTCTAAGATAGCACTGCTGAATACAATGTTTTGGAAATGTTCGTAAAATCGAGTTACTTGGGTTACCTGCTTTTTGTGCTAATTTCGTATCTTTTTTGTTATCATCACCTATTTTGAAGTCTCAACCTGCAGTTTTAATGAAAGGTATTATCAGCCCTGCAAATAACTGACCCTATTGCCAAAAGAATGTCAATTGTAAGTTATTCCAGCTCATTTCTTGGAAATGAGTCAGTCTGCAAACCAATATATTGAACTTTTAAAAAAAAAAAAATTCGAAAGAACTACTGATGCTGGAAATTAGAAACAAAACAGAAATTGCTGGAAGCTTTGTCCAGCACCTCATTTTCTGTTTGCAGCCTTCTGGACCTAATATCAAATTCAACAATTTTAGGGCTTGAGGCACCTAGTCCCATGTCCTTACCCCAACCCCCAAAACTATGCCTTTTCATCACATGGGCTGCTACCACAGACAACCCATTGTTAACTACTAACAGACCCCATTAGCAGCTTTTCGTCCCCCCAGACTGACTTTTACCCATTCTTCTGTCCAACTCATTTTGTCTCTCTCTGGGCTCTACCTATTGTTTACTCTCCCACCCTCTCCCCACCCCATCTTCTGCATAAATACCAAACTTTTCTTCGCTGCTATCAGTTCTGAAGAAGGGTCCCTGGACCTGAAACATTAACTCTGATTTCTCTCCACAGATGCTGAGTTTCCAAGCAATTTCTGTTTTGAATCTATTGAATCATTTCAAGTGTTTACACAAACCATTAATGTTCCATTTACATTGCAATTTTACTGTTACTTACAAGTTCAAATAAACAATATGAAATTTCCTAGAGGAAGTATTCTCATGGTACAGTACATCTCCAGTGTAGCATGAAACTAAGATTTCCAAATGTGCTTCGAGGGAAATATAATCAATAGAACTTCTTTCAAAACTTACCTCGAGTTCATTTAAATCCCTTTTGTTGACTCATTTAGCGTTGATTCTGCACTGATCGACTTGGACAATACTGATGCCTATGCTCTCTAGGCATTAACATGGTTAGAGAGGAACTTGTTGCATGATGGTAACTATACGTACAAAGAGTTTTGTCCTGAGCAGTAAGATAACAGTTCAACTCAAGAAATACAAGTAAGTGCTTCCAAGCTGGAGGCAATTTTAATTAAGATGAGCTGGACAATTATTCTGACATTGGTTGCTACAGTATAAGGCTAGAAACTGTTTGCAGTCCAAGCACTTCGGTTGACATAAAACCAAAGATTTTATAATACAGATTTAGACCACCTCTACTTGTCACATTGTCTGTCTAGCATGAATTTTAACCAAAGAATGACAAAATTGTTAATCCCATTTATCCTGTGTTGCAGCTGGCAGTTTTACAGTGGATGAGATCATCACATCCTACAAATTAAGCTGTGAAAAACTTGGTGTACAGCCTATTCACAAATTGCTGACACAACTGCAGGTAAGCTCTGTTCAGACATACTAATCTATTTGACAGGCAGAATCCTCCAGTCCCTGAGGTGTTGGATCACTTGATCATTGGATTAGGTGGAACACCAATCTCTGCCTCCACTAGAATTAAGTTCTGGGTAGACAGGCTCCCTCTCTGCCCACAGTTGAGGCCCTTAAAGTGGTCAATTAATGATACTTAAGACTTATTTAAGAGCTTATTTCTGCAATTATTGCAATTATTTTGTCTCTAAGTGGGAGGACAGTGACATATGTGACTGGCAAACCAGTGCAATTTGCAAGCCAGGGTGATAAAACATTGAGGGTTCTCTCAATCTGCACTAATTTTGCACAATTGAGGGACTGAACAAAGGGGAGAGGGTGGCTGTTTAAGCCCATGTCCTTGCCCTTGATCCCAATGCCTCCTGTCCCCCCGACTCCACAACATCAGAAATCACACATTCCCCCAACAAATAAATTCGACACCTTGATACTCACAATCTTGGCTGTTCTTCTGCTATGACCTCCCTATTGTGCTGCAGAGTGAGAGAAATGTCACCCTCTTTTTGGCTGGCAGCTCCCAGGTGGAACTTCTAACCATGGGAATGTGATTTTAGAGGAAGACACTCTACTGCCCTCTAAAGTGATTGGAAGAAGATATCAGAGATAGTAGGAACTGCAGATGCTGGAGAATCTGAGATAACAAGGTGTAGAGCTGGATGAACACAGCAGGCCAAGCAGCATCATAGGAGCAGGAAGGCTGACGTTTCGGGCCTAGAGATGTCAGCTTGTTTGTCTCACCACCTTTTGAGCAAATGATCAAGACAATTGACAAAGGCAACATTCCTCTCAATTTCTGCAATTTACCTGTGTCCTCATAAAAATAGTGTAATGTGATTGGCCTTTATGTGACATGTTTCATTGCCTATGCAGATTTTATTTTTATTTCCTGAAATTCCTAAAACCAGTTATGAAGTAATATTTCTTTGATATCGCAGTAAAGCAGGTTTTTAAAACTGATATTGTGAAATAAATTGGAACTTTTTTTAACTGATCCATTATTTTTACCTCCCATTTTCTTCCTCCTGGTACTTTCGACATTGTACTTGCACCATCGGGGCTCGGAAAGTGACTTGTTCATTTAATGCCTCTTGTAAAATTAGTTTGTATTAAATCAGTGTATAAGCCGCTGCCTCTTATAGAGTCAAAAATAGTTCAAGTTGCCCTATTAGATTGGAAAATATTTTAAAGCTTAGAGAGCAGAAGGCTATACAGAGACTCGAACTGGCACCAATCTTTATTGCAACTTTAAAGACAAAACAAATATTACCTTTATATGAGATAGTAGGAGCTGCTGATGCTGGAGAATCTGAGATAACAAGGTGTAGAACTGGATGAACACAGCAGGCCAAGCAGCATCAGAGGAGCAGGAAAGCTGACGTTTCGGGTCTGGACCCTTCTTCAGACCTACACCTTGTTATTTTACCTTTATATGGCCTCTTCCACAACCCAAATGTTGGACATTTTGGGGACGTCACAAAATGTTTTATAACACATAAAATACATTTGAAGTGTGTTTATTTAAAATGCAGCAGCCAATTTGCTCACAGCAAGCTTCCACAATCAGTCATGTGATAATCTGCTTTCATCATAGAACATAGAACATAGAACAGTACAGCACAGCACAGGCCCTTCGGCCCACGATGTTGTGCCGACCTATTATCCTACTAAGATCAATCTACCCTGCATACCCTACATTTTACTATCCTCTATGTGCCTATCCAAGAGTCGCTTAAAAGTCTCTAAAGTTTTATTGCTTTTTGTTGAAAAACAAATATTGTCTAAGACACAACTATCCTGCTTTCCTCAAAATAGTGCCTTAGGATATTTTATCTCTCACTGAGAAAAAGAGATGGGCCATAGTTCAATACCTTACCCGAAAGACAGCACCTCTAATTGTGTGGCATTCCATCAGTACTCTACTATGGCATCAGCTTTGATTTTTGTGCTCAAATTCTAGTGTTCCACTTGAAACTAAAATCTTAGCAGCTTCAGAGCTGAGATTGCTATCAACTGAGATATGGTTGGTTCAACACTCGATATGTGAAATGGTCTCAAAGAGAAGGTAATTGATGATGAAGTTGATGATTACTTCAAACATAAGTGGATTGATACCTATTGACAAAAAAATGTCGGGACCACGACATACTAACATCACTGTTTCAACCTTATTTTTTGTAGCAATAGGGGAAGGAGGGGGCCTGTTAGCTCAGTTGGCTAGATGGCTAGCATGCAGTCCAGGATAATATTAACAATGTGTGTTTGTCTCATCTGGGGGAAGCTAGGGGCTTCTCTCTTTGCTCACCTGTCTCTGAGACTGAAAAGCAATGTATGGATCACTGGAAGAGAAAATAGTTTCAGGATAGAGCAACAGCAGACAATGCACTGGGATCCTGCCTTTAGCCAAAGTATGTACAAATAAAGGGAAGGAACTTAGGTGTGGATTACATGTTGAGGGCAGGCTCCCTACACCCCAGCATAGTTTTAGGGTGAGTCAACCTCCATTTTGTTGACTTATATCACTTAGTTTTTGAGATATGACCCGTTAATTAGTATGAGTTCATGATATTACAATGAAGTTCCTGCCATGAATACCAAATGTGGACTGTGAACAGAGTTGCTTTCATGGATCAAATAGTTTGCCCCAGTTTTCTTAAGTTCAGTCCACAGATGCTACCTGATTTGCTGACAGTTTTGAGCATCTTCTGAAAAGGGAATGATAGCTAGCATCAATTTTGTTACAAACTCATCTTGCAGAGTGACTGTCTTCAGTCTGCAGTTAACATGTAGCCTAAATTTACCATTGATACAGTGCATGCTGACATGAAAAGAGGCATCTCTCAATTATTAAATTTGGACTAATGTATCCTTGCCATGTTGGTTCTATTCTTTAGTACAATAACACATCAGGAATTATGAATTGAGGGGAATATGAAATCAAAAAGAGGCATTTTTGTGCTCTTTACAGTTGGATTGGAATGAATGCTTTTGAACCTACTGCAGACTGTAATGGTCCTTTCATGCGTTTGTGTAATTCTGATACAATACAGCTCCCATCAGAAAGTCAGCACCCAATCCCCAATTATACTCTCTCCCTAGCCACACATTTAATCTAATCAAATCATGTACAATGTCAATGTACTGTTTGACTCTGAGCTGAGCTTCAAACCTCTATGCCATTTGTTACCAAGACACCCTGCTTTTGCATTCTGTAACATTTCTGACCGCTGCCTGTATTCCCCATTAGAAGAACCATCCACTCTTCTTTACTTAGTACCATAGGCTCTTTAATATCCATCTGAACAAGCAGGGAGAGACTTTGGTGAGGACCTATGAGGACATCGGGGTTAACACCCTGACAAGAACATTCATCAAGGGCATCAAATGAATCCTGAAGTGTATCCTCCCCACCCCCAGTCCATCCAGTCCATTTGAATTCCTCATCAAGGATATATCTGAGTTTACCATTCAGTTTATACCTAGGAGTTATTGATGTTTAAATATGACTTGCTCAACTGGTTTATGTCAACCATTTCTGATAATATTAGAATCTATACTGTCAACCTTCTGTCATGAGCTATACAAGAATGGATTAACTATTTCCACCCATCATAATGAACTAGACAGAAAATCATAAACTAGCAATTATTTATCAAGTTTGGAATGATAGTTAGCAGCAATTGTAATCAAGCATTCAGCATGCAAATAATTAAATAAGGATCATTGATAAAATAAATAATGCAGGTTATTAGGGGGTTCAGTTGTGTCACAATAATTCAATGTTAAGTGCTTGCTGAAAACTTTACAATTGACAGCTCTATTTGAGACAATATAAATTAGTTAAATTGATTTCAGTTTAGATTCTTTAGATAAGTGACAAGCTAAAAAACATTAGGTAGTTAATCTATTTAATGGATTAGGGTTTATAACCTTGTAACTAGCAATTTTTTCCCTAAAATTTATACATCCTTGTCCTCATGACCTGGAATAGGTGAATTAATTGTATTACCTTCATATAATTTCAGTTTTTTGAGACATCAAAGTAACACATTCTTGTAAATCTGTTATCCATTCTTTCTGGGTCCTCTGCTTCTGGTAAATTTATTTATTCTTGTATTGGTAATTGTACTAGCTGGTTTATATCCTACCTCCCTTGATGTCTAGAAAATCAGTACATCTCAGTAATGTATTTATAGTGTATTTGCTCACCAAGCGCACTTCCTAATTTGATAGAAACACCTTCCTATCAGATGACATATTTTTCCTCCAGAGGCTATAAATGAGAAAAAAAAAACAATAAACTAAAATCTAAAGAATAAAAACAAAATGCTGAGAACTAAGGACTGAATTATTGTGTTAAAACATGATCTTACTTATGCCAATATAATAAAACACCAAACTGTGGATATTGAAGATCTGAAATAAAAACAAAAACAGACATTACTGGAGAAACTCAGCCCATCTGGCATTATCTGTTTGGAGAAAGCAGATATTTCAAGTCTGGTGACTGTTCATCTTTATGCCCTTCACTTCTAAAATATTCTTGGTACTATTGACCACATGAATGATTTGTGTTGGAAGAGTTCACCACTTCTGATCTTAACCATCTTTCACAGAACTGCCTCCAAACCAATGGAGCATTGGTATCGAGACATGCTGGATCATTGATAGTAGGAACTGCAGATGCTGGAGAATCCGAGACAACAAGGTGCAGAGCGGATGAACACAGCAGGCCAAGCAGCATCATAGGAGCAGAAAGGCTGACGTTTCGGGCCTAGACCCTTCATCAGAAAAGGGGGAGGGGAAGGGGGTTCTGAAATAAATAGGGAGAGAGGGGGAGGCGGATAGGAGATGGATAGAGGAGAGGATAGGTGGAGAGGAAACAGACAGGTCGAAGAGGCGGGGATGGAGCCAGTAAAGGTGAGTGTAGGTGGGGAGTTAGGGAGGGGATAGGTCAGTCCAGGGAGGACGGACAGGTCAAGGGGGCGGGATGAGGTTAGTAGGTAGGAGATGGGGGTGCGGCTTGAGGTGGGAGGAGGGGATAGGTGGGAGGAAGAACAGGTTAGGGAGGCGGGGACGAGGTGGACTGGTTTTGGGATGCAGTAGGGGGAGGGAAGATTTTGAAGCTTGTGAAATCCACATTGATACCATTGGGCTGCATGGTTCCCAAGCGGAATATGAGTTGCTGTTCCTGCAACCTTCGGGTGGCATCGTTGTGGCACTGCAGGAGGCCCAGGATGGACATGTCGTCTGAGGAATGGGAGGGGGAGTTGAAATGGTTCGCGACTGGGAGGTGCAGTTGTTTGTTGCGAACCGAGCGTAGGTGTTCTGCAAAGCGGTCCCCGAGTCTCCGCTTGGTTTCCCCGATGTAGAGGAAGCCACACCGGGTACAGCGGATGCAGTATACCACATTGGCAGATGTGCAGGTGAACATCTGCTTGATGTGGAAAGTCTTCTTGGGGCCTGGGATGGGGGTGAGGGAGGAGGTATGGGGGCAGGTGTATCACTTCCTGCGGTTGCAGGGAAAAGTGCTGGGTGTGGTGGGGCTGGAGGGGAGTGTGGAGCTGACAAGGGAGTCACGGAGAGAGTGGTCCCTCCGGAAAGCAGATAAGGGTGGGGAGGGAAAGATGTCTTTGGTGGTGGGTCGGATTGCAAATGGCGGAAGTGTCGGAGGATGATGCGTTGGATCCGGAGATTGGTGGGGTGGTACGTGAGGACGAGGGGGATTCTTTTTTGGTTCTTATTGCGGGGACGGGGTGTGAGGGATGAGTTGCGGGAAATGTGGGAGACACGGTTGAGGGCGTTCTCGACCACTGAGGGGGGGAAGTTGCGGTCCTTGAAAAACGAGGACAACTGAGACGTACGGGAGTGGAATGCCTCATCCTGGGAGCAGATGCGGCGGAGGTGAAGGAATTGGGAATAGGGGATGGCATTTTTGCAGGAAGGTGGGTGGGAGGAGGTGTATTCTAGGTAGCTGTGGGAGTCGGTGGGCTTGAAATGGATATTGGTTTCTAGGTGGTTGCCCGAGATGGAGACAGAGAGGTCCAGGAAGGAGAGAGAGGTATTAGAGGTGGTCCAGGTAAACTTAAGGTTGGGGTGGAAGGCGTTGGTGAAGTGGATGAACTGTTCGAGCTCCTCGTGGGAGCACAAGGCGGCGCTGATACAGTCATCAATGTGACGGAGGAAGAGGTGGGGTTTAGGGCCAGTGTAGGTACGGAAGAGGGATTGTTCCACATAACCTACAAAGAGGCAGGCGTATCTTGGGCCCATGTGGGTACCCACGGCCACCCCCTTTGTCTGTAGGAAGTGGGAGGAATTGAAAGAGAAGTTGTTGAGGTATGCTGGATCATTTACTCCTTAGCTTCTCAGGCTTGAATTCACAAAATAGTCACAAACAGCTTCAGAAAATATAAGATTTTATTGACAATAATGTGCAATAGGTGAGTCTTTGGTCATGATGACTTCGACACCAAGCATGGAATGATGGTTTCTATAAGGTTTCAAGGTTTCACCAGTACTAACCCTTTCCTTTTCTTAGCATTCAACTTAACTACTGACCCATCTTTGAGGACACCTTTGAGGCGAATATTAGGCATCCCTTCTGTAATTAAAGGAAAGTAATTCCAGCAACAATCCCTTCGAATTTAGATTGACTTTCAATGCTCCAGCCCATTGACTTCTGAGCCAGGGGTAAGAGCCAAACTGCTGCACATTGCAAGCATATTTAAATAAAATAATTAATATTAATTTAGCGGCATGAAAATGCACTGTATTCTAACTAATTAAAACATATTTTCATGCCATGATGCACAGAATTGTGTTTTGCATATCAATTCATGCCAGCAGAAAAATAACATTTAGCTCTGAAATATTAATTCCTGGACATGGCTTTCGAAGCTCCTGGCGGGAAAAGCAAGATTTCACCTCTGAAACTATTTGATTGGATGGCTAAGCTATCATACACCTAATACCATGAAGACTGTTCCAGGCAGTTTTATTGATTCTCTTTATGAGACCCGACAACTTGTGGGTAGATTTAACAGAACATCCAAGCCAATAGCAGTTTTCTTGCTCCACTGTCTGCCAATTCATTGTTCAATGTAACAAAAAATGTTCACACTGTATTAATATTAACTTGGAAGTGCTAATGAGGGAACTAGGTAATAACAGGCTAAGCACATGTAGTTAAAGAGCGGGATCTTTGGGGAGATAAAAAATAGTAGATAATGTAATAAGAGAAATGAGAAACAATAAAGCTGCTGGGAGAGACTGTATTTCAAATGAAATTATACAGATTGCAGATTGATGAGAAGTTTTAACACCTTGTTTAATGAGATAATCAGGGTTGAAGTAGTCACTATGGAATTGAATATAAGTTGCTTCCTTGTTTCGTTTATTCCATCTTGGTTTTCTCCATTCTTGAAGCTTGACTGTTGTCTTTTCTTTGATGCTGTTTGTTGAAGTGACAGAGTTAATAATGATGCTGAGTAAATGTTGATTTCATCATGAGTTACCTGGAATAACTAAATAACATTAAAATCAGAAGAGGAAGACTTTGTTATCCAAATTGCCCGTTGAAAGAAGAATAAATCCATATCCTTATGTTTAACATAAATTTGATACATGTGGTATTCACCTTGAGCTTATAAAGACTTCACTTGACTAAGACAAAATAGGATCTCACAGGCACAAAACAGATTTTACCTTTTGAGTGCTGAAGCATAGTCACTCAGAGAGTTCTTGCTAATTTAGATATGGTCTATGGTATGTTTCTCATTGCTTCATTAGAACGGCAAATTGTTACGTTCTTGTGAAAGAAATAGGGAGGTGATGGCCTAGTGGTATTATCACTGGATATTATCACCAGAGACCCAGGTTCGAATCCCACCATGGCAGATGGTGGAATTTGAATTCAATAAATATCTGGAATTAAGAATCTAATGATAACCATGAATCTATTGTTGAATGTCTGAAAAACCCATCTGGTTTGCTAATATTCTTTAGGGAAGGAAACTGCCATCCCTGGTCCGGCCTACATGTGACTCCAGACCCACAGCAATGTGGTTGACTTTGAACTGCCCTCTGGGCAATAAATGCTGTCTAAGCTGTGTTTCTCATCCTGTCAGTGAATAAAGAAAAAAAAAAGAAAAGATCCCTCAATTGGGAACAAGCAGACATATGAAAACACCACCACCTTCAAGTTCTCCTCCAAGCCACTCACCATCCTGACTTGCAAATATATTGCCACTCCTTCACTGTCGCTGGGTCAAAATCCTAGAATTCCCTCCCTAATAACATTGTCAATCAACCTACGGCAGGAGGACTACAGCGGTTCAAGAAGGCAGCTCACCACCACCTTCTCAAGGGCAACTAGGGATGGGAAAGAAATGCTGGCCAGCCAGCGACGCCCATCCCACAAATAAATAGAGAAAAAAGAAGTAAAATGACAGCTGCTTCGATATCACATCAGATGGCAAGTATTCTCAACATGTCTTCCATTCCTCCTCACACCATGATCCTTGCATAACACAAGTAACATCAGCCATTCAAACCTGGTGTGGACTTAGAGCTGAAGTCCCATCGTGGAAACATGTGACCTGAGTAAATATCATCTTTGTATCAAGATAAAGGGGATACTAAATTTAAGGGACTAGTTCATTATGGCTCCACATTGACACTATTGTTCCAGACTGGCAGAATTAATTTGGCCTTTCAAGAGTCAAGATTGGACAGTCATTTGTATACAAAAAAATTAGCCAAAATATGATAAATTATTTTGGATTATTAATATAGAGATAGGGAAATATCTAACTATGATTTATCGCTGTCTTCTCTTCCTGTTCCCCGCATGTTCACCTCTGGAGTTCAGTAAGAATCTATCGTTTATCCTATTTTTATTGTTTACCTGTAGTGACATTGTGAGTTTCTTCATATGGTGATACCAAGATCTACTTCTGTAGCCCTTTCTCATCCCTTGCTCCCTCTTACCTCTTGGCATATAGCTTGTTTCAATTACAGACTTGGATGAATCATGACTTCTTTCTGTAGAATATTTAAAAGACAAAAGGCAGTGTCTTCTGCCCTGTGCACTTGTCTCCCTTGTTATTGGTTCCAATCCTTTCTCTGGTCAATGTTTCAGGTTAAATGAAACTGTTTGCAAATTTGGGATAGCGTTTATATTTCAGCATGATTGCAGATCTTACCTCTGTTTATGTTCACCCAGCAATGTTTGTCCACTCTAATGCTCTCCTTGTTGGCTTTCCATCTTCCCTTTCATTCACTCCACTTTATCCACAGCTATGCTGCATTTATCCTGCTCTGCAAAGATTCGTGCTTGTCTTCCATTTTCTTTTCATCTTATCTTTCACTCTCAAACAGAAACTATGAAGGTAGCTCACAGGAAGTTTAATAGATTGATACTTGGAATGAGTAGGTTACCTTATGAGGATAGATTGCACAAACTGAGCTTTAAAAGAGTGAATGCTGTCTTAATTACAGAGTATAATATTCTGATTTGCCTAGGCGTAGTGGAAATGGAAAAGATGTTTCCTGTTGTCAATGAGTCCAAAAATCAAAAATTAGGCATTGGCTCCTTTAGAACAAAGATGACAGAATTATTTATTTTCTCTTGGAGGGCTGTGCTACTTCTGAAATCTCCACCTCAGAAGTTGGTGGAAGTTGGGTCATTGAACATTTTTAAGGTAGCAGTAGATAAATTGCTTTTTTGGCAAGGTGATTGGGGGCAGGTGGGAATGGTAGTGTAGGATCTATCTGACTTTGTCACAGCAAAGGCATCAGGGAAATGCTGGGCAGGTTGGCACTCTGGACAGGATGGGACAACCGGCAGCACAAAAGGTGGTGGAGAGAGGAGTGAGAGATACTTGAGAGCTTTACTGACTGATGAACGCACTCTCCACTGCCATACTGTGCCAAATAGACCAAGGTTGAGGAGGTAAAGAAGGTTGATTGTAGCAGGCACCACTGTCATGGAAGTACATCTGGTCTTATTGCTCCTGAATAGGAAGGGGTCTGATCAGCTAGGATCCTGTATTGTCTGCACTCACTACTCCTCTTAAACAGGCTGGAGCTCCTTTCTCTCAAGTCTTTAAAATTATGCTAGGGTTTGATTTGATTTGATTTGATGTATTGTTGTGACATGTACCAAGATACAGCGAAAAGTCTTGTTTTGTGTGCTCTACAGGCAGATCATACCATACAAAGTGCATCAGGGTAGCAGAACAGAGTGCAGAATATAGTATTACAGTGCAGAGAAGGCGCAGATAGAGATCAACATTAACCTTTGAGAGATCCATTCAAAAATCTGATAACAACGGGCAAGAATCAGTTCTTGAATCTCTTTGTACTTGTATTCAAACTTTTATATCTTCTGCCTGACGGAAGAGGGTGGAAGAGAGTATGATTGGGTTGGGAGGGGTCTTTGATTATGTTGATTGTTTTCCAGAGGCAGCGGGAAGTATAGACAGAGTCGATGGATGGATAACTGGTTTGCATGATGGACTGAGCTGTGTAGTCTCTTGCAGTCTTGGGAAGAACAGTTGCCAACCCAAGCTGTGATGCATCCAGATAGAATGGTTTTTCTGGTGTATCTATAAAAATTGGAAAGAGTCCTTATGGATATGCCAAATTTCCTTAGCCTCCCAAGGAAGTAGAGACATTGTTGAGCTTTCTTGACCATCGCATTGACGTGGGTGGACCAGGACAGATTGTTGGTGATCATCATTCCCAGGAACTTGACAATTTTGACCATCTCCATCTCAGCACCATTGATGCAGACAGAGCCGTGCCCTCCACTCTGCTTCCTGAAGTCAATGACCAGCTCCTTCATTTTGCTGACATTGATGGAGAAATTGAGAACCGCTAAGCACTCAATCTCTTTCCTGTATTCTGTCTCATCGTTGTTTGAGATCTAACCTACAACGGTGGTGTCATCAGCAAACATATGAATGGAGTTGGGGTGGAATTTGGCCACACAGTCGTGAATGCATAAGGAGTACAGTAGAGGGCTGAGTACGCAGACTTGCAGGGAACCAGTGTTTAGGATGATCATGGAGGCCTATTCTTACTGACTTTTACTGTAAGTTTGAAAGAAGGTGTTTCCGCTTGTGGGGGAGCCAAAAATTAGAGGCTATGAAAATAACATATTCATTAAAAATCATTTAGAAGAAGCATTTTTACTCAGAAAGTGGGAAGAATGTAGAACACACTACCACCAGGAACAGTGGAGGAGACTAATGTAGATGCATTTAAGAGGAAAACAGTAGGAAGAATGATAGCAGAAGGCAGAGAACATTATATTGATTGGGTGAGATAAAGATGCATATGGAAGGAAGCTAGCCTACATCATACAGGCTAATTGCCTGTTTTTGTGCTGTAAAAGTCATGTAATAAGGAGGATGCAAACTGCTAATTGTGCAGCAATAACTCTTTGCAACAGTTTGGATGATGTGACAGTTTAGGAGAATGTATTGCTCATTTAAAGGGACAGTGTACTCATTAAAAAAAAGTGCTGAGCAGTTTCTTTACTCTCTTCCTCACCTCTCATAAAGATGTTGAATTCTTTCTGTGATTTGGCTCCAAGGACATTTGGCGTTGTCTAATCCCTTACTGATATAACCATTATTTACTCGGCTTCCTGAACAATGGATGTTGATAAGCTTCTCGAACACAGAGGCAATGTAAACGTACTTGTGTCTCACCCCCCCCGTCCACACAATCACCTCCGGTATATTGGATTGGTTGTATTTAGATTGCGGTCAATAAAATCCAAGCCATTCTTCTTCTCCTTAATTTAAATATTTAAAGCTATTTTTAATTCTCCCACTGTGCCTTGAATGAGATGAGCTAACGGGCTGTCACATAGGTTCACTGTCTTAACAGTGTTCCTGGACTGAACCACGGACGTTTGAGGATAGTCTGAGGTTACTCATGGTTGGATCAGTTGGGGAACAGCAGCTTTTTCTCATTTTGTTCATAAATATGCAGCACAGTGGCTTAAATTGCAACAAATTATATTGGTGCAGCGCTTCTGCATTGATTAATTATGAAGCAAATAATACTAAGTACTTCTTTTTTCCCTTCTCTGTAACCCAATCTTGATAACTTCCAACCATTGAACCATTGAATAGTTACAGCACTGAGGAAAACATTTGGCATATCACATCTTCACTCTCTGGAAGATTCAACAGGTATCACTCACCCACTCTTTGCCACCTCTCAGTTTTTGCTTCATCTTACTCTCTACCTCTTTCAGCTCTGGCATTGATTGCACTCACTTTGCCTTTTGTGGAAAATTGTCTCAATTGTACAAACTATCTCCTCATTAAAAGCAACCAATTGTTCCAGAACAGTTTTGGCTGTCAAACTTTGCTTCCGGTTTTCCTTGTCCAGATTCTGTTCTCATCCCACTAAATTAATCCTTCTCCAATTGAGTATTTTTATTTTTTGATTCTTGCTTATCTAAACCATGACCTATGTTACTTGAATGTTTCCCCACTGACACTTGGTCAACTTAATCCAATAAATTCTCCAGAACTGGACCCAGTTTCTTTCCTTGTTGAGCTGAGAACAGAATGATTTAAAAAGAAATTCTCTGAATACACTTTGGAGACTCTTCCCTACTCACTTTTCTATTTGTCTTTTTATGGAGGCTATTTGATTTCCTTCTCAAAGAAGAAGTTTTTCGATTCAATCATGAGACTGAAATGGTGCTTTGTACTTCTGTAACAATAGCCAAAGCAGTTAGTTCGTTAAACAGGTGAAGGAATTACATTCTTCTGTAATGGTAAGGATGAGTATAGCTTCAGTATGTGTGAGTGGGTAATTATTAATTACATAAAATTGTGTGAAAGGAGTCATGAATTGTGTTTGAATCCTTGTGTATAATGGAAGCATGAAGCAGAGACTTGCATTTCAGAGAACACAGCAATGGGCATTGAAAGGCTGCTGCAGGGGCATATTTCCCAAAAATGAGGTCCTGACCTAGCATCACCTACATTCTCGCAGTGCCCCATGCCTTACCTTTCCTTCCTGTGCCTTGTCTAACCTTGCCATGCCATGCCTGTTAGTAAGGTGCACTTCACTCAGAGTGAAAGGCCTTCACTACTGCTGCATTAACTTGCTGTTTTGTGCATGTACAAAGAGGCTGCTTATCAGTAGCAAGCTGTCAGGGATTTTGGGGTTAGAACATCTTGCTGGATGGTATACAGAGATGTCCATCTAACGTGCCAGCTGCCTGTGCAGCAAACACGCAACATATTTATTCAATCAAATGGCTATGTCGGAAAGTGGGTGGGTGGGCCTAATCCTCAACCCAGATAGTATCCTTTGTAAGCAGGAAGGAGAGTCCCGCATGATGTGTTGCCTGCCTGGTGCCAGGATAAGGGATATCTCTGACCGGCTTGATTGGAGCGGGAGGGGGAGGATCCAGTTCTTGTGGTCCATGCTGGAGCAAACAACATAGGCAATATGAGGAAAGAGGACCTTCAGAGATTATCAGCAGCTAAGAACCAAATTAAAGAACAGGTCCTCAAGGGTTATAATCTCCGGATTACTGCCCGAGCCACATGCTAATTGGCATAGGGACATGAGAATAAGAGAAATAAACATGTGGCTAAAGGAGTGGTGCAGGAAAGAGGGTTTTTTTTTCATGGGGCACTGGCATCAGTATTGGAACAGAAGGGATCTGTACCGTCAGGACAGTCTCCACCTGAATCGAGCTGGGACCAATGTTCGAGCAAATAGGGTAAATAGGCTGGTCAACAGAACTTTAAACTAGAAAGTGGGGGGGCGAAGGGAGTGGTGAAACTTGCCCCAGTGGGAAACAAAGCAGAAGGTTAACATCTGTAGTGGTGGATTCAACTACGTGGAACAATATGAAAGAAATGACAGGGAAGGAGAACTCAGGAGAGGTTATTAAAGTCTCCAGCACAGACACAAATAGGACAGAGTGTTTGGAAAGGGCTAGCAATCAAACACTGGAAAAACAAATGACAATGAGAAGAGGGACGGTTAATACAGGACTGAAGGTGTTATATCTGAATGCAAGCAGTATAAGAAATAAGGTAAATGAGCTTGTGGTGCAGATCGAAATTGGCAGGTATGACGTAGTGGGCATCACGGAGATGTGGCTGCAAGGCGATCAGGATTGGGAACTGAATATCCAAGGATATACATCCTATCGAAAAGATAGGCAGGTGGGCCAAAGGGGTGGGGTTAACTTATTAGTAAGAAATGAAATGAAATCAATAGGAATAAACAAAGTAGGGTCAGATGGTGTGGAATCTGTGTGAGTAGAATTGAGGAACTGCAAAGGTAAATAAACCACAGTTGGAGTTGTGTACAGGCCTCCAAACAGTAGTCAGGAGCTGGGGCACAAGATACACCAAGAGATAGAAAAGGTGTATAAGAAAGGCAAAGTCACAGTGATCATGGGGGATTTCAATATGCAGGTGGACTGGGAAAATCATGTTGGTAGTGGGTTGCAAGAAAAGGAATTTGTGGAATGTCTATGAGATGGTTTTTTGGAGAAGCTCATGGTGGATCCCACAAGGGAACAGGCAATACTGGATTTAGAGTTGTGCAATGAGGCAGACTTGATAAGGGAGCTTAAGCTAAAGGAACCCTTAGGAGGCAGTGATCATAAAATGATAGAATTTACTCTGCAATTTGAGAGGGAAAAGATAGAATCAGAGGTAACGGTATTACAGCTGAATAAAGGTGATTACAGAGGTATGAGGGAGGACCTGGGCAGAATTAACTGGAAGAGAAGCCTAGCAGGAAAGATAGTGGAACAGCAATGGCAGGAGTTTCTGGGAGTAATTCAGGAGACTCAGCAAAAATTCATGCCGAGGAAAAAGAAGCATTGTACAGGGAGGATGAGGCAACCATGGCTTACTAAGGAAGTTAGGGATAGCATAAAAGCAAAAGAGAAAGCATATAATGTGGTGAAGGGCAATGGTAAACCATTTACGAAGACCAGCAGAGGGCAACACAAAAAGAAATAAGGAGGGAGAAGATTAAATATGAGGGTAAGCTAGCCGGTAATATAAATGAAGACTGTAAGAGTTTCTTTAGATCTATAAAGGGCAAAAGAGAGGCAAAAGTGGACATTGGACCACTGGAAAATGACAGTGAAGAGATAGTAGTGGGGAACAAGGAAATGGCTGAGGAACTGAATAATTACATTGTGTCAGTCTCCATGGTGGAAGTCACGAGTAATCTCCCAAAAATTCAAGAGAGTCAGGTGGCAGAGCTGAGTATGGTGGCCATCACCAAGGAAAAGGTGTGAGTAAAACTGATGGCCTGAAGGTGGATAAATCACCTGGACCAGATGGATACACCCCAGAGTTCTAAAGGAGATAGCTGAAGAGATGGTGGAAGCGTTAGTGGTGATCTTTCAGGAATCGTGAGTCAGGGAGGGTCCCAGAGGACTGGAAAATTGCTAACGTGACACCCCTGTTTAAAAAGCGAGTAAGGCAAAAGATGGAAAATTACAGGCCGATTAGCCTAACCTCGGTCATGGGTAAGATTTGAGTCCATTGTAAAGGACGAGATTTCTGAATATTTGGAAGTGTCTGGTAAAATAGGGCAAAGTCAGCATGGTTTCATCAAGGGGAGGTCATGCCTGACAAATCTGCTAGAATTCTTTGAGGAAGTAATGAGCAGGGTAGACCAAGGAGAACCAATGGATGTTATCTACCTGGACTTTCAAGAAGGCCTTTGACAAGGTGCCACACAGGAGGCTGCTGAGTGAGATAAGGGCCCACAGTGTTAGAGGTAAGGTGCTAGCATGGATAGAAGATTGGCTGTCTGGCAGAAAGCAGAGAGTGGGGACAAAAGCGTCTTTCTCAGGATGGCAGCTGGTGACAAGTGGTGTTACGCAAGGGTCAGTGTTGGGACCACAACTTTTCACTTTATACATTAATGATCTAGATGAAGGAACTGTGGGCATTCTGGCTAAGTTTGCAGATGATACAAAGATAGGTGGAGGGATGGGTAGTATTGAGGAGGTGGGGAGGCTGCGGAAGAATTTGGACAGGTTAGGAGAGTAGGCAAAGAAGTGGCAGATGGAGTACAACATGGGAAAGTGTGAGGCCATGCACTTTGGTAAGAAGAATAAAAGCATGGACTATTTTCTAAATGGGGAGAAAATTCAGAAGTTTGAAGTGCAAAGAGACTTGGAAGTTTTAGTCCAGGATTCTCTTAAGGTAAACTTGCAGGTTGAATCAGTAGTCAGGAAGGCAAATGCAATGTTGGCATTTATTTTGAGAGGACTTGAATATAAAAGCAGGGATGTACTAGTGAGGATTTATAAGGCTCTGGTCAGGCCACATTTGGAGTATTGTGTGCAGTTTTAGGCCCCATATCTCAGGAAGGATGTATTGGCCCTGGAGCAGGTTCAGAGGAGGTTCACAAGAATGGTCCCAGGAATGAAAAGCTTAACATATGAGCAACGTTTGAGGACTCTGGGACTATACTCATTGGAGTTTAGAAGGATGAGGGGGATCTAATTGAAACTTACAGAATATTGAATAGCCTGGACAGAGTGGATGTTGGGAAGATGTTTTCATTTGTAGGAGAGACTAGGACCTGAGGGCACAGCCTTAGAGTAAAGGGAAGACCTTGTAGAATGGAGATAAGGAGAAACTTCTTCAGCCAGAGAGTGGTGAATCTATGGAATTCATTGCCACAGAAGGCTGTGGAGGCCAGGCCATTGAGTACATTTAAGACTGAGATAGATAGGTTCTTGAATATCAAGAGGATTAAGGGTTATGGGGAGAAAGCGGGAGATTGGGGTTGAGGAACTTATCAGCCATGATTGAATGGCGGAGCAGACTTGATGGGCCGAATGGCCTAATTTCTGCTTCTTTGTCTTATGGTCTTTTGGCCTTAAGGTGTGGGCCATTGTCAGTCAGGTGTCCTGGTACCATCAGTCACGGGCACAGCCCACACACAGTCCAGGGGCTTGAACATTATCAGCTGTCTGTTTGGGATACTCAGGGTGAGGTGAAGTACCCCAATAATGACCAGAAAGTTGGCAATGGTCAGTCCTGGAGGGTCATCACCTGCTGTCAGGGAATCGTGTGTTGTCAGTTGTGCAGCTGCATAGACAGTGATGAGGGGTCTGGTCGTTATGTCTGGAAGCTGCTCATCAAAGTCGAGGTCAGAAATCACAAGACACCAGCTTACTATAACCTGGTGTCGTGTGATTTCTGAACGTATCAACCCCAGTCCAACACTGGCTCGTCCACACCATCAAAGTCAGTCAGAGGCCTGAGACAAATACAGTCTTGGGGGTCTGTCTGTTGATTGTTAAGGAGGGTGTAATATAACCTATAGGGGCAGAGAGGACATCACAGTCAAAAGGAATGAGGGACTCAAGGCTTTGGGAGAAAAATGCTGAGTTATTTGTCGAGGAGTGAACAGAATGCTGATGAGGGAAAGTGTCAAAGTGTGTTGGGGTATATGTGGAACAATGTCAGAAGACATGGTAGGCTATATCGGTTATTGGCAGTGCCCACCACTGTGACCTCCACAGGGGGAGCATAGAGGCATAAGGTGTAATGGCTGAGCTGAGGTTCCAGGGAGGACTGTTTGAGGTGAAGTTCAATATGGTGGATCTCTGCATGTGGGCATGGTTTGAAATGGATTATTGGTGTAGAGTGAGTTACATGAAGGCTCAAGGTGGGGGGCTTTGGGGGACCGGAGGTTGAAGTTATGTTACCTGGTGACCAGATAGAGCCCAGTGTTGATGGTGTCCACCATATGCTGTGTTCCTTGCCACCATTTGTCATTGCTCAGATGTGAAATGTAACTGGAAAATGTCCAAGATAATGCCTGTGGTCGATGGTGTCAGTATCAATTTGATGGCAAAAGCATGGAATCCATGTCTGCTGCACATTAGGACATTGAAAGGACAAATATATGAAGCCTCCCTTTGCGTGACAGAGCTCAGCTACATTGCCTGCTACAAGTCAGACAGAATCTAACCGACAGCTAATTCCAGTAGATGTTAGCTGGCTGAGGTAGACCATCATGGACTGTAAAATCATTGACCATCGTACAAGCACTTGATTGGCATTGTGTGGACAAAGTGCAGCCTCTATTCATTTTGTTTGTGTTCACTTTTGCTGTCTGTATATAAAAGCTCATGTTTGGGATTGTCCAATCGCTTGCCTGTTTGTGATGTTCCTCTGCTGGAAAATTTCAAGTTGCAGATGACCACTGGTCTTTGGGAAAAGAATAACGGGGGACTCGGGAGAGTCAATAGGTGTGAGGCTGGCAGAGCACAACAGGTCAGACAACATCAGAGGAGTGGGAAAGTCAATGTTTCGGGCCTGACGAAGGATTTCAGCCCAAAGTGTTGACTTTCCTGCTCCTCTGATGCTGACTGACCAGCTGTGCTTTTCCAGCCTCACACCCATTGCCTCTGTCTTCCAGCATCTGCAGTCTTTATCATCTCCAAGTCCCTGTTTAGATGGGGTGTAGCTAAGGAAAGGTTATTATGACTCACTAGGTTAGTATGTTGGAAATCAATCACTGCTATTCACAGAATCCCTACAGTGTGGAAGCAGGCCATTCAGCCTATTCCATCCACACTAAACCTCCAAAAGGCATGCCACCCCATCCCCACAGCTAATCCACCTAGCCTACATGCTACAGGCAATTTAGTATGGCCAACCCACCTAACCTACACATCTTTGGATTGTGGGAGGAAACCAGAGCACCTGAGGGAAACCCACACAGATACAGGGAAAAAGTGCAAACTCCACACAGACAGTCATCCAAGGCTGAATTTGAACCCAGGGTAAAAGAGGCTATGGGCAGAGGTAAGATAGGACAAGAAATCCCGCTAGGACTCATGGCGAGTATTTCCCCAAAAATCTCAATGCAACTCACACTTAGTCAAGAAAAAAAAGTACTATTCAGCCTCTGTGTCTCAGATGGGACTTTCACTGTTTAAAAGTTGATTGGAAACATTTCCCTCTCCCTCATCTGTACATCCCTACTGCCAGTGTTCACTTCAGCATCAGGGCAGGAAATGCAGTTTTACCTTGAAACTGTGCCGAGGATTAGGGCAGGGCAGTCACCAATAGCAACTGCATGAGCAACACCAGCTGACGTCTCCTCAGCTATATGCTGCCTGACAGGGCAGAGGGAGATGATTCACCTGGATACAGGAATGAACACCCCTACCCCACCCCTCAAAACAGTGTCTACAGACTGAGGATCTGCTGTCTCAATCTTAGATCCTTACATCAGGTTACTGCTGACATTTGAAGCTTCCCAGAGCAAGGCCCTCTTACAAGTGTAGCTGTTGGATGGACATTGACAATGGTCTACAAGATGTCTATCTAAATTCCAATTGGTCATATTTTCAGCAATTTGCATGGCACAAATATAAATATTTCAATACAAAAACGGAACTATGCTATCTGAAGAAGGGTCACTGGACCTGAAAGTTTGACTCTTGTTTTCTCTCCACAGATGCTGCCAGACCTGCTGAGTTTTTCCAGCAATTTCTTTTTTAATCTTTGATTTCCAGTACCCACAGTTCTTTCAGTTTTTTTCTTAATTATTTAGATATTCTTATGTTATGTGGTCCAATGATGTTTCAAACAATTTGAAAGTTCGCTAAGAAAGTGTGTGTAGAATAGAGGCAGTGCAGTTGTCACTGATGGTGATGAGCTGGCTCAGGACTGATGGACTCTTTTCAAGCTATATCTTTCTTTTTTTCTCTTATTCTTAAATTATTCAACATGGCACTGTTTCATGGCAACAAATCAAAGCTTATTTTTATTGTATTTTATTGTATTTTTACTGTAATAAACACGTGACAATAAAATCAAAATCAATTCAAATCTCAATCGTGACCGCAAAGAATACTTTCCTTTTTCCACTTTTGCCAGTTGAGTCTCTAATACCTTGAACATTCACGCTTTTCTGTGCCTTCTGTGTCTTGCATCCCATCTACTGTCCATTTATTGGCACACACAGATAATTAGTCCCAAACATTTGACCGCTGCCAGTATCAACTAGCCCCAATAAATTTTATGTAACCACTGAAAAAAAAAATAACATTTGTTGGTCATTCATCCTATGGGTGTCCACAGTACTTTACAGCCTGCGGAATTGTGCATGCTACACTAATTGCAGCATGTGGTTGGTGACATATTTGGCGAATATTGTCATACGATGTTGTGTAGATTACAATTTTTTCTTGATATTGTCTTGTTCATTTTGAATACATCAACTTACATTTGTATAGCACCCGTAATGCAGTAAAAAACTCCTACTGTTAGTTCGGATTTATTTGGATCCTCTGGATGTTCTGCTCCTTAAACTTTATCAAGTATTTTCTGATTCTTAATCTCCACGGCACAGACCTTAATTTTTAACTGAGATACCTCCTCAAATAATTCTAAGGATATACAGCAGTTAGCTTCCTGCTTCCAAAATCTTTACTCTTTTTGACTTATTTCTTTATTATGTTAACATTTTTAACATCCATAAGATAAAACTTTTGTTTGCGTTTTAGCTGAAAACACCAACTTTTGGCACTGAGCTACAAACTTTACACTTGTAAGATTTCTAAAAATTTTTTGGTTAGATTTGATTCAAAGGTTGTACAAAAGAACAAAAAGAACAAAAGAGAAGTACAGCACAGGAACAGGCCCTTTGGCCCTCTAAGCTTGTGCCAATCATCATGCCCTAGCTAATCTAAAAAACAAACCTGCCCTTATTCGGCCTGTATCTCTCTATTCCCTCCCCATTCATGTAACCATCCAGATGTCCCTTAAGTGTCTTCAATGTGCCCGCTTCCACCACCTCTTCTGGCAGTGTGTTCCAGGCTCCTACCACGGTCTGCGTGAAAAACATCCCTCACACATCTCCCTTAAACTTTCCCCTTCTCACTTTGAACCTGTGTCCCCTCATAATTGAAACTTCAACCTTGGGAAAAAGCCTCTGACTATCCATCCTATCGATGCCTCTCACAATTTTGTAGACTTCTAACAGGTGTCCTCTCAGCCGCCGTCTTTCCAGTGAAAACAATCCGAATCTTTTTAACCTTTCCTCATAGCCAGTGCCCTCGCGACCAAGCAACATCCTGGTGAATCTTCTCTGTACTTTCTCCTCTGTCCTTCTGGTAGTGTGGCAACCAAAACTGCACACAGTACAAATTGAAAGTATACTTTAGAAATTAATCATATGTAATGCAGCTTTTGGAATAACGCTGCCTGCTTTGAGAGAATGTAATTTTAAATACATATGCATTTCCTTCACTTGTCATTTCAATATTGCGCTAAGACCAGCTGTCTGTAGGTGTCACTATTGGGAACTGCAACACCTGCAGGCTGTTAGGCTTGACACAGCTTGAAATAAACTTCTGAAAATAGCAAAATAAATCATATTTTAGAGAGCAGTTGAAGTTTATCCAGGAAGTTTATCAGTTGTGAATTTAGTTTAAATTTGATGTACAATATTAATAATTGTGTGAAAAGAAGACTGTTATATTGGAAAATACAGCTTTAAAGTCATAAATACAGAAGCCATTTTTGAGGTTAGGCTCAAATTTGTAGATGAAAATTCTACAAAATTTTCCATTCTCATACAGTTTCACATAGCCATTCATGAAGTAGTCATTCGCAAGTGATTACATGTTTAGAAGTTAAATTCAAATTACTTCACTATACTAGAAACGACTGGTATTTTTAGTCACAAATCATTGAACTCCAAATGCAGAGGGCTTGCACTTAACTGTTATCTTGACTGATGCTCAGTTATAGCTAAATTTTGTCACTCTGCAGTCAAGTTTGCAGACAGACTTGTTTGTGCACCTTTGCATCTAAGAGAGAGCTTATTCTTGCCCAATAGATGAATGCTTAAGGACAAACAGCTGTAGGACGGTATTGATGGTAGGAGAGTCATGAGAAATCCAAATGGGAGAAAAAAAAGGGTAAAATTGCAGTAGGAAATGAAGGTCCTTACAAATTTTGCGAGGAGCACATTCACTTTTTAACTTAACAGCATGTTAATTACATTTGTGAGAAGTGACTACAGATTCATATCAAACAATACTTAACAGAAATGTAGTGTACTAAGGTGGTTCCAGTTTAGTGTGAGGTTTTGCATACAACACAGAAAAGTAGTAGAAATATTATGATGGCCATTTAAAAATTTTGTGTACGTTTTAATTTTGTAATGATAAATTAAGTTGCTAATTTTGGCTCTGCTCTTTGTAGACACTGCAGGTTTAATTGCTAATTGTTAACAATGAATATATTTGCATAATAATAAGCTTCAAATTTACATCTTCAATGTGTTTCTTTCAAAGGATACATGATAAAAAGGTCATGTTGTTTAAATAATTCATGCATTATTGCAATAAAGGAGCTATTACTGTATGTGCCTGCATATATATTGACTTTTGAAGCAGAAATATTCAGCCCTGTGG
Source organism: Rhincodon typus (assembly GCF_021869965.1). NCBI lineage: Eukaryota > Metazoa > Chordata > Chondrichthyes > Orectolobiformes > Rhincodontidae > Rhincodon > Rhincodon typus. The sequence goes on from NC_063339.1 coordinate 18,449,739, forward strand.
AGAAATTAATTTTTACAGCTTATAGCATGCTGGCATGCATTTTACTGACTAAATCATCATTTTCTGTATGAGATTTCTTTGAAGCTCACTCTTCTACACAAGTTTGGGGATTCATTGTCATTCTGATCTGGCAATGGAGTCAGTGGCGACCACATTAGGAAAGCTGTAACATCAAGCCAGTCTAAACTGAGTCTCAATTCAGTTCCCGATGGACATGAGTCCACAACACAAAACTGTCCTGGTTGCGGTACTTAATTCATCAATTTCAGTCTGCGCTGCCAGTGAATAGAGACCGAAAAGAATAGAAGTGTCACAAAGCTGCTGAACGGGGACATTTATGAGGTCATAATTAATATCACTCAGCCTTACTATACCTAACCTGAGAATATATTATATGAATGGGAGCTATCCATTATTTGGATGTATAATTTCCTTAAGTTAACAAGATCTCTGAATTGCAAGCAGTTTTATTACATTTGGTAAATCAGTAATTATGTCCTGGTTCACTCAATGAATGCACATCCTGTCCACTAATACATGAAATTCCAACCCAGAGGAAAAAAAAGGTTTATCACCTTAGGCTCTAGGGAAGCACTCAGGGGATTCATGGGCCTTTGGAAAATGTGCCAAAAATGGAATATGTGGAACTTCAAAGTATTCTTCAGGAGCTTGTTGTGTGCTTTGCCACAGGTAGTTGTGTGTTATTGGAGATACGTATGTGTCAATCAAATAGACAGCAAAATGAGGATTATTGCTTAACAAATCAGATAATGAGGCTGTTTATCTGACAGATTTATACATTGAGACCTCACCTGTCAAAATACATATTGCTTTGTATGTTGAACAAACAGTGGCATGAGATCATTCTGTATGTGGAAGAGGCTAAGTCACCAATACTTAAGCATACTTTGCAGTGCTTTATGATTCCCTACTAATATTTCAATATGCACTTCAGCAGAAGGAAAATGTCAGTTGGGTTTACACAGTGTCAACTAATGTTGGAATTATCCTGAAGGGAATGCTGGTTCAGTTTAATTGATAGCGCGAGTGGATTCTACTATATACTTTGACATCATTAGCACCATTGCAACGTTGTTAACATTGACATAGTTGCCATCCTACATGTAAACAACTTATTTCTGACGATACATGAAGAGTCCCAGGAAGGTGACATTTGTCAACATATTTTGATTAAAATCTTCAACATATATAAACAGGACGATGGCATGAATGATCGTGAATTATTGAGTTGTTGAATACAATGGCATGTAATGATGCCTTTCTGTCTGACATTAACTCTGTGGAGTGCCAATCTGCTCTGGTGTTGTCCCACAGCAATACTTCTGAATTATTGCTTGTACAGCTTTATTTTAGTCATATGGAAGTAATAAAGTTGAAATGTCCCGAATCCAGGATAAGTAAATCAATGGTTAGTTAAAACAAACAGAGAACATAGATTGTTAAAGATTGTGTGGACACCACATAAACACTGCCTAATTTATACTGAATGGAATTTGGATATTCTGGCAATGTACCTTGCTTGCTCAGTGATGTGCAGATTGATAAGTTGAACTCAGTTTTTGCTGAAAACATCTGGTGCAAACTGAAAAGTAAGAATCCACGGGATCTGAGGCGAAGTGAAAAGTTGGATTCAAAATGGCCAGAAGGCTTTTTTCCAGTTGGGTTCTGCAAATCTCAGTATAGGTTTCTTTGCTGTTTGTGGTATGTATCAATTATTTTGACTTAAATGTAGTGGACATATTTTTAAAAAGTTTGCTGATGATATAAAAGGTGGTTATAAAGCTATAGAGTGAAGCATAGTATCAATGGCTTGGTCAGCATGTCAGGAAGGTGACAAATAGAATTCAGTCCAGAGGGCAAATAAACTAGTAGATAAATAAATAGTAGGGTATCGGGAAGTGTAGAGGAACAGAAGAACCTTGGAGTGCTGATCACAGATTCCTAAAGGTCATGGGACATGAAGGTAAACTGACATACCTTAATTTATTGATTGAAGCAGGGTAGATAAGAGTAGAGTAGTTATACTGTAAAACAGTCGTTAGACTACTACTGGAGTACTATGTACATTTCTGGTTTGTGCATCACACATGGGACGCAAGGGATTAAAAAGGGTACAGAGGAGATTTGTCCAGATGGTTCCATGAATGGAGAATTTTAGTTATGAGGAAAGATTGGATAGGCTGGGTATATTTTGGACAGCAGTAGAGGAAAGTGAGGGGAAATGTCATTGAGGCGCATAATATTATGAGGGGCCTAGTATATGTGGATATGAAGGATCCACTTCTCTGGCAATAAGGTTAATATCTTGGGGCATAAATTTAAAGTAATTGACAGAATGGCAGAAGGGGCTAGAGGAGAAATCTTGCCTTCAGAGAGTGAGAAGTGATGAAAACAAAATGCCTGAAAATGCCACAACTACAAGCATTCACGTCAACACCTGCATAAAAGTGGCACTATTTAGCTACACAGTTCCACAATACGTTGCTCTTTGTTCATGCAGGAGAGGATATTTTTTGTTATTATTTCATGGGATGTGTGCACTCCTGGCAAGATCAGTATTTATTGCACATCCCTAATTACCCTTGAATTAAATTACAAGGCAAGTTCAGAGGGGAGTTAAGAGTCAATGTTAAAATCGGTGTAGATAAAACCAGAAGATTCCCTTCCCTAAACCGCATTAGTGAACTACATTTGTTATAGTCAGCATTATTAAGACTATTTTTAATTCCAGAATTTATTCTCTTATCTGTGCTTTGGACACTTTAACCAGTTTATGTATTAAAAACACTTACCCAAGCGCTGTTGTCAGTGAGGCAGACAAAGGGACTTAGAATTTGGTTTACAGTTCTACTCAATTCTTTTAACAAAATATTCCCTATTGAAACATTATATAAGTATTTCCCAAATTCCTGCAATATTTACTCTCTATCTATTTACTCTCCATCTGTCTGCGAATGGATATTACCTGTGAAAGTCCATATGTTTGATCTGGGCTGTTGGAATCACTTTCTTCTCATGGCTCTCTTCCATGAAGATTGATCTTGCAGGCCAGGGCAGATCTTCTCAAGACTTTTGTTGATTTGTCACAGTCTTCTGCCATGATTCTTGCTGTGAATCTTCATTGTGAGTCTTCCCTGAGCCTTCACTGTGTCTTCACAGAGGGGCTGGCTTCCTGATGTGTGTTTTTGACCACACCCCACCTCACATGGGACCTTCCAGAATGTTCTCTGGCCGTTGGCCAATGGGGTCATGAGTTGGGTTCAAATCAACCAATGAGGTTGCGCCAACATCCTTCACTGTTGCAATGCCGGCAGGTGTAGAGCACGTCTACTAAGGCAGTCAAGATGCCAGAATGCCAACTATCGTGCTGGCTGTAACTGGTTCCCCTTGAACTGTTGTGACATCTTCGATCTTGGTTTCTACTGTTTTCAGTAGTTGATATCTGCTGGCTGCTGTTTAATTTAGTTCAGCCAAATTTCTGCCAGGCCTGATTTCTCCGGCTGTGGGTCAATTTAAAGCATCCGATTTTGGGTCTGTGGTCACTTGACCACAATTCATTGAATCTAAATTCCACTAGCCATCTATGTTCCCAAAGCATTGTCCTGGGCCTCTAGATGTTTACTCCAGTGACATTTTCACCATGTATCACCTCCCCACAGGCCAGGAGCTCTATTCAAAAATAGTTTCCACCTTCAGGTTACACAGAACCTCAAGTGGATCTGTAGGGGGCTATATTTGAAAGGCATTGGGGAGTAATTTTGTAATGGTACAGTGACAAAAATTAAGATACTTGAAATGTGTAACAAATAAGGAAGTGGCTGCCCAAGGAATAAACAACAAATACTGTTCAATGTGCGTGCTCTTTGTTTGCAAAGAAATATCAGGTGATATTTTATTGTGGTTGGAGAAAATCAATAGAATCTGGGATAGGTTTAAAGAATCATACATAGTATTCCTAGAGATGGAATTAATATTAGAATAAGCCACAAACTATTTATCAGAATACTATTACATAATATAAAAGGTAAGAGAGACAGGCCTTGATTCTGTTAGGACAAAATCAGTTCTAATTTAGTTAGTTTGAGATTTGAGAGTGAATATATTGGTTCGATTTTATAGATGACTTCATTTACACAATCATTAACTCCATATACAAACTCACAACAGTCTGGGAATGACATCTGTGAAAGTTAAAAGGGGGAGTGCAATAAAAGGGATAACAAGGAGGTGGACAAGAATCTTAATAAAAACCGAAAGAACTGCAGATGCTGCAAATCAGGAACAAAAACAGAAGTTGCTAGAAAGGCTCAGCAGGTCTGGCAGCATCTGTGAAGAAAAAAGAGTTAATGTTTCGGGTCCAGTGACCCTTCCTCAGAACTGGTAGTATCTGTGGAGAGAAAACAGTATTAACGTTTCAAGTCCAGTAATTCTTCTTCAACTGACGCTGCCAGACCTGCTGAATTTATCCAGCAATCTCTGTTTTTATTCAGATTTATAGCACCCACAGTTCTATGTTTTATTTTACTCCACTGCAAGGAAGCTCTTATTTTCAAAACAATTTTTTCTCCTACTTACTACATTTCCCTAACTGTAAAACATTACACAACCAATGCACCAGATAAAAATAAGAACAGCATATATTACCTAATAATGGGAGCTAAATTATGTCTGCACATCCTAATGAATTTTATCCCAGTCTCTTATCCTGCATCAGTTGAAAACCACATTGGGTTTTTATTTCTCATCTGTAAAATTACAGGACATCAAATTGTAAATACATTGCAATATCTCCAGTTTAGAAATCTATTGCTCAGAAACACTAGCTATCAAGAAATGTTTTGAGCAGACAAAAACAAATGTCATAATTTTAGTACAATGCTTTAGGAATGGAAAAAGTTGGAAGTTATAATAGTTAGATTAGTAAAACAATTTTAATCACTGTTTTATGCTTCGGTTAAGTATTCATATCTACAATGTTTTCCAGTTCACACATGTGTAATTAGGCATTCTGTAATCATTCTAATGTTATTCTATTAACCAGAAGTTTCTGAAATCCAGTAATTTCTCGATCCTGAGCATTCTGAAAAGGAGAGGTTACAGTGCATACAATACAACAAAGTTGCTGGAAAAGCTCAGCAGGTCTGGCAGCATCTGTGAAGAAAAAAACAGAGTTAACGTTTCAGGTCCGGTGACCCTTCCTCAGAACTCAGAACTTCCTCAGAACTTCAGGTCACCGGACCCGAAACGTTAACTCTGTTTTTTCCTTCACAAATGCTCCCAAACCTGCTGGGCTTTCCCAGCAACTATGTTTTTGTATCAGAGATATTAGGTACTGCAGATGCTGGAGAATCTGAGATAACAAGGTGTAGAGCTGGATGAACACAGCAGGCCAAGCAGCATCATAGGAGCAGGAAGGCTGACGTTTTGGGCCTCGACCCTTCATCAGAAAACTTTTCTGATGAAGGGTCTAGGCCTGAA
>NC_063339.1:18455637-18540825 GCF_021869965.1 Rhincodon typus
AAACGTCAGCCTTCCTGCTCCTATGATGCTGCTTGGCCTGCTGTGTTCATCCAGTTCTACACCTTGTTATCTTAAATATGTTTTTGTTTCTGATTTACAACATCTGCTGTTCTTTCAGTTTTTATTTAGGTTACAGTGCATACCAGTTTCCACATGTTGATGGTTATATGCACACAAAACACAGACACCACTGAGAAATTCTTGTCCCCAACATAAAACAACAGTTTGAGCAGAGTGAAGCAAATGAATAGCAGAATTTAAGATCAAAGATCGAAATTACTTCACAGCTAAATAAAAAGAACAACATTGCAACATTTATTATTAAGCAAGAAAACATGAAAAACAATTTTTACACATCAAACCCTGATAACCAGCAAATTGGATCAACAAATAACCAATTAATTTGCTTTCGATGATATTGATTGAGAGAGAAATGAATCCAAGTGCAACTTTGAAAAGAGTGCTGATAGTTGGGTGAGGAAGGAAATTCCAGTCTCTTTCAAAAAGGTCAATTCTTTTTGTAATTCATATTTAATATTTAACTTTAATTTACTGTTTAAATTTAAAATTTCGCCCAGGCTTAAACAGGGAACATTCAAGCTGTCTACTTGAGAACAGCTGACGTCAGTTCATTAAGCAAACTATCTCAAACTGTTGTTTCTATACCTGGGGTTGAACTAACTCTTTGGAAGCATCTCAGTGCGAGTTAGGACACAGAGAAAATTTGAATAGAGTGTTGTGGTTAAGAAAGGAGATTCTTGGTCTCTATTGCAAAATCTAATTTTGTTTTCCTGTCACATTTAATATTTAACTGGAATTTAGTGTTCAGATTCTAAATTTCATCCAGGCTTAAGCTCCCCATGTACAAGCTCCCTACCTGAGAGCAACTGAAGTTATTTAACTAAATAAACCAAGCTTAAACTGATTTTCTATAACAGAGCTGAGGAAGCTCTTTAGTTTCAGATATATAAATAGAGGAATCTCAGCTGAGAGTTGGGTGAGTAAAGGAGTTAGTGGAAAAGGGGGAGGAAGTGCTACCTTGCTTCTTCTACCTTATTCACCTGTCAGTACTGGTTAATATTCTACAACAGAGCTGTTTGGTGAGCATCTGGTTAGAAGTTAAAGCCCATTTTATATTTAAGGACAAACACTGCCATGCAATATTGAGGGGATGCCAGATGTTTACTGTTTCCCATGGCTGCCTGCCTATCAATTTTCTCCATGGGGTGTGCGAGGTTGAGGGTGCTGAAGAATGAGGCTGTAAAGGAGGTGGATGAGACAGTGAGGCTGCAAGACAGTGGGGGAGATAGGGAGGTGACAAAGCCAGAGGAAGTGGTGGAGATAGGTAGGCCATAACAGGTGATGGGAGAGAGATGAGGGATGCAAGAGTGGAGTGGGGGTGACAAACCAGTCATAAGGGGGATAATGGGAGGCAAGGAGGCCACAAAAAGGATGAGGGAGAAAATTAGTGAAACTGCGAATAGGGGAGAATGATGGAGAGGCCACAAGGGGGTATAGGGAGAAAGGCAAGGAGGTTGAAGGTGAAGAGAGACAGGGAGGATGCAAGGTGGGTAGGAGAGAGAGGGAGGATGCAAAGTGTGAATGGAGACAAGAAGGCTACAAATATTCAGGAGCTACTATATGGGGAAAAACATAATGGATGCTCTTATAATGAGCATTGTCTCAATTATATAATGTGCAAAATGTATAAATTTAAATCCGAGATTGACATCTGACCTGCAGCAGAAAGGGTTCTGGCTGGCTGGGCAGAGATTTCCAGCTTTCCGATTATTCAAAGAAAACATATTAACAGCAACCTCACCAGTATAGAAGTTATATTATGAGGGATGACATTTTGTGTGTAAGATCATAAGATGCAGGAATAGAAGTAGGCCATTCAGCCCATCGAGTCTACCTCGCCATTCAATAGCTCATGGCTGATCATTCTCAACTCCAATTTTCTACCCTTTCTGCATAATCTTGCTGGTTATATATCTGTCAACTTCAGCTTTGAATATACTTAATGAACTCTATGGCACTCCGAGGAGAAGAATTCGACAGGTTCACTACCCTCTGGTAAAGTCATTGAATTTCAAGGGGAGGTGGTTAGATTGTCTCATATTGGAGATAGTCATTGCTTGGAATTTGCATGGTGTGAATTTTACTTGCAACTTGATAGCCCAAATCTAGATATTGTCCAGGTCTTGTTGCATTTAACGATGGACTGCTTCAGTATCTGAGGAGTCCTTATTATGGAGAGAAAGTTATTGATGAAGCAGCTGAAGATGGTTGGGCCTAGGACACTACTTTGAGGAACTCCTGAAGAGATGTCCCAAAGCTGAGATAAGTGATCTCCAATAACTATGACCATCTTTTATGTGCCAGGTATGATTTCAACCAGCATTGAGTTTGCCCTGATTCCCATTGATTCCAGTTTTGCTCAGGCTACTTGATGACACACTTGGTTGAATGCAGCTTTGATGTCAGGGGCTGTCCTTCTCACTTCAGCTCTGGAATTAAGCTCTTTTGTTCATGTTTGAACCAAAGCTGTAATGAGGTCAGGAGCTGAGTTGCCCTGGCAGAACCCAAGTGAGCAGGTTATTGCTGAGCAGGCTGCCTGATAGCACTGTTGATGATACTTTCCATTACTTTACTGATGATTGCAAATAGACTGATGGATGGGTAATTGGCCGGGTTAGATTTGTCTTGCTTTTTGTGTAAAGGGCATACCTGGACAATTTTCCACATTGTTGGGGAGATGCCATTTTTGTAACCATACTGGAACAGCTTGAGTAGGGGTGCAGCAAGTTGTGGAGCACAAGTCTTCAGTACTATTACAGGATTGTTGTCAGGGCCCAAAACCTTTGCAGTATTTCATGCTTTCAAAAGTTTCTTGACATCACGGGGAGCGAATTGAATTGGCTGAAGACTGGCATCAGTAATGCTGAGGACCACTGAAGGAAGGCAAGATGGATCATCCACTTAGCACTTCTGGTTGAAGATTACTGCGAATGTTTCTGCCTTATCTTTTGCAAAGATATGCTGATGATGACCTTTGGTGCTGGACTCTCCCACAAGGTGAAACAAACTTTTCATATCTACCTTGTAAAGTTTCCCAAGAATCATGTATGTTTCGATAAGATTGCCTCTCGTTCTTCTAAATGCCAATGAGTACAGGTCTAGCCTACTTTTTGCCTATACTGAGGGAGAAAAAGCAACTTCCGTTTCTAAGTTATGGTGCGTTGTCTTGTACCACTTTAAATATTGTGATGTCTAGGAAATCAATGTTTTCCTTCTGTGTTGAGGCTTTAAGTTTAATAAAAGTTAGATAACTTTTGGGAACATTGATGAATTCTTCAAATTCTGCGTTTGCGTCAGACAAAATATCCCATGTGTCAAAACAAATGAAAAAGATAATGTTACTCCATTATTGTATCACATAATAATGAAAGTAATGAAAATGAAAAAGAAAGTAGCCCTTGAAAATTAAAAATAAGTAGCCCTTGAGAAAATCTTAAGTGGAGTCCTTGAACAAAATTGTACCACATTTTTTGGATGAAGGGTTAAATCCAGGCTCATCTGCTTTCTCAGGTAGGTGTTAAAAATTTGATGGCATCTTTTGAAGCAGAGTGGGTAAGTTGTTCCCAATGGCTTGGCCAATTTTTAACCTGCAATCAATGGCACAAAAGAACAATCTGGCCATTATCACATTGCTGCCTGCTGAGGGCACATTGACTGTTAAAATACCTTCATTATGACAGTGATTACTTTTCAAAAAGTTCTTCATTGGCTGAAAAGAGCTATACAAATGCAAGCTTTTTTTTTGTCTTCCAGAAGATCACAGAGGTACATCATAGGATCAAATGTTTAGATCTGAAAGGTAAGTTAACATTCTTAATGGTATCTTGTTTTAACCCCACAGATACTGATTTAGCAAATTGTGCTCCAAAATTTCCTTTGAAATACTGCCCATGTTGCATAGCAAAAGGAGGCTGATGACTGTAATGCCGTTGGGAGAATGGGTCATCATCTGTGAAGTCACCTGATGACATGGAACTGAGACGTCAGGAAAGAAAGTTCCTGTGGAGTCCTGATCTCTATGTATTGTGTAAATTAGTAAATCTTCATCATGTTGCACAAGCATTGTTTACAGGGCTCATACATCAAAAGCACCCAGACTCCAGTGTGATATTTACAATGGAAACAGTGGTCCCTGAGTCCTATACTGAGGATCCCATCCAACACTGACAAAAGGTCCATCACAGTAAACGGTGAAAATACTCATTACAGGAGTCCCACACTCGCCAACTAAAAGGGCACAGAGCTAGATGTAAAATTATAGATTGAGTGGGAGAAATAGTGTAACAGGTTAATAGCTCTTATGCTGGCAGATAGAATGTGTTATTAGTGTTGTCAGAAGATTTCACAGACTTAGAAAACAGTATGCAGGCAGGGGAGACCTGAGGAACAGTGTGCAGGCAGGGGAGACCTGAGGAACAGTGTGCAGGCAGGGGAGACCTGAGAAACAGTGTGCAGGCAGGGGAAACCTGAGGAACAGTGTGCAGGCAGGGGAGACCTGAGAAACAGGGTGTGGGTCGGGGAGACCTGAGAAACAGTGTGCGGATAGGGGAGTATTTAAAAACAGTATGTAGGCAGTGGAGACATGGAATATAACATGTGGGCAGGGGAGACCTGAAGGGTCTAGGCTGGAAACGTCAGCCATTCTGCTCCTATGATGCTGCTTGGCCTGCTGTGTTCATCCAGCCCTGCACCTTGTTGTCTCTTGAGTAGGTGGGGCACACTTGCAAGACAGATGGACAGTTGAAAAATAGTGCAAGGGCTGCAGAAAGTTGGAAAACACTTTGCCAGTGCAGGTCAGGGAGATGTGTTAGGCCTGGAGCCGAGCACAAACCAGGAGTGGAGGAATGGACAGAGCTGGGTTTTGAGCTGAGGTTGGGCTGGGTTTGGGCTGGGCTAGGTTTGAGGCTAGGTTTAATGCCAAGGCTCAGTTTGTGACCATGTTTTGTGAAGAAAGAAATCAAAAGTGAAACATCACAGAAAAAAGATAACTTATAGGGATGTAAGCATTTAGCTCTTTTCTCATCCACAAGGCAGGTAATTTATAAACAACTGTATAGTTTTATAATTTTAATAAAGTTTGCTGATTGTAATACGGCTTATTAGGAGATGTAGTAATTCAAAATTAATTAAGTAAGAATTATTAGTCAATTACTACAGAGTCAAGATGACAGGTAGATGATGTGCTGTGACCGCAAGCTGTGGGAATATCTGGATGCTAGTGTAATCTACGGCAAACAAGTCTTCAGTAAGTAGTTGCATCTCAAATTCTTTAGCTCAGAGCTTATGAGCTACAAGCAGAGCTGCAGAGACTGCATCTCAAGATAGCAGGGACACTTTGACACTTAACTTTAGTGGGGGATAAATATCCCTTAGAATAGGGCCTTCTGTGTTGGCCAGTGGTCAGGGACAGTTTGATGTGACTGAGTAAGGTAGGTCAGGGCATCAAGAATTTATGGTGGACTAGCTTTGACCAATGCAATTGTTCGATAGATGTGAGGTCCTTGCAACCTTTATTCATAAAAGTAGTGGCTACAGAGGGTTTGAGCAATCTGACAATGTCACCATCATGCAAAATATCATTTAGGTGAGCTGGGGAGTTAATAGGAACGTAGTGTTAATAGTGGACAACATGGCTATGAAAATTAATATGGTTCTTTGCAGCTAGGAGTGAGGGTCCAAAAGACTGTGTTCCCTACCTCGTTCACCCTATGCATTATGGGATATGCATTATTAAACCCCAAGCACCGAGGGCCCCATCACTGATCTCTGCGGGTCCCCACTGGACACAAGCTAGCAGTAGGAAAAACACCCTTCGTCCATTACTCTCTGCATCCAGAAAAGATTTTTCTGATGAAGGGTCTAGGCCCGAAACGTCAGCCTTTCTGCTCCTATGATGCTGCTTGGCCTGCTGTGTTCATCCAGCTCTGCACCTTGTTGTCTCCAAAATAAACTTTGATGTTTCAAAAACAGTTCACAATACAGAAGGGAAACTAACAGTTCTGAGGAAGGATCACCAGACCTGAAATGATAACTCGATTTTTTTTTCTCACAGATGCAACCAGACCTGCTGAGCTTTTCCAGTAATGTCTGTTTTTGTTCATGATTTACGGCATCCCCAGTTCTTTCAGTTTTTATGGAGAATAGCCAATGTTGTTCCTTTGTTTAAGAAGAGCAACACAGGGATAATCCAGCAAATTATAGGTCGGTGAGCCTTACATCAGTGGTAGGAAAATTACTGGAGAAAATTCTGAGGGACAAGATTTATTTGCATTTAGACAAGAATGGACTTTTTAGGAATAGTAAGCCTTCCTTTGTGCGGGGAGATCTGGAATGTGAGGAGTACGTCATCGGTCGAAAGAACCACTCTGCACGCTCAGCCCGCGCACAGCCAATCCCGACAACCTCCTCCACAAGAGACACAGGAAAGGCTCCACGCACAGGGAATACAAATGGCCGGACAATGTGCAGCCAGAATGCACTCCTCTCCCAAAGTGAAGGGGACACCATCAGGGACACATTAACTTTATTCAGACATTCTGCAGTGGTGGATAGAAGTCAGCTCCACATGGCAAACTCTGTCCCGAATCTGAATGCTCACAGAGTCCTGAGTAAACATTCGTGATCCAGCCTGTCAAATGTCTTTTCCTGATCGACAGAGAGGAAGGCGCTTAACATAGCAATCCCTTAGAAAACATGGATCAGGTCCCAGGCTTAGATGGCATTGCTGTGAAGTATTATAATGCACCACTGTGCGATGTTCCCACCACCAAAATCACTGTGACCTTTTTATCTTTTTGCTTTTTTTTTTACTATCCACCACCAGTAAAAACACCTGTATATCCAATTCAATATTTACATTCGAAACCCATTATGGGCAGTGCAAGCCATCAAAGATGAAGGGCCGGGGACAGGGGGTAGGTTAGGGACAGTGGGAGAAGCCCAGAATGTCAGCAGAAATGACTCCCTCCACAGCCCAGTGCCTAGATCTGTTTATAGTCAGGCCTGGGAGCAGGACCACAAGGAGGCCCTCTGATCTTCCTACACACCTCCGCACCAAGTGCCTGAAGATCAGGAGTCTGGGGGTGAAGTGCAAACAAAAACACAATAGAAGGCTTTGCAGAAAAGGAATGCAAATGCTCATAACCAATATATTCATGGCCCACAGATTCCGCAGGGGCCTTAAAATAAACAGTTGGGCAGGGAGTCCATGAACCGCCACAATGTGCAGTCATAAGGGACTGCTGCATGCAAAACACTCCACTCCAGGTCACCAGTGGAAAGAGGGAGGACTCCCATATAGACAGTCCTGAACTGGGGATCCCCACCTCCCGGTGGCAAATAAACATGCCAAGGTGCGTCTAGACGTAAGAGTCGAGGTGCAGCAGCAGCCTGTACAAAGCAGCCTCTTCGCGTAATAAGGAGGTGCCTCAGGTCGTGGGGCACAGGCTCCTGAGGGAGGTTCAGGCCAATGTGAAATTCTGCCTGAACGCAGGTACACACACAGACGGGATTCCACTGCACACCTGAGCATCCTCCAACTGGTGTATGACGTTGGGTTCTAGTGTCACCGTTTTAAGCTGGTGGATGGTGGTGGCCACGAGTCGGACATCTACCATCACCTTGCACGCCAATTCCTGCAGCAACGTCCAGCCCTTTCCTCCACCGCCCAGCACGTCCCTGACTCTGGTCAACCTGCGGTCATGGCCCTCCCATCTGCCAGCCACGTGAACCTGCGATGGTGGACGTGCGGATTCCCGAGCAGCGCTCTCTAACGATAGCTGCTACGCCTGACGGCAGGAAGGCCCAGCAGGAGTTGACCTTCGACTCCAGATAGCAATCAGGTCCTGGTAAAAGCCAGGCAGCGTCCTGAGGGTGACCTGTCAACTCTTTTGGTCAATGAACAGTAACTGTGTGTTATAATTGCGGTCGCACATCCAGCAGAAAAATATATATTGCTAGGCCGCACCATCTGACAGGAGGCTCAATGTTAAGGTTATGCTGTAGAGTTCAAAGGCACCTGGGTGTGGAGGCACACCAGTGATTGACTGCCCTTCTCAATAGAGAGGCTCAGAACCTCAGCTGCAACCCAGTGCATCTTCCTTTCCCAGAAGAAATGAACCAACATTCCTCTGATTTATGTGGCAAAACCAGGAGGTGGGAGTCAAAGGGAACAGCTGGCAGCAGCTAGCACTCAGAGCAGCCCTGTCCAGCGGCATCAGTGAGCCAAGACTCTGGCCTCCAGCACCTTCCAATTTGCTGGCCGGGATTCCTCAGATGGGCGAAGGTAGATCCCAGATAGAGGAGATGAGCGGTACTCTAGCCAAAACCCTGCAACCCCTCCGGCAAGGAATCTACTCATCACAGGCTGACCAGGAGTCTGGAACATTTGGCCCAGTTGATCATGGTGGAAGAGGCAACTGAGTACATCACCTGGCCCTCGCACACCCTCCCCAGGTCAGGCAGTCAGTGAACATGAGGAGCACGTTGTCAGCTTGAGCTGAACGAACCACTCCCCGTGCCTGGCCTGTGCATTCCCAATGCGACAACGTCCTTCGCAAGAACCACAGGAAAGGCTCTATGCACAGGGAATACTGATGGTCATACAAGTGGTAGCCCTGACCCACTCTTCTCCTAAAGCAAAGGGGCACCATCAGGGGCCTGTTACCGTTATTCAGACACTCTACAGTGATGTACAGAAGTCGGATCCCGCACACAGTGAGCCCCTTGTCTAAAACCAAGTTCACCACCCATTCAGACCGAAGGATTAAGACAACCTTCCATACATTTTGGACACTGTGACGATGGCTGATGAAAAGAGTTGAATTTTTTCTCTGTTTTTTTTAATTTTAAGATCTTTAGTGAGTAAAGGCCTTTCCCCATTAGGAAGCAATGAAAACTCTTCTTTTGTGAATATCTTACCAAATTGGTTCTGTACAGCTGGTTAAGATGCAGCAGCTTTCTTTCCTTAAGTTAGATTCTTACAAAGGGTTAAACAGAGACTGATGCACACATTATATAATAATTCCTGAATGTCAATGCCAGAATATTGTCTTTTTGCCCCAGGAGTCTGAGTTTCAATCCCGTCTAAATAAAGGGCAGCGATTTGTCTAACAGCAGTGAGAGGTGCAAAGTGCAATGGTTTAGAGCAGTTACAATTCATTTCAATGTGTGTATAAAGCTGCCTCAGATTTTGGCACTAACTGACATTAATTTATCGCCGTTGTTTACAAAAGCCACAAGTAGGGGAATTTGGGAATCTCAATATCTCTTGGATGTATGGTTTTTGAATTAACCTTATAATATTTTTACAGAAATCTATCCCATGCATCTTCAATTAAACTAAAGATATTTATTTTCTAGGTGAAAAGTTAGACTATGAGGGTTGTGAAGCCCTCGAAGAGATCTTCAAACGGATACAGTTTAAACTGATTAACTTGGAGTGGGTGAAGCTGGACGAAAATGTAAGGGTACCAATAGAATTTGCTGTAAGTGGGCTGCTACCTCTCACCACCTTTGGTAAATCTGCCACAGGGTATAAAATGAACAGTCAGTGCTATGAATTCATTCAGCAAGTGTACAGTAAACACTTATCTCTCACTGTGCCCCTTCAGGTCAGGACTTGCCTCAGTAATCTATAGAATTTCAGATCCCCTTGAAGCTTCCATACTTACACATATATCTTCACTCCTTTATAATTTATCATTGTTAGTTTGAACTCCTGGAACTCTGAAACTAACAGCACTGTGGGAGTATAGAAACATGAAAATTAGCATTGGGAGTATGCCATTCGGGCCTTCCAACCTATTCCACCATTTGATCTCAATGGCTGGTCTGATTGTGGCCTCAATTCTTCTTTCCTGTCTGTCACTGCATTCCTCCCACCCCAGCTCCTTTGGCAATTGAGAATCTGTCTAACACAGGCTTAAAAATATTAAGCCCTGGGGAAAATTGATGCACAGAGAGATCTGGTGTTCAGGTCCATTGTACCCTGAAGGTGGTAACGCAGGTCGATAGAGTGGTCAAGAAGGCATACGGCATGCTTTCATTCATCGGACGGGGTATTGCGCACAAGAGTTGGCAGGTCATGTTACAGTTGTATAGGACGTTGGTTCGACCACATTTGGAATACTGCGTACAGTTCTGGTCGCCACATTACCAAAAGTATGTGGATGCTTTGGAGAGGGTGCAGAGGAGGTTCACCCAGGATGTTGCCTGGTATGAGGGCGCTAGCTATGAAGAGAGGTTGAGTAGATTCGGATTATTTACATTAGAAAGACGGAGGTTGAGGGGGGACCTGATTGAGGTCTACAAAATCATGAGAGGTATAGACAGGGTGGATAGCAAGAAGCTTTTTCCCAGAGTGGGGGACTCAATTACTAGGGGTCACGATTTCAAGGTGAGAGGGGAAAAGTTTAAGGGAGATAGGCGTGGAAAGTTCTTTATGCAGAGGGTGCTGGGTGCCTGGAATGCGTTGCCAGCGGAGGTGATAGAGGTGGGCACGATAGCATCATTTAAGATGTATGTAGACAGATACATGAATGAGCAGGGAGCAAAGGGATACAGATCCTTGGAAAGTAGGTGACAGGTTTAGATAGAGGATCTGGATCGGTGCAGGCTTGGAGGGCCGACGGGCCTGTTCCTGTGCTGTAATTTTCTTTGTTCTTTGTTCTTTAATGACCCTGCTTCAATTACTCTCTGGAGAAGAGAGTTTTGACGAGCCAAGGTCCGCTGAGTGAAAAGAAATCCCTCTTATCTGTCAAAAATGGGAGACCCCTTAGTTTAAAACAATGTTCCCCTGTCTGGACTCTCCAACAAGGGAGGGCTGTCTTCACAGTCTGCAGTGATTCAAGAAGAAATCTCCCTGCCAGCTTCTTAAGTGCAACTAGACATGAGAAATAACGTTAGTTTTGTGCGTGATGCCCACATCCTGGGTATGAGCCATAAAAATCCTGAAAGTAGACTAGGGACATTGGATGTTGGAGCTGCTGAGGTCACTCCAATATCTGTTTTATGTTTGTGAACTGATCGTTTGTTTCTGTTGCTAAGATGTTCCGAAGTGACTGCTGTTGATTCATTGCTTAACTTGAAATATCTATGATTCTGTGCTGAGTGTGATAAGCAACGACATGAAAACATAGAAGCACAAATAGGTCATTCAGCCTGTTTAACCTGCTCTGCCATTCAATCGAGGCCAATCATCTGCCTCAATGCCACCTTCTGTACTATCCCCCATATCCCTTGATGCCGCTAGTTTTCAGAAATCTATTGATTCTGTCTTGAACATGCTGAAAGACTGAGCTTCGATGGCCCTCTGGCTGGTAGAGATTTCGAAACATTCACCATCGTCCTAGTGAAGAAATTCCTCCTCATTTCAGCTAATTTGATAGTCCCTCCAAGTCTCTTCAAGCTTTCTTGCATCCCCTTCATAGCAACTTCATAATCAGGTCATGTTCAGTCACAAACTTTGAAATATTATAATAGTAATCTAAATTGTGTGGATCGCTGTGATGTTGAATAAGTAGGAGGTAGTGACCAAACAAGTAAGATCAGAGATGAAACCATTGATTTTGAAATGAATAGCTTTTGATGGCTGGTTGACTGGCTGAATGTAGTAGATTTTATACCACAGGTAGTCCTTTTTCCCTAAAATATGCTTTATCCTTACAATTCGTAAAAGCACATTACAAAATATTTTGACCTGAAAATTAGAAAACCTGTGATAAAATTCAACTTGTTTCACTTTGAGGCGAAGTAATACAATCTTAAAGTTTGGAATGTACATCCCGTGACAGGTATACAGCCCAAGGGCAAAATATTTGAAATTGAAAATTACAGGAAGTAAAGAGCATCTAAAATATATCAAGGCTCCACATGGTGGAGCATGGTGTAAGAAGATAAGTTTATTTTTATTTGACACCATAGATGTAGTTAGTACACAGAACATTGCCTGCACGTCCTACCTAAAGCATTCTTAGGACATTGATTGAAGAGATTCCAATTACAACCTGGAGCATATTTGATCCCTCACTGTAAAATGAACTATTGCATATAACCTGCGCCACATGTGAACGTTTTATAAAGAAATTCTATCTATATCATTCAGCGGCATGACCAGTTAAGATTTAAAAATCTAGGCTGCCTTCTCTGGGCAAAGCTGTTGAAAGCATTCTAACAGAAGACTCCCATCCATTCAAGAAACCTCCAGCTGATGCCAGTGCTATTCATTTAGTAAGCTGTATCAGTAGAGCTCTCAGAAATATTAACACTTTCTGTTAGAGCTTGCTATTGGACTGGGAGAAGGGTTAAGAAATAACTGCCAAGGCAGTAGTCAGATGACAGAAACCAAAAAAACTTAATTACTTGTACCCACTTCCCTTACTTTACGGATCATCGGCCCAGTATTGAAACCTGCCAATTTTAAATTCCACCAATTGAAATCGACCAACTCAGAACAAATGAATGTTTGCATCTTTGAATTTCCTGGCCAGCCGTGGTTTTATTGAATGGTAGAGCTGGCTTACAGCGCTGAATTGCCAACTCCTGCTCCTAGCCGGTTGGTGGCACAGTGGTTAGCATTGCTGTCAGGGACCTGGTTTCAATTCCACCCTCGAGCTGTGTGGAGTTTTTACCTTCTCCCTGTGTCTTCCTCCCACAGTCCAGAGATATACAGGTCTGGTGGATTGGCAATCTGCTAAATTGCCCATAGTGTCCAGGGATGCGCAAGCTAGGTGGATTAGTCATGGGAAATGCAGGCTTTCAGGTATAGCGTATGGCGGTGTGTCTGGGTGGGAGGCTGTTCAGAGGACCAGAGTGCACTGAATGGGCTGAATGGCCTGCTTCCAGGCTGTACTGATTTACTGATTCTTATAAGGTACTGCACTGCAGTACCAATGGTGCCTACGTCCAGAAAGAACAATGCAACTTATATTTACAAACCAATAAAGAAAGTTATAGTCCAGCAGAAACAGATGTTAAATTATTTCAAATCTCTGATTAATGTGCTGATAAATTGATTTCAGGGGGCTTCAGCATTGTTTGATATAATGGAATACTATGACTCAGCAGTACACCTCAACATCTCCTTCACCAAACATATTGGAAGCAGGGGCTGGGTGGCAGCAGCTCAGCTGATTAGGAAGGTAATGGCACTCTGTATTTCTCTTATGTTTTGTGATGCGTTCAGGAAAAATTCTTGACCAATTATACGGAATATTTTTGGTCATTCTTCTCAAGCACCATTTATTTTTCATTCAATCCTTGAAAGCATCCATACCATTCAACTGCATCAAAACATAGAAAATAGGAGTAGGAGTGGGCCATTCGGCCCTTCCGGCCAGCTTCATCACTAACTATTATCATTCTACATGGTCATCTCATTCACCAATCCTTGTTCGAACTAATTTCTGACTCTCCCACACAAAGTACAAGCCAACAATAAGATCACGAAAGAAAGAAAAGCAGAAGAGAATGAAATTGTGAACCGTGTCAAGAAACATGTTTTGCATTGTATGCACCACTAACATCGATAGAATGTTCCCAAGTACTTTATAATCATTGAAGCATCCTTGAAGTGTAATATTAGAAGAAATGGCACTGTAACTGTGTCTCATTAGTTCCCCCTTTAGTTCACAATGATTTCTGGGTGCTTTTAGATCTGGCTCAGTTGATAGCCTGAATACCTCTGAATCAGAATATTATGTATTCAAGATCAATTTGTGGACTGCAGCGGTTCAAGGGGGCAGCTCAGCACCACTTTCTCGAGGCAACTAGGGACGGGAAATAAAATTCCGGTCCAGCCAGTTACATTGACGTCTCACAAGTGAATAAAACAACAAATCCAGAAAGTAAGCACAAAACTCAAGGCTGAAATTCCGATATAATACTGAGAAAGCACTGCAGGCACTGATCAGATGTCAAACAACAGCTCTCTCAAAACATGTAAAAGAAACATTGGCATAACTTCAAAGACTTGTTTTGGCCATAAATATTACTTAATCAACATCACAAAAACATTTTATCTGCTCAATATCATTGCTGGCAGTGGGAGATTGCTGTCAGCAAATGGGTTCCAATTTCTCCAGGACAATTCAATGATGCTTCATTGATTGTTAAGTGCTCTGAGATGTTCTTTGGATGTCACGGGTGCATATAAATGCAAAACAATTTGACACAATTCACAAATTCATTCTCTTCTGCTTTCTTTCTTTCACATCAGGGAATTAAAGGTATCTACAGCATAGAAAAAGGCCCTTCAGCCCATCAGGTCTGCACTGGTTAAAAACAGCCACCTAACCATTTAACAACCACCTAATTATCTAAGCCTATTTTCCAGCACTTGGTCCATTTCCATGTGTGCATTGGCATTGCAGGTGCATGTCGAAATACTTCTCATATGTTATGAGAGTTTCTACTTCGACTGTTCTTACAGGCAGTGAGTCCACTTTCCCACCACCCTCTGAATGAAATTCTTTTTCCTCACATCCTCTCTAAACCTCCTTCCCCTTATCTTAAATCTATGCCCTCAATTATTAATCCCTCCAAAAAGGGACTAAAGTCTCTTCCTGTCTACTCAATTTATGGCCCTCATAATTTTATAAATCTCAATCATGACCCCCCAATCTCCTCTGCTCCAAGGAAAACAACCCAATTCTATCCAATCTTTCTTCACAACTAAGGCAATCACCAGACTTGAAACACTAACTCTGATTTTTTTCTTCACAGATGCTGCCAGACCTGCTGAGCTTTTCCAGCAACTTCTGTTTTTGTTCCTGATTTACAGCATCCGCAGTTCTTTCGGTTTTTACCTGGTAAATCTTCTCTGCATCCCACCATAATGTGGATTCCAGAACTGCACACAATGACTTAACCAACATTTTATACAGTTACAGCATAACCCCACTGCTCTTCAACTCTATGTCATGGCTAATAAAGACAAATATCCCATTCACCTTCTTAACCACATTCTCTACCAGTCCGGCTGTCTTAAGGTACAGGCGGTCATGCACACCACGCTGATCCGCGATGGGCCCCACTGTATTACTGTTCATCATTTATTCCCTTGCCTTGTTTGTCCTGCCCAAGTGCATCACCTCACAAATTTCAAGGTTGAAATCTGCTTGCCACTGATCAGCCCATCTGGCCAGCTCATCTATATCCTCTTGTATTATTAAGCTATCCTCCTCACTATTTAACATACACCAATATTCTTATAAATCAACCCTCCTACATTCAAGTCTAAATCATTTATAAATGCCAAAAGCACCAAGGGCCCCAACAATGAACACAGTGGAACACCACTGTACATGGGCTTACAGTCACAAAAACATTCCTTGGCCATTACCCTCTGCTTCTTACCTCTCACTCAATTCTGGATCCAATTTGCCAACTTTCCTTCGATCCCATGGAATCTTACCTTCCCTTTCAGTCTCCTTGCGTCACGTGAATGTGACGCTTCTGTTTGCAGTTGCTCTCATACTCATCGAAACAGACAACTGCATTTTGTTTTCCTGTGTGCAAATGATCACCTCTGGTTTGTCCTCATGCTGCTTCCTCAGTTCACCATGAAGATGGCACCTTCTCAACCTTGTCCCACACCTGAGGCATGGTGGCCCTCACGTTAAACTCACTGCCAGTCATCTCTCTCCCCAATGAGGGATCAGCCAATGGACCTCTGGGCCTGTGATGACTTTCATCCTCAGTTCACTCCATATCGTTGTTTTTTTTTTCATAGTTATCAGTGAGACTAATATTAAGAGGACTCTCATCTTCCATGCACACTCAGTTTATCCAATTCCATCACTTCACCAGTCACTTCGGGGTTGTTGATGTACTATTAGACTGCTATCAAATCCTGAACGGGCAGATATCCTCTAGGTCAGCTTCAACAAGTCTGAAGCCATCTTGTTTGGCACTGTGCTTTGTGACTCCATCCTCCTCTCTCATCTCCACCTATCTTCTCCTCTATCCATCTTCTATCCACCTCCCCCTCTCTCCCTATTTATTTCAGAACCCCCTTCCCCTCCCCTATTTCTGATGAAGGGTCTAGGCCCGAAACGTCAGCCTTTCTGCTCCTATGATGCTGCTTGGCCTGCTGTGTTCAACCAGCCCTGCACCTTGTTGTCTCGGATTCTCCAGCATCTGCAGTTCCTACTATCTCTGATTCAGATTAATCCTGTTGTCAGTCTGCCTATTCTACTTCTGGAGCATTACCTGCTGACCCCTTCCCTCCTCTTCCCTGCTGCTTTATCCATCTTTCATCACCTCAAACATCAATTTCTTTCAAAAATAACTCTCCAACCCAACTTCCCCACCTTCGCAACCTCCAGCAATCTGGTTTTCTTCTACACAAAGTCTCACATTTGTAACATTTGCCAAGCAATGTTCCAAACAAGTCAATTTCAAAATCCTCCAGCCTTGACCTATTCTACATGGAAATCTCTGAATCTATATTGAAGCGCACCCCTGTGCGCCTGAGTCTGGGCTGCTTCTTGTTCCCAGCTGTCACTCTCTAACACTTTACCAGATTGGAAGGGGGGAATATTTGAACTTTGACCCTGCTGCCCTTTGGAATTATCTTCCAAATTATGCCTGACCTACCTTTGAAGGGTTTCTGGTTTATCAGCCTCCCTGACTGCTACCTTCAATCCCATCTTGGGACTGGTGCTCAGTTATTCGTCCACCACCCTGAATCAATATTGAAAGATGTATTCTTCTCTGTACATTAGAATTCTCATCCATTGTTCACACGTGTGTTGAGATCATGAATTGAACTGAATTAGCTTTATTGTCACATGTATTCAAATGAGTACAGTGAAGAGTTTACAAGTAGTCACTTACAGTGCCATCTTAGGTACAAAGGTACCGAGGTACAATCCTTAGTTACAGAATAGAGAAATGAAGAAAAAATGTTACATTACGGCTATATATAGTATAACCATAGATCAAAAGAACAAGAAGCAAAGTTTAAAAGACAAACATCACAGACTTTCTCCAAGGGCTGTCAGCAGCAGGGACTCTATGTCGTCCGACTGTGGCTGTTGTGATGCTCCGCACCAGTCTGCTCCCGCACCAGCCCGCTACCCCCTACTCCTGCAACAGCCCGCTACCACCCACTCCCGGACCAGCCCGCTAACCCCACTCCCGCACCGGGCTGCTACCCCCCACGCCCACACCAGCCCACTACCCTCCACTCCCGCACCGGCCCGCATCCCCCCCACTCCCGCACCAGGCCTCTATCCCCCACTCCCGCACCGGGCCACTTATCCCCGACTCCCGCACCGGGCCTCTATCCCCCACTCCTGCACCGGGCCTCTATCCCCCACTCCTGCACCAGGCCTCTATCCCCCATTCCCGCACCGGGCCTCTATCCCCCATTCCTGCTCCAGGCTGCGGGCGGCTGGTGTCATTGCTTCTGGCACGTTGCTCGCTGGCTTCCCCTCTCCGGTCCACCAACCCTGCTTTGGTGGCTGGGAATCAGAGGCCGGGGCCTGGCGTTGAGAAACCACAGAAGGGAGGAAAAAGAAAACGAATGGGTAGAATGGATAAGCTCTGGCTGGAGTGTTCTACTCGGCCACCATCTTACCGGAAGATCATGGGCACTATTCCTATGATTTGTTGACTATGCACAGTTGGTATGTTTGCCAATTTGGGCCACTCAAGAATATGTAGATTAGAAAACCTTTAGAGTCTGGATTCAGGCCATATTATCACCTTAAATAAACAGGACCTTTTTATTTCCTTAGAGCAGCAGTTTGAAAGACTTTGCGGCCTGTGGCATTTCCTTGACAGAGCACAACGCACGTTCAGTGGCACAAGGCCTGAAGTTTAACAGTCACCTGAGAGTATTACGTCTGGATAATGCCAGTTTAAGTGGTCGGCCTCTGATGCTGCTAGGTACATGTTTATCTCCTCTTACTCTTGCTTTTGCAGGCTGTAAAGATGGCGAACTGTGAGAAAAGGACCATTTGACCATGCTGGAAGGAGGGTGCTCGCATGACTTTGGGACTGGGGCTCTCGTTAAACAGATTATTTCTGGAACTAGTCTTTAATGTGGGAGCATTTGATATTGATGCTGAATATAAAAATAGCTATTTCTTGCTGTGAGACTTGGTTGGGGGGGGAATGCTGTGGTTGGGGGGGAAATATATCACTGAAATGGTTTATAAATCAGACGAGTGTCATTTGGATTAGCCTTTTGCATATTTATCATTAAAATATCAATCTTTCAGAACTTCAAATCAAACTAAATCAATCATAAAAGTAAAGACTTCTACACAGGATATAAAGAATAAGTAGAACATTTAGGAATATAATTAACTCCGGTAGCGCACTAGTGAGTGCGCTCACATAAAATTCTTTTGTGTTATTTTAATACAATTGTTAACCCTTGAGTTAATGATTCCATTAGAAATATGCTGAATGGAAATTTCTGTGACTGTATTATGAAATGTACTATCCAAGCAGATTAAACCTCTTGAAATTTCGTACCAACACCCAGACTTTTTGAGAACTCATCTTCATATTTTGCTAATTTTGTGCAGCTGAATCTGTTGCCTCCACAGTTTCTGCCCTGAGTGTGAACCAAATGCTACAGGAACTCTACTTGGCAGACAACAAACTGAACAGCATTCAGGACTCCATGTACCTACGAGAGCTGTTGCAATCTAACTGTACCATAAGACTGTTAGA
Organism: Rhincodon typus; assembly: GCF_021869965.1. Lineage (NCBI taxonomy): Eukaryota > Metazoa > Chordata > Chondrichthyes > Orectolobiformes > Rhincodontidae > Rhincodon > Rhincodon typus. The sequence goes on from NC_063339.1 coordinate 18,474,406, forward strand.
CCTCAAAAACAATTCGATCTTCAACACAGGTAAGCAGGAATGGTACACTATACAATGAATCTTAACAATAGATTAAATGATTCCTCTTTCACTTCATTTCCAAATTCTCTTTTGTTTGCATCTTAGGACTTCTTGCTTGACTTTTTCTGGTCATTTTGATTCCACTTTAAAACTGGCTTGTTTTCCTGTATCGTGATCATTTGTCATTTTTGAGTGCCTTTCCAATGTGATTATAAGGAACTGTGGAATTGACTATCAGTGTGACTTATGGCTTGGAGTCACTCGTACACATCTGAGTCAGGTCCAAGAAAGTCCCATTCCAAAGAGCTGAGCAGTAAATTCCAGGCTGATTTATGAGCGAAGCATTGTCAAAAGTGAGGTTGTTGACTTGCTCGCCGAGCTGGCTGGTTGTAGTTCAGACGTTTCATCATCATGCGAGGTAACATCATCAGTGTGGCCTCCGATGAGGTCATCTTGTTCTACTCCGGTTGGAATTTATACTGTCTGGTCTGTTATGGTGAGTTATGTCATTTCTGGTTCTTTTTTGCAAGGGTTTCTATACGGGGGTCTAATTCCACGTGTTTATTGATTGCATTATGGGTGGACAACTAGACCTCTAGGAATTCCCGTGCATATTTATAGTTGGCTTGAGCTAGAATGGTCACGTCGTCCCAGTTAAATTGATGGCCTTCGTTGTCCGAGTGCATTGAAATGAGGGAAAGTTTGTCGTGTTGTTTTGCTGCTAGCTGGTGTTCATGTATCCTGAAGGCTAGTTTCCTTCCTGTCTGGTGATGTAATATTTTTGGCAGTCCTTGCACGGAATTTTGTACACTATGTTGGTTCTGCATATCTTGGGTATGAGTCTTTGGTCCTTGTAAGTGTTTGTCGTACTGTGGTTGTGGGTTTGTATGCTATCCTGATTCCTAGTGGTCGTAGGAGTCCTGTTGTCAGTTCCGATATGTTCTTGACATATGGTAATGTGGCCAGTATGTTAGGGCATATTGTATGCTCTTGGTGTTGTCTATCTCGGAGGCATCTGCGGATGAAGTTGGTGGGGTATCCATTGATAATGAAGACCTTGTGTAGGTGCTCTTCCTCCTTCTTGCAAAGTTCATAAAAATGAAACCAGAAGGCTCAAACACCCCCCACTTCTATGGATTCCCCAAAGTACATAAACTGGACATTCCCCCTCAGACCCATTGTCGCCCTACCAGGCACACCTACATACAAACTAGCCAAGAACCTACAACAAAGACTAAAACACCTGGTCGACAGATCACCCCACTCCATCCACTCAACTCAGGAATTCCTTAATATCCTCAAGGACAACAAAATCAACAGCAACGAGGTTATGGTATCCTTTGACGTTACAGAGCTATTCACGTCCATTGACATCCCACTAGCCAAAGAAACACTGGCCACATTACTAGAGGAAACAGAAATGCCAACCAACAGCTCCATCAGCAGGACAACATACTCAGGCTACTGGACCGAGGCCTCATACACACTTCACCTTTACTGGTCAAGTATAGAAACAGATTAATGGTACACCTTTCAGTTGTTTCAGCGGCGGGAGTCCGGGAGGAAGTGCGAGGGCAGCCTGGGAAGGTGAGCTTTTGGATTATAAAGGTCTTACCTCGCGTGACTGCAGCCTTTCAGTTGTTTCAGCGGCGGGAGTCCGGGAGGAAGCGCGAGGGTAGCCTGGGAAGGTGAGCTTTTCGATTATAAAGGTCCTACCTCGCGTGACTCCATTTTTGGAGTAAGTGAGGTAATATATTTGGGCGGTTGCTTAACCCGAAACACTACCTAGGTAGTGTCTCCCACCCATCCTCCTCCTCTAACCAAAAAAAAAGGTTCTGAGCGCTGATTTGGTAAGGCTACCAGTATTTTTATTTTTAATTTGTCTGTTTGGGAATTCAGAACAGTGGGAATGGATGTTAGGGCAGTTGTATGCTCCTCCTGTAGAATGTGGGGGGTAAGGGTCACCACTAGTGTCCCCACTGACTTCATCTGCGGGAAGTGCACCCAACTCCAGCTCCTCAGAAACCGTGTTAGGGAACTGGAGCTGGAGCTGGATGAACTTCGGATCATTCGGGAGGCTGAGGGGGTAATTGAGAGGAGTTACGGGGAGGTAGTCACACCTCAGGTACAGGAAAAAAGTAGATGGGTTACAGTCAGGGGATGGAAAGGGAACAGGCAGACAGTGCAGGGATCCCCTGTGGCCATTCCCCTCAAAAACAAGTATACCGTTTTGGATACTGTTGGGGGGGACGACTTACCAGGGGTAAGCCATGGGGTACAGGTCTCTGGCACAGAGTCTGTCCCTGTTGCTCAGAAGGGAAGCGGGGAGAAGAGGAGAGCATTAGTCATTGGGGACTCTATAGTTAGGGGGACAGATAGGAGATTCTGTGGAAACGAGAGCGACTCGCGGTTGGTGTGTTGCCTCCCAGGTGCCAGGGTCCGTGATGTCTCGGATCGTGTTTTCGGGATCCTTAAGGGGGAGGGGGAGCAGCCCCAAGTCGTGGTCCACATAGGCACCAACGACATAGGTAGGAAAAGGGATGGGGATGTAAGGCAGAAATTCAAGGAGCTAGGGTGGAAGCTTAGAGCTAGAACAAACAGAGTTGTTATCTCTGGTTTGTTACCCGTGCCACGTGCTAGCGAGGCGAGGAATGAGGAGAGAGAGCAGTTGAACACGTGGCTACAGGGATGGTGCAGGAGGGAGGGATTCAGATACCTGGATAATTGGGGCTCATTCTGGGGTAGGTGGGACCTCTACAAACGGGATGGTCTACACCTGAACCAGAGGGGTACCAATATCCTGGGGGGGGAAATTTGCTAATGCTCTTCGGGAGGGTTTAAACTAATTCAACAGAGGGGTGGGAACCTGAATTGTAGCTCCAGTGTACAGGAGGTTGAGAGTAGAGAGGTCATAAATAAGGTTTCAAGGTCGCAGGAGTGTACCGGCAGGCAGGAAGGTGGTTTGAAGTGTGTCTACTTCAATGCCAGGAGCATCCGGAATAAGGTGGGTGAACTTGCAGCATGGGTTGGTACCTGGGACTTCGATGTTGTGGCCACTTCGGAGACATGGATAGAGCAGGGACAGGAATGGTTGTTGCAGGTTCCGGGGTTCAGATGTTTCAGTAAGATCAGGGAAGGTGGTAAAAGAGGGGGAGGTGTGGCATTGTTAGTGAAGGACAGTATTACGGTGGCAGAAAGGACATTTGATGACAACTCGTCTACTGAGGTAGTATGGGCTGAGGTTAGAACCAGGAAAGGAGAGGTCACCCTGTTGGGAGTTTTCTATAGGCCTCCAAAAAGTTCCAGAGATGTAGAGGAAAAGATTGCAAAGATGATTCTGGATAGGAGCGAAAGTAACAGGGTGGTTCTTATGGGGGACTTTAACTTTCCAAATATTGACTGGAAACGCTGTAGTTCGAGTACTTCAGATGTGTCAGTTTTTGTCCAATGTGTGCAGGAGGGTTTCCTGACACAGTATGTAGATAGGCCAACAAGAGGCGAGGCCACATTGGATTTGGTACTGGGTAATGAACCAGGCCAGGTGTTAGATTTGGAGGTAGGTGAGCACTTTGGTGATAGTGACCACAATTCGGTTACGTTTACTTTAGCGATGGAAAGGGATCGGTATATACCGCAGGGCAAGAGTTATAGCTGGGGGAAAGGCAATTATGAGGCGATGAGGCAAGATTTAGGATGCATAGGATGGAGAAGGAAACTGCAGGGGCTGGGCACAATTGAAATGTGGAGCTGGTTCAAGGAACAGCTACTGTGTGTCCTTGAGAAGTATTTACCTGTCAGGCAGGGAGGAAGTGGTCGAGCGAGGGAACCGTGGTTTACTAAAGAAGTTGAATCTCTTGTCAAGAGGAAGAAGGAGGCTTATGTAGAGATGAGGCGTGAAGACTCAGTTAGGGCGCTTGAGAGTTACAAGTTAGCCAGGAAGGACCTAAAGAGAGAGCTAAGAAGAGCCAGGAAGGGACATGAGAAGTCTTTAGCAGGTAGGATCAAGGAAAACCCTAAAGCTTTCTATAGGTATGTCAGGAATAAAAGAATGACTAGAGTAAGATTGGGGCCGGTCAAGGACAGTAGTGGGAAGTTGTGCGTGGAGTCCGAAGAGATAGGAGAGGTGCTCAATGAATATTTTTTGTCAGTATTCACACAGGAAAAAGACAATGTAGTCAAGGAGAATACTGAGATACAGTCTATTAGACTAGACGGGATTGAGGTTCATAAGGAGGAGGTGTTAGCAATTCTGGAAGGTCTGAAAATAGATAAGTCCCCTGGGCAAGATGGGATTTATCCTAGGATTCTCTGGGAAGCTAGAGAGGAGATTGCAGAGCCTTTGGCTTTGATCTTTATGTCGTCATTGTCTTCAGGAATAGTGCCAGAAGACTGGAGACTAGCAAATGTTGTCCCCTTGTTCAAGAAGGGGAGTAGAGACAACCCTGGTAATTATAGACCAGTGAGCCTTACTTCGGTTGTGGGTAAAGTGTTGGAAAGGATTATAAGAGATAGGATTTATAATCATCTAGAAAGGAATAATTTGATTAGGGATAGTCAACACGGTTTTGTGAAGGGTAGGTTGTGCCTCACAAACCTTATTGAGTTCTTTGAGAAGGTGACCAAACAGGTGGATGAGGGTAAAGCGGTTGATGTGGTGTATATGGATTTCAGTAAAGCGTTTGATAAGGTTCCCCGTGGTAGGCTATTGCAGCAAATACGGAGGCATAGGATTGAGGGTGATTTAGCGGTTTGGATCAGAAATTGGCTAGCTGTAAGAAGACAGAGGGTGGTGATTGATGGGAAATGTTCATCCTGGAGTTCAGTTACTAGTGGTGTACCTCAAGGATCTGTTTTGGGGCCACTGCTGTTTGTCATTTTTATAAGTGACCTGGATGAGGGCGTAGAAGGATGGGTTAGTAAATTTGCGGATGACACCAAAGTTGGTGGTGTTGTGGATAGTGCGGAAGGATGTTGCAGGTTACAGAGGGACATAGATAAGCTGCAGAGCTGGGCTGAGAGGTGGCAAATGGAGTTTAATGCGGAAAAGTGTGAGGTGATTCACTTTGGAAGGAGTAACAGGAATGCAGAGTACTGGGCTAATGGTAAGATTCTTGGTAGTGTGGATGAGCAGAAAGATCTCAGTGTCCATGTGCATAGATCACTGAAAGTTGCCACCCAGGTTGATAGCGTTGTTAAGAAGGCGTACAGTATGTTAGGTTTTATTGGTAGAGGGATTGAGTTTCGGAGCCATGAGGTCATGTTGCAGCTGTACAAAACTCTGGTGCGGCCGCACTTGGAGTATTGCGTATAGTTCTGGTCACCGCATTATAAGAAGGATGTGGAAGCATTGGAAAGGGTGCAGAGGAGATTTACCAGGATGTTGCCTGGTATGGAGGGAAGGTCTTATGAGGAAAGGCTGAGGGTCTTGAGGCTGTTTTCATTAGAGAGAAGAAGGTTAAGAGGTGACTTGATAGAGACATACAAGATGATCAGAGGATTAGATAGGGTGGACAGTGGGAGCCTTTTTCCTCGGATGGTGATGACTAGCACGAGGGGACATAGCTTTAAATTGAGGGGTGATAGATATAGGACAGATGTCAGAGGTAAGTTCTTTACTCAGAGAGTAGTAAGGGCGTGGAATGCCCTGCCTGCAAAAATAGTAGACTCGCCGACTTTAAGGGCATTTAAATGGTCATTGGATAAACATATGGATGATAATGGAATAGTTTAGGTTAGATGGGCTTCAGATTGGTTTCACAGGTCGGCGCAACATCGAGGGCCGAAGGGCCTATACTGCGCTGTAATGTTCTATGTTCTATGTTCTATGGGGTCACTCATCTCAGGGCTTATTGCAGAGGCAGACATGCAAAGATTGGAGCACACTACTCTCCCCCTCATACAGCCAAAACTGTGGATATGATACATGGACGACATACTTGTCATCAATAAATGCACTAAGTTAGAAGAGACATACATCTCATTGACAATGTTTTCACCGAGATCAAATTTACAAGAGAAGAGGAAAGCTACGATCAACTTCCGTTTCTAGACATTAGGGTAGAACGAATGACGAACGGGGAATTCCAAACCACAGTATATAGGAAGGCAACGCATACTGACCAAATCCTCAATTTTCACAGCAACCACCCCAATGTCCAAAAAGAAAGCTGTGTAAGGACACTATTCAAATGGGCCACAACTCACTGCAACACATTGGAACTTCGCAAGAAGGAGGAAGAGCAACTATACAAGTTCTTCGCTATCAATGGATACCCCATCATCTTCATCTGCAGATGTCTACTAGATAGGCAACACCAAGAGGACACAATATGACCTAATGCACTGGCCACACTACTGTATGTCAAGAACATATTGGAACTGACAATGAGACTCCTACGACCACTCAGAATCAGGACAGCACACAAATCGACAGCCACACTATAACAAACACTCACCAGGACCAAAGGCCCATCCCCACGACATGCAGGACCAATGTAGTGTTCAAAATACCATGCAAGGTCTGCCAAAAACATTACATCAGCCGGACAGGAAGGAAACTAGCCATCAGGATACATGAATTCCAGCTGGTAGCAAAATGACACAACGAACTTTCCCTCATTTCAGTACAATGGACAATGAAGGCCATCAACTTAACTGGGACAACGTGACCATCCTAGCTCAAGCCAACCACAGACATGCACAGGAATTCCTAGAGGCCTGGTTCTCCACCCATAATGCAACTAATAAACATGTGGAATTAGACTCCATATACAAACCCTTGCAAAAAGAACTGGAAATGACACAAAACACCTGAACAGACCCAATTGTATCGAACATATTGCTTCATCGGAGTCCACACTGATGATGTTACCTTGCATGGTGGTGACGCGTCTGAACTATCACCAGCCAGCTCGGCGAACAAGTCAACAACCTCACCCACAGCCCGAGCTACAAATCTTCACAAGAACCTTAAATTGTCAAATGTGCTAACATTGAGATGGTTACTTTGAGGCCCTGACTTCTGTGCTTCTGACTTTTTGAAAAAGAACAGGAGATTTATCCTAATATCCCTGTCAACATTTATCCCTTTACCAAAAACATTAATGAAATGTCACCACTGGCACATAGTTGTTGTGGAAACTTGCAGTGTTTCTGTGTTTCCTTCAAGACTATACTGGAAAAGTACATTTACTACGTGGCACCTTAGGACCCTGTGAGGTTGTGAAAGTTACCATAAAAATACAAATCTTTCTTTTTATTTAACAGCATTTTACTTAGTAAGACTTCCTCGGTCTTCTTCTTGAATGGAATATCGGTAGCACTGAAATTAATTATGACATGTTTCCCACTGGAATTCAGTGCCGGCCTCGATTATACACACAAATCTCTGGATTCCGCTTAAATATAGAACCTTTGAGGCAGTGAAGAGAATGCCGCCACTGAGCCAAGGCCAACAGTTCACACAGTATCATTCATTTTCATTGGTGCATTTTGGGCTCAAATGAGATTTGTATTTTCCAGTGGGTTGAAATCAGGACATTTACTAACACTGGTACATAGTTAATGTGTAGAATTTCAGGAACCAATATATACATCTATGATGTCAGATTCCTCACGGTTTGTAAGACACAGTGTAGCAATGTTTGGTCTTTAACTTTCCTGAATCAGTATTTTTCAAAGTCTCTAATAGTAAGATGGGATTAATCAAACTGTAGGTACTTTTCTATAATTGTAGGCCTCTTGAGCAAGTGGAATTTGAACCCAGGCCTTCTGGTTCAAAGGTAAGGGACACTACCACTGTGCAATGAACTCTCATCATCAGATTGTATGCCTGTCACTGGCATGTATGGCAGATATCAGTGAAACAAAGCTTCAGAACCATGTGACCAAAGTGTTGCCAGAAGGAGTGGTGGGAACAGCATTCAAGGTCACTTAAAATAGATCAGTACCAATTTTTAATCCTTGTAACCTTCACCTTTTGTGTATCCATGCATTAAATTTCACAGTGACTCAGAACTGAATCAGGGCATATTTGAAAGATTTGGAAGAAAACATAAAGGTTATAAGTTAGTTCTGCGGATTAACTGGTTGAATCTGTTTCTAGGACTGGAAGATATCTGTGAAGGTCTAAGAAGACAGAAGCAAGGTCTGAAAACACTTATACTTTGGAACAACAGACTAACACATAAAGGGATGAGTCATCTAGCTGCTGTTCTAGTAAGTTAATCATTTTAACAATAAGAGTGATATTCAGTATATAGACAGTATACAATAGATCTGTTTATTGGTGAAATTACTTGCTGTGTCTTCAATTTTGAACATTGAATTTAAGTCTCAGAATTACTAGAAGCCAAAAAGAGATGTTTTGTCAAGGTGCTGTCCTTCAGATGAGATGTTTAAATGAGGTCCTTAGTGCTCTCTGGTGACTTATATCAATTTCTACATTAGTGTTTGTTCTCATGGATGAAGGGGATAATTTAAATCAGTGAATTGGGGTATATAATGAAATTATAAAGTCATACAGCATGGAAACAGACCCTTCGGTCCAACTAGTCTGCGCCAACCATGTTTCCAAACTAAACTAGTCCCACCTGCCTGCACATGGCCCATATCCCTCCAAACCTTTCCTATTCATGTACTTATTCAAATATCTTTTAAATCTTGTAACTGTACCTGCATTCTCTGTCTGTTTATTTCACACGTGAACCACTCACTGTGTGAAAAGGTTGCTCCTCCTGTCCTTTTTAAATCTTTCTCCTCTCACCTTAAAAATATGCCGCCTAGTTTTGAACTCTCCCACTATAGGGAAAAGATTCTTGCTATCCACCTTACCTATGCCCCTCATGATGTTATAAACCTCTATAAAGTCACCCCTCAACCTCCAAAACTCCAGTGAAAAAAGCCCCAGCCTATCCAGCCACTCCTTATAACTCAAAACATCCATTTGTGTTAATATCCTGGTAAATCTTTTCTGAAATCTCTCCAATTTAATAATATCCTTCCTACAGTGGGTGACCAGAACTGCACACAGTGCTCCAGAAGAGGGCCCATCAATATTCTGTACAATCTCAACATGACATCCCAACTCCTATACTGAAAGGTCAGAGCAATAAAGGCAAGTTTATTAAACATCTTCTTAACCACACCGTCTACCTGTGACGCAAATTTCAATGAATTATGCACCTGAGCCCCTCGGTCTCTCTGTTCTACAACACTACAAAGGGACCTACCACTAATTGTATAAGTCCTGCCCTTGTTCGTTTTATCAAAATGCAATACCTTGCATTTATCCAAAATAAACCAAATTAATCTGCCATTCTGCAACCTACTGACACAATTGATTAAGATCTCTTTGTAATCTTAGAGAATCTTCTTCCTGTCCACTATACCACCAATTTTGGTGTCATCCGCAAACTTACTAACCATGCCCCGATATTCTCATCCAAATCATTTATATAAATGATAAACAAAACTGGACCCAATACTGATCCCTGGGGAATGCTGCTAGCCACAGTTGTCCAGTCTGAAAACAGCCCTCTGTCTGGCATTCCACTTTTAAATTAAATATACTATTTTCTTTGGTGAGTTAATAATTTCACCAGACTGTATCTTTGAACTTAGGGCTTTTTCTTTACTTGTCCATAGGATATGGGCATCGCTGGCTAGGCCAGTCTTGGTTGTCTGTCCTGAATTGCCTTGGACGATGTGCCGCCTTCTTAAACAATGGGTTGTAGAGACACCTACAGTGGTGTTAGGAAGGGACTTTGACCCAGTGCTAGTGAAGCAATGGCACTATAACTCCAAGTCAGGATGATACTCATAACAAACATAACTTAAAATAACAAAGTAACAAATGCATTATACAAGGAACATTGGATTCAGACACTGAGCTGTGATTAGGAGAAGAGTTAAGGTAAGTGACCAAAGCTGATTAAGAGGGTAGTTTTCATGAAGGCCTTTGAAAGCAGGAAGAGATAAAAGGAAAGGATGATTCAGAAGCTTGTCTGCTGGGGAAGCCTGGGTAGAAGACGGGGTGGTTGAGATATATAGTGATGTAGTTGGCATTCTGTAAGTGGGTAGAGCAAAGCCAGGAGATTTACAGCTGTAGACAAGGGGTTTAAAGGGAATATTTTGGGGAATACTGATATCGATGGACAGCAATGAGAAAAGAGGTGATATTTGAACAAGATCTAATGTGAGATATGATGCGTTCAATGACACATGACAAAGTAGCAGGGATTTCTACGAAGAAAGAACAATAAGGTGACAAAGGCATCAACATGCATTGTAATATGTTTCAGAAAATCCTGGCAGGAATATGTTCTAAATTAGACTGTCAAAACTGCAATTTGGAAATAATTCAATAGATAATTAGGTATCATGGTAAAAACCAGAGTGCTTTTCCAAATGGATAAAATATGATAGTCCAAATGGTCGTCCTTATCCATATTTATATTATGACCTTATAAATTGTGAACATTAATTCTAAATATTGTTTTAAACAGCAAGTTTCCTTAATACGGAGACTGGGGCTGGAAGTAAAGCTGTCTTCCAAGTCTAATTTAACTTTGGGGTCATAAATATTTGGGTTTTATTCAACCAAAGGGTTGTTTGATGCTGAGTGTTTCTCAATGAACTACAAGTTGTGCCATTCTAATCTTTCAATATTACTTAAACTAATCTAAGTTTTTTCTTGACATTAGCTGCCAGTTTGGAACAATAGCTAGCTTTGACAATATTTGAATCAGCTTCCTTATGTCATGCATTGAACCTCTTTGAAATCAATAATACAGAACAAAGCACTTCGAAAATTCACAATGGCCACAAAACTTCTGTAAGCTATCATGAATGGCACCCATCTTTAACTAAACCTGACCTTGCCCTCCAAGATCCTTTATTTAGCTTAAAGCTGAAAGTGTGAGATGAAAACACTGCAGGCCCCTTTACAGGACATCAGGAATTTAAGTGAACTGGGCATGCATACCTGACATATCTCCTTAACCAATCATATTGTGGCTTTGTGAAATGCACAAGATCTAAGACAAAACTATGTTAGTAGGGATGGTGAATTTGTTGTCAAATAAAATGCAGAAATAAAATTGACGAGAGGGAAAGACACACTGGATTTAAAAGAGAAAAAAGGACAGAAAGTAGTTCACAGCTAACTTTCAGAGTTTGACCGGTAGTAGTGAACATTTATCATATTGTTAAACAGGCATTTAGACTTGGAAAAAAACTTGACTTTAACTTTTTGCAGCAAGTTTTCTTTGCACCTACAGTGCTATTACAGGAACTTCATAGCATTCAATGCATTTGAGACAGGGGGCAAGGTGCATTTTCATCAAACTTATGGGGAAGTGTTTCTTTGCCAACAACAAACTCTTTACTTCCAGGTTTAATGATGCATCTGTTTTCTTCTGAAGTTGTTGAGGCATTTGCATTTAAATAATGGGGCTGCCAGCTATTTAATTTGACAGCAATGTTTGGGCCATTGATTCAGAAATGTAGTTTCAATAGGATTGCCAACAATCAATTTTCATTACTTGCTTTTTAATAAACCCCAAAATTTGTCAAAGGAATGACTCTGCTTATTTATATTTCTACCTAATGATTGAAATAGTTAGCTGCATTTTCCTTCATGAAATTCTCCAGTATTTATTCAATACACATGTATTCATAAACTGTTTATCTCATCCCACTTGTTTGTGTGTTTTAGCACTGATTCACTCCAAATCTAACTAGGATCAAAATCAACAGAGACTCAAGAAAAATGAAGCACAATCAAATGTCAGAACGCTCATTCTTCAAATTTTTGAACTAAATTATTTCATTTCCTTTATGAATAATTGGACATACACTGATGTTCCAATGCCAGTTCAGTGGATTGTACATACTGGTTTGATTTGCCGTTCACTACCGCCTGATTGATTAATCACACAACCTGCTTGTTTGCAAAAATAAAGCCTCTGGTTCTGACCTCATGCAATTAAACAGTAAGTACTGTAATTTTGATGATATCGCCACTGCCAAAAAGTAACGCATCAACGATATATTGGAAGACCCCCTGCTGCTATTCGACATTCATGTAGGATCTCTGACAGTATCCGCTCCCCAGCTAAAAATATTCATTGATAAGGTAAAAACGACCATGTAATCTGACAATACATAAGGTGGAAGGGAGACAGATTAAAGACCCAGTACTGATTTTTTTTTAACATTAAATTGCAAGGCTTGCACATAGAAACACAAAATAAGAGCAGCCCTCTTCCGTGCGGGTGCCATTTCCCTGTGAAGATTTTGATTAAATAATACATGCCTCATATAAAAGCGTCAAAGGCCAACCTTGTACTATGTGATTAGGAGAGATAAGCAGACATTCTTAAAGCTGTGATTATTGTAATTAGCTCGCAGTGTCAATTGAGTTCAAACGATGACACTTGTAAAGTGTTACCAAGGCATTTATTATCCTTATAAACAGTTATGCCTCCTGCTTCTAATGCAAGAGCCAGACAAGGCTTTTCGTATTATTAAAGAATCCTTTTTTAATGCAAGGATATATTTATTTCATATCATTTTTTCTCATAATGTTTCTTCAGTTTTAATAGGGCCTGAAAGGACTCGCCCCAACCTGTTTGCAAGACTGATATTAACCTTAATATCTCGCCTACATGTGTGAAATTTAGAAAGCTATTAACAACAATAAGAATGCAATAAAGGCAAAAGTCTGATAAAAGTCAAAAAGTAATGAAAAATATCAGTTCAGTTCCTTACATTTGAGGACACCTAGAAGGTGAAAAGTACTTGCATTTGTTTAGCAGACTAATTCATTAGTTGTTGCAGACAAATCATTATCATTTGGTAGAGCTAAAAGAAGATAGAAATGACTTGTGCTGAAAGTCCAGTTTCATGTCCAACATTTTGGCAGCAAGAAAACTGATGTTGCAGTAGACTTGATATCTGCTCCCACATGATCTATTATAATGATTACACTGAATCCTGAGTTCAGAAACCAAGTTGCAAAATATGTAAGAATATGTTGAACAAGGATGGTTCACACTGTCATGCAATTTTCTCCTTTTAAACTACCAGGTATTGTTCATATTGACTTGGGTTTTTAAATTATTGTTTGCATTTATTCAGTTTCAGGGAAAGAAAAATATCTCATTCCTCTAGTTGGCAGGTCTGTAAGTCATCCTGCCAACTAGTGGGCGGCACGGTGGCTCAGTGGTTAGCACTGCTGCCTCACAGCACGAGGGACCCAGGTTCGATTCCAACCTCGGGGGACTGTCTGTGTAGAGTTTGCATGTTCTCCCTGTGTAGAGCTGTAGATACAGGTGTAGAGTCTGGGTGGGATGCTCTTCGGAGGGGCAGTGTGGACTTGTTTCCATACTGTAGGGATTCTATGTTCCTATGAAATAAAGGGGGAGAAAAAAGGATACAGTTACCTTGACTGTACATTATCACACCACAATTCCTGTAAAGAACCTATTCCATTTTCCCAGTTCCTTTGTCTCCATGGCATCTGATCTGATGATGCCTACTTTGACAAGGGAGCCTTCAAAACATCCACCTTCTTCCTCAGCTGAGGATTCCCCAGCACCATAACCACAAGACCCTCAGCCGGATCTGACCCATCTCGTGCACCTAAGCCCTCATGCCCTCTCTTCCCTCCCGTGACATGATAAGGTCCCCCTCATCCATACGTACCATCCCACCAGAATTCACATCCAGAGGATCATTAGCCACCATTTCCTCCAACTCCAGCAGGATGCCATCACCATCGCACACACATATTCCCCACCGCTCCCTTGCCAGCCGTCTGCAAGGACCGTTCCCTCTGGTTCACTCCCATCACCTCCTCACAGCCCAACAGCACCTTCCCCGGCAACCACAGAAAGTATAACACCTGCTCATTTACTTCCTCCATCCTCAGTATCCAAGGGCCCAAATACACCTTCCAGGTGAAGCAGTGCTTTCCCTGCACTTAACTCAATATAGTCTACTGCATTTTTTGCTCAGAATTTGGTCTCCTCTACATTGGGGAAACAAAGCGTAGATTGGGTAGCTGCTTCGCAGAACACCTACTTTCTGTCCTAAAAAAGACCCTGACCTTCCAGAGATAGTAAGAACTGCTGATGCTGGAGTCTGAGACAACACAGTGTGGAGCTGGAGGAACACAGCAGGCCAGTCAGCATCAGAGGAGCAGGAAAGCTGAAGAAGGGCCCGGACCCGAAACATCAGCTTTCCTGCTCCTCTGATGTGTTCCTCCAGCTCCACACTGTGTTATCCCTGACCTTCCAGTTGCCTGCCACTTCAACACAATACCTTGTTCCCTGGACAACATCTCTGTCTCAGGCTTGCTGCAGTGCTCCAGCAAAGCTTAGCGCAAGCTGGAAGAACAGCACCTCATTTTCTGCTTGGGAACTCTACAGCCTTCTGTTCTTAACATTGAGTTCAACAATTTTAGGGCTTGAAGCACCTTCTCCCATGTCCTTACCCCAACCAGCGCACATCACTCACGCGGTCTGCTGTTACTCATTATCCACTGTTAGCCACTAATAGTCCCCATTAGTAGCCATTCATTCTCTGAGAATAACCTTGTAAATCTTTACCAAATATGCTAATAGCATAGGTAAGAATGGCAGGGATTTGTGTTCAACCATGTGACGGAAAGAAAATTGGGGCCTTTAGCATCACTATTCAGTGCATATAACAGAAAATTTTCTGAAGAAGGGTTCTGACCTGAAACAAAGACAAAGTTGCTAGAAAAGCTCAGCAGGTCTGGCAGCATCTATGAAGAAGAAAACAGAGTTAACGTTTTGGATCCGGTGACCCTTCCTCAGAACCCGAAACATTAGCTTTCCTGCTCCTCTAATGCTGCGTGGCCTGCTGTGTTCCTCCAGCTCCACACTGTTATCTCAGACTCCAGCATCGGCAGTTCTTACTATCTCCATATAACAGTGCATATTGCCACACCAACTTAGATTCCTTGAGTGAGCAGTGTTGATCAGTTTGGAGCCAACCGGATAGAGTTTGATTTCTATTCTGGGGTACGGTTCAGACTCAATGCAGCTACCAAACAAACCCAACATTCTAACATGGGACTAATGCCTTCCATTGATTTGGTAGAAATTGTCACTCTCTATTCCAATGTATATTTTTGTGGTTGTCAGTAAGTCATCCACTTCATTCAAGAATAAAATGTTGCCTTTAGAGGGAGACAGTGGAGACTTAAGTCAGGAAGAGAGAAACATGGGAAATAAGAGTAGGATAGCCTGTTCAGACTATTGAGCCTACTCTGCCAATCAATAGGATCATGGCTAATCCTCTACCTTAATGCCACACACCTCCTCTCTTCCCCTAAATGTACCTATTTATTTCTTAAATATATTCAGTGATTTGGCAACTACAGCCTCCTGAGGGAGAGAATTTCACAGGTTTATCACTATCTGAGTGAAAAAATTTCGCCTCATTTCAGATCAAATTGGTCTACTGCACATCCTGAGACTATGATTCCTTGTTCTGGCCCGCCCCAGCCAGGGGAAATATCATTCTTGCATCCAATTTATAAAGCCAGAACTTTATGTTTCAATGACATCCCCTCTAATTCTTCTAAAATTCAGTGATCCAATTTCTTCACTTATGACAAATCTGCCATCCCAAGAAGCAGTCTGGGGAACCTTTACTGTACTCCATGTACAAAGTGTTTATTCTCTTAATTAAGTATCCAAAACTGCACACAATACTACAGGTGTGGTCTCAATTTGGACAGTATAGTTGCTGTATGACTGTACTCAAACCCTCTTGCAATGAAGGACAACACATTATTTGTTTTCTGAACTTTTTGCTGCACATGTATGCTCGCTTTCAGTGACTGGTGTACAAGGACACCCAGTTCCCTTTTCATGTCAACACTTCCCAATCTATTACCATTTAAATAACACCGCTATTCATTTTTCCGATAGAAGTAGATAACTTCCTCTAAACCATGTTAAAAGTCAAAGTTGCCATAATCCCACTCTCCTGTTCGAGATAGAGAGAGAGAGAGAGAGAGAGAGATGGCTGGTGGTGGTTTAGCCTGAGGGTTACCATGCCTCAGGTGAGAGGAGAGGTTGAGTCCTTCACAGTAACCTCAACCACTGCTGGAACTGAGCACATGTTGTTAGCATCACTCTGTGTTGCAAGCCAACTGCCCAACTAACTGAGCCGACTAACTCCCTATACTACATGCATCAAACATTTGCCCACTCTTTCAAATGATTATCTTGAAGCTTCTTTACTTTCTCCTCACCTCTTAGCACTCACAATCCCACTTAGTTTTGTGTTATCAGCAAACTTGGAAATAATACATTTGATTCCTATAGCTGAATCATTGGTCTATGTTGTGAATAGCTGGTGTCTAAGCTCTAATCGCAGCAGTATCCCAGTTGTTACCACCTTCCACTCTCTTAAAGACCCATTTATTTCTACTTTCTGTTTCCTCTCTGCTCAGCAATTCTCATGTTCCATGGATGTTCCCTACATATGCCTGAGAGTGCAGCAAAAGGCCTCAAATTGGACTGAGACTCTGGGATGCAGCTCTAGGTGGTGTTTCAGCTGGAATCCATCTGTCACAAACGTGGCCCATTATGTTGGCTGGACTTAAGTTAAAGGAGAAAATTCCCAGGCGGGAAACTTCCTAACACACCTTACCTTAATAATTCTGAAGGGCGGTTCCAGTGGAATATAATAAAACCTGCTGCTCAGCATCCTAGGTGGAGCCCCACTTGGAATCTCAGCCTGGATCTTGGAAGCAAGAAACTAGCAGCTGGAAGACATATAGTCCCATATGTGATCCAGCCTAAGAAAATAACTTGAATGAACAGCATTGGACACCCCAGTGCCATCTCATCTAATTTTCTTGCTCTCACGGGCTCCCAAGATTACCATTGTGCTGCAAGTTCTTGCCAGATTCATGCTAATGAGGAAACATCCCCATGATCCAATAGATAGTGGTGGAAAACCTCCCCATGATCCAATAGATGGTGGTGGAAAACCTCCCCATGATCCAATAGATGGTGGTGGAAGGTCTTGGCATTTAAGGTAAAAGCTCATCAATCTGTGGGTCCGGGGATTTGGAACTGCTTCTAGGTTCAGAACCTGCACCTCATTGAGTAGGATACACTCTCTGGAATGGCATGGAGTTAGGTTCTATGTACACTTAAGGGCAGCATGTGGGCATTCGTAGTCGGATGCTAATCAGAAAAGTCTTCAGTTTTAGGAAAGAAACTGACTGTAACAAAAGATAACTGTGAAGGTGCTTCATCTTGGAGGGGCCCTCTCAGCAATCTCCTGAAATTGTAACTGAAAATGTGGGAAATTGAGCTAGGTCACCATGGTCTTCCACTCCTTTGTCTTATGCTCTGTCTACACTTGTCTTTGAGATATTATATTAAAGGTATCATTGCAAAAGATGCAAACTTTAACAATGACGCTACTGTTAGTTGCCCTGACCTGATTCTGATTCAGTGCTCCTTTAACCCTGTTAGACAATCTCCCCCTCCCGACACACCATCACCACTTTTCTCTGGGTTTGTAAAAATACTGAAATGCTAACATTAACACAGCTGTCTATGTATCTGTTTCACAACTGCTGAACACCCCAGCTTGCACATGTCTGAATGAAAGATGTTACTTCACAGGTGTAACTCTATGTTTAAGTTCAAATGTAAGGTCTCTCAAGTGACATTTACTTATATTTAAGTTTGCAGTGCTGTGTTTTCCTGTTTGTATAATTAGCAAGCTTACAGCACTCTGCGAGTGATGATCACATGCAGCAGATGTGCTCAATTAAGACTTTATGAGAATTTGTTTAACAAATAAGTCAAATAACGAGCAAAAGGGAATGAAACATTGTTTTCCATCAGCTGGAATATGGCACATTATTACTTTAATGGAAGCCTTCTGAGAGTTTTTCTTTTCTTACTTGCCAAAAGTTGTGAGCAGCTTCTGTCTGAATTTGGAATAAGGTCCTCAGGCTAGGCACTGAAAAAGCAAATCTACCCTGGAATGTCTGCTGCTTCTTAGTTGATACTACCACTCACAGTTAATGAAAAGTGAAATGGAACTACTGTTCTGACCTGCAAACTCATAGATTGAGATCTGATTGGACTAGCCATGTGTTTACTTAATAGCAATTAAAAGCAACTAAACATTTCATCTCTGAAGGACGAAATTTAACCTCGGCAGCAGAGTAATACATTTTAACTCTGTGTAAATGGGTGGACAATTTAAAATTTCACCCAGAGTGTTACACATGGGAGGCTTCTATTTTGTTAGAGAGTATACCATTGCAGTTACACAAAATATTACCAATACAGAACCAATATTTTTGTCATAGAATTTATAAGTTATTTGTGCTTTGCTTTAGATATCATACCATTGCATATTCACATTTTCGTCTCATTCAAACGTGTATGGAAAGATAGTCAACGATTTCCAACCTACGGAGAAAATATTAAAGCATCGGAAATAAATGATCAACCTGGTTCATTTATCTCTTGGAAAAAGAGTCAGGGTGACCTAAGGTTACAATTATGAATGGTTTTCATAAAAAAGGCAGAACGATTGCACTTACTGAAAAGAGAAAGCAGAAGCTGTTACAATTGTTAGCAAAAAATTAAATAAAGAATTCAGAAGACCTTTCAATCCTCAGATAGTGGTGAAAGTGCAGATCTTGTTACAACAGGGAGTGGCTGTTAGAAATGATGTTC
Source organism: Rhincodon typus (assembly GCF_021869965.1). NCBI lineage: Eukaryota > Metazoa > Chordata > Chondrichthyes > Orectolobiformes > Rhincodontidae > Rhincodon > Rhincodon typus. The sequence continues at coordinate 18,493,179 of NC_063339.1, forward strand.
TGTGACATGTGACCTAAATATTTGTTGCCTGTTCTGTATTCCATCCATCACAAATTAGGCTCTTTGGTGGTAAGAAGACTAAACAGGAAATATGTCTTGTCCTAATTGCTACTACCTCTCTTTCATAAGAAGATCATTTTGAAATGAGTTAAGGTCTTTCAGATAATCAAGTCCACTGTTCCTACACTCTATGGAAAGCTACCTTAGTGAACCAAAATCTGTGCATAATTTTTCTAAACATGAAATGAGGTGAGAGGTATTGGTGAAGAAACTCTTGAATTACAATTAAATGTTCTTTGAGTATGTTACACATCCAACTATTATAATGAATCAGAGAAGAAAGATTGGAGGCTTTAATAATCATAGCTATTTATTAAATTAAAATCAGATTGAGAATATCATTTTTTAACGTCTTGTAATCATCACTGCAGTAATACTAAATGTAAAGGGTCTTTTAGCAAACAATCAGGCAAGCCATACCAAATATATCATAGACAGCTCTGAATTTAATGACTGATTAAATAATCTTTTGGCTGTTATTTTGAGTCAAAGTAGATCACTCTTGTTTAATTTTTAATATTGACCTGTGTTAGACAATCAGCAATAAAGACAGAAAGTGCTGCACAAACTCAATGTTTGGCAGCATCTGTATAGAGAACAATGGAGTTAATGCTGAGTTTCTCCAGCACTTTCTGTCTTCATTTCAGATCTCCAACATCTGTACTTCTTTGTTTTATTTTACACAATCAGCAATTCTCTTTAATGTCTCATCTGAGGATGGCACCTCTGGCAATTAAGTCCTCATTCACTGTTGCACCTGCATTATGCACTCACACCCCTGATGCAGTTATCCAACTCCTGACCTTCTGTCTCAGAAGCAAGATGCTACTAACTGTGGAGAACTGAGATACCTTATTGCTATATGGTTTGGTTGTGCCATTCAGTAGCTCTGGATGTGATAAATAGTGAATTTGTTCTCACAGAAGATTGCAATTATGAACATTGGACTCCAATAAATACAGGGTGAAAAAAATGATACTTTGGAGTGGGCAAAACTTAATCTGAAACCACACAGTGATGTGATTGCTGAGCTCTTATTATGTAAGAATAGAGCGCTGGATCTTTCCCTGCACTGAAGCAGTGAAATTGCTGCACTGCAAACCAGGAGCATTTGAGCCTTTCAAAGCAGCTGGGATTGACGGCTTTGCATTGTATTTATGAGCTCTCAACCTGATTTATGTTTTCCAATCCCACCATCTCCCTCCACGTTCTGCATTGAATGCATGGGTGTGGTTGAGGATTGGAGTAGAATGCGTCCTGCCTGCAACTGTGGAAGCAGCTAACAGTGATGGTGAGGTGTAGTTTAATGGAACCTTTGTCAGCATCAGCTCCCCAGTAGCAAGTATGAACGACGCATACATTTATGAAGCAAACCTTACATTCTTGACCATGCCAAAGCTTTTCACAGCCAAAGAAAATACTTTTAAACTTTTGCCATGTAGCCAAACACAGAGCAAGATTCCATAAGTAGCAATGAAATAACCAGCTAGTTAATATTATTTGTGTTGGTTGAGAGACAATGGTGGTCAAGACAACACCTTTGTCTTATTCACTCAAACACAATGGGATCGTTTTGAACAGACATGGAGCCAGCATGAAAACAACAAGCCAAATAGCCACCTCTAGCCCTGAAATTATGAATCATTCTGTGATTCTGTGAAGGCTGAAGGATGACAGCTACAACAGTATAAGATTCACTCGGTACTGCATTATTTGCTGTGGTCTCAGGAACAATCTCCTAACTTAATTATGAGTATTATAATTGAGCGAAGGTTGATATCGTTACACTAGCCGTTTAACATGAACCTGTCAAGACTCCCAGGAAGTATTGATTCACTAGTTATTCACTAAGGATTGAACGAATGGCACTCCAGTGTATCTTGTTGGTAGAACACTCTTCCAGTCTGTTTGACAGGTTATGGTTAGCATGATGATCAGTAATCGTATTCAGATTTAGGAAGAAACTTTAATTGATGAAAAGCTTCATTTACTGTTATCAATGTATCTATTCTCGAGCAACTCCTGGTGAGGATAAGATATTCTATGATTCACAAATTGCTACATTTGCTTGACAACTTGTACTGCTCTACAGTTAGTCTTGCAAAAATGGCTTAATGGCCCATTAAACTCACTGCAGAAAGTTAAGATTAGTACTTAGCAATGTAAGAACCTTTCTAATGAGGTAATTTAAGTTCCAGCAATACCAGTCTACCTATACACTTAAATTGGGAATCATTTGAATTGTGGTATCTCACGCTAACAATTTTTTTCCCAGAGATTATCGAAATTTAAAATATTTGGTGTTTTAATTTTTTCTTACTTTTCCCGTGAGGAAAAATTTCTTCACCCAGAGAACGGTGATCCTCAGGAATGCTCTGTCACAAAAAGTGGTTGAAGCCAAAACATTGAATATTTTCAAGAAGGAGTTAGATGTCCTTAGGGCTAATGGGATCAAAGGGTATGGGAAGAAAGGGAGAATAGGGTACTGAGCTGGATGATCAGCCATCGTCCTGTTGTATGGTGGAACAGGCTCAAAGGGCCTATACCTGCTCCTATTTCCATGCTTCTTTCTATCTTTCTTTTCTATCTTTCTCAATCTAGTCTTTCATTTTCTCCCCCTTTATTTTTATTTCTGGACCTAATTTGACTTGACTTTATCATCTTCCTCCATCATTCTACTATTTCTGTGTCATTTAAAAAAATATCTCATTGCTTACGGAGAAAGACTATTGAACCCATCATCCGAGGACCTTGAAGACCCATTGTCCTCACCACATCACTATTGCCTCACACCTTTCAAATAATAAAACTGAAGCATGAGGGACAAAGTATAACAACTGGGTATGCTCACTCCAGCAAATTCTGGTCCAATATTGTGTTGAAAAGTGATATGTCAGATAAGCAGCCTGAGAAGACTCTGTAGCTGGAATGTTAACAAAGTGCTGATGATTCTGTGCGGTATTTCCAGCATTTTTCTGGTTTCATTTTAATTTCCAGCATGCGCAGTTTCTTTTCAATGTATTTCATCAAGCAGGCTCTGTTTATAGCGGAAGGGATGGTTTTATGAGTCTCCATCACAGGCGGGTGAGGGCACCTGCTGGCACTAAGGACTACTAAAATTACCCCTAGGATATAACAGGAGGAAATGAGGTTTTAAACCTTGAAGAGGTTTATGTGACTAAAATAAAAGACTGTGTCATTCAGCAGGAGTGATGATAAAGTCCAAAGTCTTCAACTGGCACATATAACATAAACATGTAATGTTGGAATGTTTTGAAACAGTAACTATTTGACTGTTTCCAGTCTTCTGATTTGAGCTAAATTTCTGAATTCCCCAGCCCAGCTTTCAGAAGTTAGGCTCTGAAAACAGGCTGTAAATTTGAGTAAACGTTGCTCACAAAAGCAAAATATTCCACATGTACCAGTTTAATGCAAATTAGATGTCTGTAATTAGTTCTAGAGTGGTAATTTAGTGCACAAAAATAATTATTCAAAACCTCTTTTTTCCAATTAATGCCCAAGACAGAAAAGTCTGGTTTACCCTTCTCCCCCTCCCTAAAGAAAACAAAAACACTGTGCTAATGTATCATTATATCATCTAAACAAACTTTTAAATAGCCAGGCTGTAAAGAAAATCATGTAAGCTGTGTTTCATCTGAGGTGGTTCTGCTTTAGAGTCTCCAAGTGAGAAGGACATTGCAGCATGTATGTTTCATGTGGGTTATTTACCTTTAGTTAGTGTATGTTCATGTTTGTTTCATTGACATGTAGTATATGAAGGAATTTTCCAAAGTTTTTCTTGAATTTGGACCATGGGAAACAAACTGACAGGATTAATTTTAACATTTCAACAATCTGAAACCAATATTTCAGATGATAGGTCCACTTTTGCAAACTCCAGATAAAGGTTATGTTCCCGCACAATGGATCAGGAATCACAAAGCCCACAAAGCAAGCACAGTATTCTCTGTAATACCAACACCTGAAGCTCTGTGCCAGGAGTCTGGAAGATAGTGCAGGATAATATGTGAAGTGTTTTCAGCTGTGGTTCAGTTGGTAGCTCTCTCGTCTCTGAATTAGAAGCTAATAGGTTTAAATCCTACTCCAGAAACTCAAGCGCAGAATCTAGGCACAATATCCAATGGAGTACTGATACATGCTGCTTTGTTGGTGCCGTCTTTCAGAGGAAAAATGCAAGCAAATCTCCACTGCCTGCTCAGGCGAATGTTATATATTCCTAAGTTCTATTTTGAACAAGGAGAGGGAAACAACACTCACTTTCCTGCTGATATATAAAGATAAACTCACCATCAACCCATAGGGCTGTACTTTTGTTTGAGAAAGTTGACTGGTGGTGGTTTTTACCTGAGGGTGACCACGCTTCAGGCAAGAGGTAAGTCCTTCATGGTAATGCCAGTCAGTGCAGGCATTGAACTTATGCTGTTGGCACCACTCTGCATCACAAGCCAAATGTCTAGCCAACTGAGCTAACTAACCTCAACACAGGCTAATATATATATCGCTCAACTTACATCATTAAAACATTATCACATTTTCCTATAGTTGGGTCTTGCTGCACGTAAATGAACTGCTCTGTTTCTTGTATCAGAACAATGGCTACACTTCAAAGATGTTTCATTAGTTAAGTGTGCTCATGAAATGTGTTATACAAATGTCAGCCTTTCATCAGTGGATAACGCAAGCAATAATGGACCGAGCTAGCTATTGGTATGTAGAGAAGGTCACTTTATTAGTTCCACTTTCACCAAAGAATAAAAACCATAGTTGGAGATGGTTTTGTGACCAATTATACTGCATGGTGTAGTGATTTACGTGGACGAGGGCATTGTGGGTTGCTTCTGTTATCCTTCCTGAATTGGTTGATGTAAGTTGTGGTCGAAGTTTAAAATAAACATGACTGACTTCGGAAGTGGAAATAGGGAAATGTCTTAGTTGCTATGCAGTGACCGCTACAGGAAAGCCTTAATGTGTAGACATTGGATAAGGAGAAGATTACATTCAGTGGTGTTGTCCTCCACTGTTAATCTCTACCATTTATTATCCATGCTCAAACAAGACCTGGAAGAGGTAACAGGGGCAGAAACTGCAGGCGAAACTCAACAGGTCTTGCAGCGTCTGTGGAAAGGGAAACAGAGTTAACATTTCAAGTCCAATGTTCAGTTTCCAAAGAAGAGTCATTAGCTTTGAAATTTCAACTCTATTTTACGCTGCCCACAGGTGCTCCAGACCTACAGAGTTTTCCCACCACTTTCTGTTTTAATCTCAGGTCTCCAGTAACCTCAGTAGCTTGGCTTTAAATTATGGAGGTAATGGAGACAACTGGCAACTGGGAAACTATACTCTCGTATGAATATATTATGTACCCCACCTTCAGGAGAGGAAAACAGGAGAATTGTGGTTGGGATAAAACATTTATTTTAAATGAGCCCCTGCCTCCACTAAAATGTCAAGCATGTATTTCAGATGAATATATCTTGCATTCACACATTTTTAATTCACAAAGTAATTTGGTTTTGAACTAAATCCTTCAAATGATATTTTGGTGTTTGTGTCAAAACAACACGGATGACATGAAAAAGATAGCTGGGAGGAGTTGCCAGGCCTGACAGTAAGAGGGGGCGAATTGGCACAGCAGAGCTACAGTGTACTCAGGGGGAGGCTTGATTTTGTTGTTTGTTATATGCTGTAAGCAGAGTTGTTTTGTTCATGTTGAGACAATAATAACTGAAGTGTTGTCTCCTGTAGTGTGCTCTTTACCTGATGTCACATGTTTCATAAGCTTGTTTGTGCAGAAGTGGTTCCCAGCCTGAGGCACTGGGTAAATCTCATTCCCACCACACTCTTCTCTGTAGCGTTGCAATACAGATTTTAAGCAAAGCTTGTAAACTGGCAACCGTGCACATGTAGGATTTTTGTAGACTTCAAGGTTTTGCTGACTGTTTGTACCCCCTTGCTCCCTCCTTCCCTGCCATATGGACAGGAGTCAGAGATTTCCGTCCTGGGCTAAAGCAGAGTTTTTGAAATCTTCACTTTTCTGGTTAATTCAGTGACGAACTGGTGTAGTACCTGATTTCTACCATTAAGTGCTGTCAGTGAGCTATGTAAATAGTTTGGCAGCTCCCAAAGGCACAAACTGCCAGAACATTTTGCAGAGTTAATGGTTGAGACAATTTTCTCAGAGTTATGATGTAGCCCAAAGCAACAGCAATACTTTTCAATACCTCCTGACCTGCTGGGTACTTTGCACCAATGAAGTCCATATTTCTGACTTTATTATAAGCGCTTGTGTCTAACAGAAGGTATAGCTCTGTTCTAACGCTCTGCATTGTTTTCATTTCAGCCTAAATTAACTTGTCTGGAGACACTGAATTTAGGTCATAATCCACTGAGCAATGAAGGAATCCTTAGACTTAAAGAAGCGTTGATAGCTAATCGATCAGTCATTCGTTTAGGACTGGCGTCAACAGCAATAACTTGCGAAGGTAATGTCTGTAAATGTTGTGTCAATAGTGATCGGTCAGTGTTTGCCATCAGTACCCCTCTGAATGTGACCTGAACTTAAGGATTTAGCACAAATTCACATTAACGCAGGAATCCTGAAGTTCCAACCTGCCATTTACTGTTCTGCCACTGGCTGAACTATAATACCATGATGCCCCAACAGCCCCCCACGGCTGTTCCAGCTCCCTGAATACTGCCCCCTCAGAAATCCCTGAGCCAGCAATCAGTGAAATCAATTAACATGGTGAGAATACCATTGGGTGTAACAAAGTGTTTAAGACTAAGCAATAACTATGACTGATTGAAAGATCTGGCCCTGAAAACATAATGCCACAGAATTTTCCCTGTCTGCCCGAAGCTTTTAGTAGGTTGGGCAGAGGAATTTAACTGGGCATGAAACAAAAATTCACTTTCCCAACAGTGGGTTAAAACTTTATGCTTAACTTCTCAGAAGTTTTCAGATGGTTGCCTCGGTTAGGAACTTGCATTTTATTCATTAGCATACTCACGAACAGTTCTACGTGCTGCATTTATATTCACAGTTACAATCTTATTCACATAAACAGGAAACCCATGGGTCTACAGACCTGACTACATTTATGAGGTATGTACCTGACTGGCTAGGTTGTTTATCCAAGCTCTAATGAGTTCACATTTTCTTCGCTAACTTGGCTCCTTCATAACCAAGCCACTTCTTTGCACAAATGCTTGCAATTATAAGGGTGAAGCCTCTGCATGCTGATCAGCTCATGAGAAGTCTCAATCATACATTGACTGGCTTGTTGTTGTTAAGCTGGTAGTGGGGGTGATGTCTGACTGGGCCAACAAGCTTGCCCAAGCACTGAGAGCAAACCTGACTCGGGCAGGCAACTGGACTGATTCAGTTTGATTCAAAAAGCCATCTTGAATTACGTTGTCCAATGAAAGTCTTCTGTGAAAAGCTATCAGATGTATAAATTCTCCATGTCATGATGAAAGTTCAGTGACCTGATTGTGTGTGAGCTGCTGAGTGTTGCAACTTCTTTTATGCCTTAAGTATAAACTGTGAGAGACAGTACTACTGTGGTGCCAGTATTGTTACAATGGTAGCTGCAATAAAATGACAGACATTGATTTCGCAAGAGGCATCTGGTGGCATCCAACCTCCTGTGAAACAGTCCTCTGCAGTGACAACCTTACAATGCTAATTCACATTCACAGGAGCATGAAGCATTGAGTGTTCAATGGTACATACCCTGGCAGAGCACAGATCATTCATCCTCTTGTGGCATTGGAATCAAGTCTGTTTGAAACAACCTCAGATGCTGACTTCTGTAGCCACCCCCGTCCATGTTGCTTTCATCAGTCAGGGTGACCTCTTATTGACATGTGTAGGGAAAAGAACTTGTCTTCTTACGTGAGCAACCCTCGGAAGAATCTTTTGGGAGACATTGACAAAGTTGTGGCACTGCTTTTCGCCTGGTCTCTTGCATCTCCAGAGTTGGTGTTGGGGTGATGCGCAGAAACTGAGTGGTGCCCCTGGATTGAAGGGAATGAAGTACAATTTAACACTGAAAATCCTCATTAAGCTGCAGTAAAGTCAACTGCACACCATGAAAGTTTCCACTACATACATCACCAGGTCTTTCAGTCTAGCTTTCTTTGAGGTCAGTCGTGAGTGAGTGTGCTTGATTTGCTGCTTGCAGCAAAATCTGGGATCCTTTGTTCCTGTTGAATTTTAAACTGAGTGAAATATAGATCCCGACCTGAAACATCAGCTTTCCTGTTCCTCTGATGCTGCCTGGCCTGCTGTGTTCCTGCAGCTTCATACTTTGTTATCTCTGACTCCAGCATCTGCAGTTCTTGCTTTCTCTAGAAGAATCCAGCAGTCTTACCTGCACCTCTATATATGAAAAACAGCTTAAATGTTGGAGCGGAATCTTATCAGGCTCTGAACAGTGGCGAGGTTTGAAAAAGATTCATGCACCTTATTTGACAAGGTCCCTCTTGATGTAGGGATCATTTCGTTGTATTTTGTGGCAAGGTTCCCACTAGGCATTGGCAAGTTCTCAATTGATGTTAATTATTCTGTGTTAAATGCTTCGTTAACAGCCCAAATCACCATGAGTTGTGACCTTACCAAACTTACCATACAAACTAGCCACTGGGAAAACCTGGCATGGAAACCAAAGCAGGCTTTTGGCCACTTCCTCCAAAAGACCTCAATGTTGGACACCAGGCTCCATAGACACTGGCCACATGCACACCACGTCCACATACATGGACATCGACATTCCAGCCTCTAGGAACCATCAAGGCATATGTCCGATCCATTTACAGGTACCTGTAACACTTCAATGGTGTACTTGGGCTGGATCAACAACTAACATTATATTGCTGCTGCAATCGACACTGTGTGTTCCGATGTGTACCCAGCTCATGCACGCGACCAAGATGCATCTCTGGGCTCTTCACTAATCATTGTCGTCACTCACACTGAGCCTACCTGGATACTTGCCCCTCCTCACCCACCCCCGCGCACCCACCCCACCCACCGCCCGCCCCCACCACCACCACCACCACCACCATTGTCCTCTCAGCCAGAGATACCAGGAACAGCTCATGACTATCTTGCCATTTAGTGCAGGCACAAAGCCAAGAAATTTGCCACAGCTGTCAGCAGGCCTCATTCCAGTTAAAGTGGATAATCTCTACTCAGAGGAACCCAACATAATAAGTCAAGAGCAACCTCAAGTACCAGTACAGGTCCTGCTTGAGATGATCAGAGTCAGGATCGTTATCTGACAAGGGAGTGAGGAGCCAAATGATGGGCAGCACACCACCCATCCTCACTCTTTATGCCATATTATGGGCTGTTTTGTTCCTGGAAAAGGAGAGAAAGACAAGAATTATGGAAGCTGAAAATGCGTGGCACAGCTATTAATGTTGGTGTTGGTCAGGAGGTGTCCTGAGTAAGTGAGTGACTAGGCCACATAGAGAGCATGCAGTGTTAGTTTTGTTGCAGGTTGAGGTGGGTAAGGGTGAGTGGCGAAGATGTTACATGCTTTAGTGAGGGCGGTCGTACATGAACCTTAGCAGGAGGTGGATCCGGTAGCATAGATGGAGTGAACACGAGGTATCGGAGAGAAGAAGATAGTGCTTAAGCTGGCAGAGTGGAGATGGACATTGACCTTCTTCCAACTGTGCTAATGGCTGAGGCTGGTCTAACCTGGGTGACAACTTCAGACCAGGATGGCATGGACTGGTTTAATGGCCTTTATTGCTGATCCCGGTGGGGGAGAGAAAATCCCACCTTGTGCGCTGTTCCATCCAGCAGGAGCTCCAGGATACTGCACAAAAAAAAAAGCACCAATTTCCCCGTTTGCCATGTTCGGAACAAGTGTCTGTGGAGGGTGGCTCTGGTCTTACAGTACTTATTAACAGCGATCTAAATATGGTGCTGGCATCAGACATTTGCTCAATTCTTGAATCTCCAGTGAAAGGTGGAGTTGGTCTGGGAACGATACATAGAAAGATCGGGAGGAAATCAAATACCATACGTGCCACAGGGGCAGAAATGACAATTAATGCCGTGGGAAAATTCATTTAGCCTCATGGCAAGATTCACTCCACCCAACTCAACATGATTTGCACTTAGCCACAAAAATGTAAGATTCAGCCCATTGCCTAATTTCTCTGGGTCTAGAATATATTAGTCTACATCATAGATTACACTTGATTCTGGCCAACATCTGTTGAAGAAGCAACACTGTCACTTACAAATGCTTAATATAAATATTTGTATTCTTTTCCGAAAAAAGTTTGGATGCAGGAGTTTTGAACTAGAAACATCTGACCACTGATGAATTAATCAGGACATGTGAACAAGCTATATTCTGACTCCAATCTGCCCTGTAATTTAGGTTTTTCGCATTGTGTAGAAGATGCATTGAATTGCACGAGTCCTTTACATTTTATTCGCTTGGCCCCCCATGTGCATGATGAACTAAAAGGGGTGACTTGCAAGGAGACATTCATGTTGCTATATGGATAAGTGGCCCTGCAGGTAGAAAGGAGGATTGCTTTCTGGCCAGTTAGTAGTGGGTTTGATTACTACTGTCACCTGAAGCATAAACCTTTTTTTTAATACATGTAGTTCAATAGATGATATGCTGCTTAGGATCAAGTTATGTCACCTTGGAATACTGCAGAAAAACTGCAACTGTCCTACTGCTGGAACCTAACATCTATAATCAAATATTGTGGCCAATTATCAGTCTTACTTACTCTTAACTTTCATACAAGGGACGTGCATAGTTTTTACAACATTAGGAGGCTAAAAATATTTCCATGTGATTTGAAAACATGTTCATTTAAACTTACTCAATCCATTATTGCAACTTCAGCTTTACCTAGATTAAAATGAATGGTTAAGTGCTTTATTTAAAACACTGGACAGAGAAATTTCATGTAAGCATGTTAAGTCATTTGCAATGAGCTTTGCAATGAGTAAGAGATAGCGCAAATAGAAAGCACTGGAGATACTCAGCAAATAAATATACTAAGAAAGCACTAGACTGTTCGTGTTTCAAGTGGAAAATTTTATTGCAGAATAAAAGGTTTTATACCAGGAATATTAACTGTCTCATGCTTCCTAAAGAGATGTTGTCTGGCCTGTTGAATATCACAAGCCTCTTCTTATTTTATTTCAGATTTCCATCATCAATGGGTTTTTGATTTGTATTCATGATGTTAATAGACAGTGAATTTTCTGAATCTATTCTATATCTATCCAGAGGGCATGAGATGCATTAATTTTTCTTTTTATTAATCTGTAGGTGCAGTAGCCACTGCTGAGTTTATAGTGGAGAGTGCTAGGATTCTAAGGTTGGATCTGCGAAGGAACAGAATTAGAACTGGAGGTCTGATGGCCCTATCTCTCGCACTGAGACTAAATCATTCACTGGTCAGACTGGATTTGGACAAGGAACCATTGGGTGAGACAGTAAGTAGGCAAGGCTTGGTCAGCGAGTTTGAGGTGAATTGTCATTTTTGCTAATTCACTCAGCACACTTGTCTTTATAGTAGCTGGAATAACAATATCTTTGTGTCGCCAGGATAAAGGAGGGAATGAGACTAATTATGTGATGAAAGTATTGCCAAAATTGGAACAGCTCCCAGCATATTGTTAAAATTCCTAATGAGCTGCAAAGATTAAGACACCTATAAAATATGGAATGGCCTTGAAGGAGTTACTGTTGTATTAAATATCCTCTTTCTGCCAATTGCATCTTTTCTCAAAGCATTGGAATTTTGCTGTGCATGTTTCAAGAAATGCCAATTTCAGTGGTGCACCTTGTACAAAACCTCTTTCATCATAAACGTTGAATGTCAAACCACTCATTTCATTAACTGACAAGCACTTTTATGCATTCCAGCTGCTGTCAATCAATTGAGGTGCCTTATTACAGTAAAGGTAGGGTTTTCTTGTGCAGTGATAGCATTCCTATCTCTTGCCTTGGGGGCTGGGCTCAAGACCCAGCTGCCCTGGAAATGTGTCATACTATGTCTGAGCTGTTTATTTGAAAATAATTAGAGTCTGAGCCAGAATTTTGGGGTTTCAAGTCCAAGCCACCTTAGAGGTCTGATATAAACTGTGTGGATAATTGATTAAAAGTTGATTTTTTAGAAAAAAAGTAGGGGTCTATAGCACAATCGCAGTGCCTTACTTTTCAGCTAGAATGTCTAGTTCTAAGTCCCACTTGCCATAGAATATATCATAATATATCCAAACGGGTCGATTAGAACTAAATAATAATTATCCAGAATGATACCAAGGTACAAGTTGGCTAAAGGAAGACTTAAATAAATATGGCGTTATGCATTACCAAAGAAAATCTACTTTAAAATCTTGTGAAACCAAAGACAATAGGTTACCAATTTTTGTTACTAAGTAAATGAGGTTAGTGTACAGAAGAAGTTCCTTTTCGTAAAGAGTTGTTGAAACAAGGAGTTGTTTGCAACAGAAAGTAGTTGAGATACAGACCATTGTATCTTTTAAGGGAAGAGTTGATAAATATTTGAAGATAAACCTACAGGACTACATTAAGGGGTCAGATTAGTTCTGGTTTAATCTAGCAGTGTACAGACACAATGGGCTGAATGGTCCACTTCTATGCTGTTAACGTATTACAGTCATATTTGTTCTTGTATTCATCTCAACTCATCTTTGTTAAGTAAGGATATGTAGTTCAAACTGAAGAATTCCCTTATATGCTTTAAGAATCTTATACATAAACACATAATCTATCAATAGTTCTCACCTGCCATGGAATGAGTGCAATGAAGATTCAGCAGACTACTGCTGGGGATGACAGTTATCTTACAAAGAGAAATTGAAGAAATGGGGTCTGTATTCTTTAGAGTTTTAAAGAAGCAGGGGCGATCTCATTTAAACTTACAATATTCTTATAAGGTATGACAGGGTGAATGCAGATAGGATGCTTCCCATTGTTGGAGATTCTACAACCAGAGGGCATAGCCTTAGAATAAGGAGTAGGCAATTTAGGATGGAAATGAGGGGACTTTCTTCACTCAGAGCGTGGTGAATGTTTGGAATTCTCTAGCCTGAGGTTTGTGGAAGTTCAATCATTGAGCACGTTCAAGATAGAAATCAATAAATTTCTAAACACTGAAGACAAGAAGGGATTGGGGGTTAGCATGGGAAATTAGTGTTGAGATCAACCATAGTCTAATTAAATGGGAGAGCAGGTATGTTGGACTGAGTGGCTTGATCTTGCTGCTATGTTCCTATGTTTCAAAAGCATCCAGCTGTTCGCTTACAGATGCAGGTACTGGATTAACTTGAACACTTGGAAGAAAAATACTGTTGAAATAATAAGTGTAATCTAAATTATTCCTGTTTGGTCAGACAGATACTAAAGATTCCATGGAAGGGTTTGAAGAAGAGCAGGAAGTTCTCTGTATGTCATGACTAACTTTCAAAGCATAAGCATGGCCACCAAATTATAGTTTGCTCTGAGCAATGAATAAATGAAACAGTATGTTCATTAGACTGGTACTTGCCTATAAACTTTCAATGAAGTGTTCTATAGAAGATTCCTGTCATCCAACCACCCAAGAAAAGCAGTGCCTCCTGTGGGGGATCTGGGACGTGGATGAACAGGGCAAACAACTGAGTATCTCCTTAACCAATCAGTTTGAAGAATCATTAATAAGTAGCACAGTCTGAATCAGGATCTCAGTTAAAATAGTGAATTCAAAATCAAATCCAGTACGAAAAGTGATAGAAAGAAAGATTGCGTGAAGAAATTAAAGAAATAGAACTATAAAGTAAAAGATATTGGCAGTACTTGCTGCATTAATGTTCAGCCTTGCATCTTACAAAGCTCGCCAAACAAGTTTGATATCCAGAATATTCAATAAGAAACTGGAACCTGTATCTGGCAGCCTGACAGTGCTTTACTGTGTGCACAATAAGCTCTTAAGATGGCACGGATGCAAGGGATGCTGGTGTTAAGTGGATATCTACTGAATGGTGAGTTGTTGTGGGAATGGCACCAGGTAAGGTGGGATGGAAAATGGACATGAGAGATGCTGTCAGGGTGTGGTAGGCAATTAATAAGATGAGTTTTATAAGACAGGGCAAGGGAACTCACTGCAGCGAGAAACTCTCCAATACATCTGAGCAACTCGGACTTAGCCAAAACAAAAAATTCAGCTCATTAAGTTTCTGTGCCATATATTCCATATACTCCTGTGTATTTCTTTTTAAATCTACAAAAAAAAACGTGAAGCAACAGGTTATAAACACGTATAAAATTAATTTTGAACATCAGAGAGGTTGCTTTGCAGTTAGTAAACTGTTAAAGGTTTCATATACTGGAAAATATGGACATTTTTGGTGAGTTTAATTGGTACTCAGGAGTAAAGGATAGAAATATCACATCGTTCAATATATTTGAATGAGCCAAGTAGCATAATGTTATTTTCACCCAACTTCTGAATGGCTGGACCACAATCTGCTGACTAACATATGAACTGCACAAACGCCATTACTAGATTTTGAATTCCGATTTTCATATAAAGAATGGTGTACAGTATTAGCCTCATTGGCTTTTTACAGCTAAATCCACCCTAATTGATACTGATCTATCTTATTGAAGAGCTTTGCTATATACTCATTAGGGCCTGCTTATGTAGAATTATTTCTGTGCTGAGAGTGAGACTTAATATGTAAGAGGCGAAGTATTTTGGTAAGATGGAATAGTTCAAATGACAGTACTTCTTAACACCCTTTATGCCACTTTACATTTTGAAACTCACTGTGAAGTGTATTATGAGCAGATATGATTTTACTGGCCTGGTCAAATGACTAAAGTTTGCATATTTTCCATATCTTCAACAGTAACTTAAAAAAATCTTCTGATATGTGGTTCTTTTCTGATCCCTGCAAAATAATTCTAAAGGATTTTTTCTGTACACAACAAGTGCTGTGGAAATATAAATCACATTTTTTAAACCACAAACAAACCTTTCTGCGCAATGGCAGGTTTCCTAATACATTTTGTTGTGTTCCTGCATGTGGATATTGAAGAATGATATTCTTTTGCTCAGCCTGGGCTATTGACGCCCCTTCAATGATGCAGAGAAATCAATATATGGAGAAATATATGCAGTCCAACATGTTTTTGCATTTCAGCATTGTCCTGGAGTATTCTTTCAAATATTGCACTAGATTAAATTATGGCAAGGTAGTAGGCAAAGAGCAACAGCAGATTTAATTTAAGGATTGAAATGACTGATAGTGCATAATAAATTTTGGTGCAAAAGTGTACTTACTCTGAATCAATTATAAACATCTGCAACAATGTTAAATGTGATTCAAATGGATTTCCATGCCTTGGGGTCTCAATGGTGTGCATGTCAAATTGCTACACAAAACTATGTAATTGTTGTACATTTCCACAACTATGCAACATTCCTAGATAATCAAGTTTCTGGGGTAATTTCTGTCCCTGATGGTAGATCACTGGCTTGTTTCAATATTCCATATTCTGCCTAAATTTGGAACGAGTTAAAATCTATTGTCACATTTTATTGAAGGAGCTGTGTTTTATTTGTGTTCACTCATGGGATGTGGCCAATGCCATCTCAGCCAGAATTTATTACCTGCCCCTAGTTGCACTTGAGAATGTGTTGGTGAGCTGTGCTGCAGTCCATGTGCTGTTGGTCAAAGTTCCTTTGCTTAGGTACTTTGTAAAGACTTCATGGTTGCAGCCTTATGATTTTAATATAGAGTTGGGCAAATCTCTAAAGTAGTGCTTCCAATGTATTGTCAATCACCTAGAAAAATCCTGAGGTCTGCCCAGTTCACTCTTTTTGAGAGTGTATTGCATACTATGACCTGGATTATATTCTGACAATATGCTCCCCACGGCCCATGTAAATGTTGAGAGTGTGCCTGCCTCTGATGTTCTTTTTATTCATTCATGGTGTGAGGGCTTTGCAGACAGGCCAGCATTTATTGCCCATCCCTAATTGCCTAGAGCACAGTTAAGAGTCAACCATGTTGGGTCTGGAGTCACTTGTAGGCCAAACCAGGCAATTTCCTTCCCTAAAGGACATTACTGAACTAGATAGGCTTTTCCTGACCATCGACAATGGTTTCATAGTCACCATTAGACTCTTAATTCTAGATATTTATTGAATTCAAATTCCACCACCTGCCACGGTGGGACTTGAACCCGGGTCCCCAGAATATTACCTGGGTGACTGTATTAACAATGCAGTGAAAATACCACTAGGCCATTGTTTGGCTGGTTGTCAGAGGATGTTGGACTTTTAATTTATTAAGGGGTGAGACTGTTACTGCTTTTCAGGAGGAAACATTGCCTCATGGAACTCCTGGCCAAATCGAAGCCAATAGCTCTGCGCCATGAGCAATGCTAATGGGGGCTGGTTGGCAGGCCCCAGTGAAGGGTTGAGAGTGGGGCGGGGAATGCATATTGGCTATTACAGGGGAGGTTGGATGAGGGAATGGAAAACTCTCCTGATGCCCCTCCCACCATTCGCAGTGGAAGCATTCGCGTTGGTGACAGACATACTGCTGACAGCATTTATTAACTTTCCCACCTACAGCATAGCCCATGCAATCCAGACCATTGAGCACTCTCTTTGTGAAGAACCTCTGAACATCAATCTCAGTTTTTTAACATTTTCCTGTATTATGAACTGTTAGTGGGTGGGGTTTACCTCCTGTACTTGATTTGGTGCTGCTTATGTTAGCTCCCATAACATAAGAACTAGACCTCGGTAAATAGTATTGAAAGACTCAACAGACGTTTATTACAGCACCTGATATATTTATGACAGTCACAGGCACTTCAGAAGCTAATAGCAGCTATTTGGTTACAAAGAGAAGCATACTTTCATCAGCACGTCACCAAGTTTCATCAGTTAAGATGGAGTCTGAGACCCTTGTACTTCCAGGTTACATGCTATTAAATGGTGATGATATCATGAGCTTGTCTCTTAAAGGCATACTATATACTAGCTGTGAGAAATGACACAACATATTGAAACTGTTATTTTAAAATTTCAAAACATCCAATTGTCGGACGCCATAATTTTATTAAAAGCAATATTCTGCAAAAATCTTTCATGGCTGTCTTTACGTTTTCATCTCGCAGATACTTATTTTAGACCAGAAAGTCCAAGTTTTTTTCCAGCCTTTTCCAAAAAGATATTAAAATGCAGTCCTGTGCCTCTGAGATGCACTGCCTCCAATATCTGAACACCTCCTTTATATCTCAAAAATGAGATCTGGATGGCCCTATCCAAAACGTAAGTGCAGTTTGGTTACAAGTTCCTCTACTTTACAATCGATGGCTGTGGCAATGTGGTTCAATATATTAGCTTTGGTTAGTTGCTACTCTACATTGGTTGGATATGTTACCAATTGCATCCAGTACTAATCTTTCACCTTTGGTTATTCCAACACCACGCAGATAAATGTCTGTGACAGCTATTTTCCTTACATGAAATACTTAATTTGTTCTTTAAGGTGGCTATGTTTTAACTAGCAATGCTTTTTCCACCCACGAGGTTAACTCAAATTATTTGCAATTGTATAGTATTGAAAATAAGGCCTATGGATGGCTATTTAGATCTGATGGAGTTGGATACAGTTTTGAATTTGCACTGCCTCAAGGTGAGGCATAGGGTGTGAGAGGGAAATTAATCAGAGAGCACACTCCTCAGTCTGCCCTTGCACAGCTTTCTGAGGCTCACATAACTGAAAATGTATTGGAAACAATTTGCTTGTCCACATCAACTTGGCTTGAAAGTGGTACATGCTTTTTTGGGGAGGGGTTTAAAAAAGGTAAAATAAACTTCATTCAAATAAATTGTCTTGTTGTTTGGCAGTGAAAATATTGATTGAAACCCGAACCACATGCTTTCAGCAATCTCTATATTTTTCTGTTAGAAAAGGTTGCAATCTCCTTTATTGCGTTATCGATGTGACAAGAACATCTGCACATCTCAGTCTGTCAACCTAAATGTTTATCTGCAAAATATGGCCCCTACTATATTTTGTTCTTCAGACTTGTAAAGCTGTATGTAGACCTCATGAGAGACTATGTCCCACAGCTATCATTACACATGTTTTCATTTGCAGTGGTTTCCTCACAGCTGTGCCCTATGTCTTAATGAACACACCAGTCGACCACCACTGTCCTTTCTGTTACATACAAAAAAAAGACTTATTGAATTTAAGTAATTACACTTCTCCATTTGCAGTTGCCAAGCAACCTAAACTCTGAACAATTAGATTGGTGGCCCTCCCCAAAGACTGCTGGGATATTACCAGCAGTTAAACATCAAGCTGACCCAATAAAGGAACCCCCAGGTGAACTCACGAGATCAGGAAAAAAAATGAAAAGACAGCTTTGCTCCACTACAATTATACAATCGTTTAATTAGTTAGACACTGAATTCTTCCTTTACAGATCCAGAAGTAGACTGTTAACCAGTGTTCAACTGGTAGTGCTTGATCAGTGGAATATATCTTTAACTATTTCTGCTGCAGTCTCACACTATGCAAGGACTTTGGTCAAGTCAGCAAATGCACAGTATTCTGGATTAAATCAATATGTGTGCGGTGATGTCGTAACTTAATCTAAGCTTTGTCTTTTCAACTAAGTTGTGACCAAAACTTCAAGTGCAACATACATAATATGATTAAGCAGATTCAGCTTGGCTTCACAAAGTGGAGATCATGCCTGAGAAATTTGCAAGAGTTCTTTGCGGAGGTAAGAAGCAGGATAGATAAAGAGGATGCAGTGGATGTAATATATTTGGATTTTCAGAAGGCATTTGATAACATAACACATATTGGGCTACTTACAGGGTGGCACGGTGGCTCAGTGGTTAGCACTGCCACCTCATAGCACCAGGGACACAGGTTGATGCCACCCTCGGGCAACTGTCTGTGTGGAGTTTGCACATTCTCCCCGTGTCTGCGTGGGTTTCCTCTGGATACTCTGGTTACCAACCATAGTCCAGAGGTTAGGTGGATTGGCCATGCTAAATTGCCTATAGTGTCCAGGAATATGCAGACTAGGTGAATTAGCCATGAGAAATGCAGAGTTACAGGGATAGGGTAGGAGGCTGGGTCTGGGTGGGATGCTCTTCAGAGGGTTGACGTGGGTTCGATGGGCCAAATGGCCTGCTTCCACACTGTATGGCTTCTATTCTATTCTTAATCAGATAAGAACCATGGTGTTGGGGGTAGTATATTAGCATGGATGGAGGATTGGCTAACTAATAGAAGACAGAGAATTGGGTTAAGCTGGGCATTTTCAGGATGGCAACCTGTAACTAGTGGAGTGCCACAGGGATCACTGTTGGGGCCAATTATTTACAAAATATATAAATTACTTGGATGAAAGAAGTGAATACACTAGAGCCAAGTTAATGGATCTCACAAAAATAGGTGGGACGATAAGTAGTCAGAAGAGGGATTTTGGCAGGGCAAAAACTTAGCAGTTGGAATATAATGTGGGAACATTTGAGGTTCTGACAGGAAGAATAGAGGAATTGAATGTTATTTTCTATGTTTTCAATTTAAATAGAAAAAAGACTGCAGAAACTTACAGAATAGAGAGATTTGGAAGTGTTAATGTATGGCTCACAAAAAGCTAGCATTCAAATTCAGTAGGTAACAGGTAAGACAAGTGGAATGTTGGCCAACCTGCTGTGTTCCTCCAGCTCCACACTGTATTTTCTCTGACTCCAGCATCTGCAGTTCTTGCTATCTCCAAATAAAATGTTGGCCTTTATTTCAAAGGGAATGGAGTAAAAATGTAGGGAGGTTTTCCTGAAACTACGCGTCAGAACACAGCTAGAATACTGTGAAATGTTCTAAGCCCCTTAGCGAAGGAAAGAAATGCTGGCAATGGAGATAGTCCAGAGAAGTTCACTAGGCTGTGTTAGGGGGAACTTTCTTATGAGGAGAGGTTGATTTCATTGGGCCTGTACTCATTGGAATTTAGAAGAATGAGAGGTGACCTTCATGAAACATACAAGATACATAGGGGACTTGACAGGGTAGATGTAGAAAGGTTGTTTCTCCTTGTGGGAAATTCTAGGACCAGAGGGTGTAATCTCAGAATAAGAGGATGCCTATTTAAGACAGAGCTGAGGGGGAATTTTTTCTCTTAAATGGTAGTGAATCTGTGGAATGCTTTACCATGGAGGGCAATGGAGGCTGGGTTCTTAAGTGTATCTAAGGCTGAGATAGACAGCTTTTAATCACTGAGGGAGTCAAAGTTTATAGGGAAAAGGCAGGAAAGCAGAGTTAAGAATGATCAAGTCAGCTATTACCTAACTGAATGGTGATGCAGGCTTAATAGGTCAAATGGCCTACTTCTGCTCCTACATCTTATGGGTTGACATTGGAAGGAAGAAATATTTCTTTTCCAAATAGCCCTTCATTTTTTGAATGTAGCTCTATTAATTTTCCAACAATGGACAGCCTTATTCAGCCTGCTGACTGCTCGTTGGGCAGGAGAGCCTGTACCATCAGGTCAAACCCAATATGAGATTGGCTGAAATCAGACAGGACCCTGGGTCTGGTGTGTGGACTGAGAAGTGCAGACACAATAAGTCAAATGGCCTCCATCTACACCGTAACAATTCAGAGATTGTGGGGAGACACAGGACCTCGGTCGGGGGGAAAAGTCGGCAGAGTGAAGAGGCTGGTGGGTGAGCCACAGAGGAGTGAAATGTTTGATCACAGGAGGGGTTAGAATCATGGAATTGAATCTCTAATTGCAGGGTGAAAGCAGATGGTAATTCTGGAGGAAATACTCTAGATCCTCCTGACTCAGAAGTAGTATTGTGAAGTCACTTACTTAATGGAACCCAAACATCTTTGTCCCCTTTCACCTGACAACTTTTGAGACCAGGGAGATTGGTAGTCACTATTAAAATGACAGCAACGCAACCTCATTAAAATAACCAAGCTGCCTGTTAAGTTCTATAGAAGAGTACCAGACTCAAAACATTAACTCTGTTTCTCTCTCTCCACAGATGCTGTTAGACCTGCTGAGTTTCTCCAGCATTCTC
Source organism: Rhincodon typus (assembly GCF_021869965.1). NCBI lineage: Eukaryota > Metazoa > Chordata > Chondrichthyes > Orectolobiformes > Rhincodontidae > Rhincodon > Rhincodon typus. The sequence continues at coordinate 18,514,392 of NC_063339.1, forward strand.
TCTGCCTGTTGTGTTTCTCAGAAGTCAAATTTAATCACTTCTTCAAAGATGGTGGAAGCAGAGTCCTTGAGTATTTTTAAGGCAGCAGTAGCTAAGCCCCTGATAAGCAATTGGAGTGAAACCTTTTCAGGAGGTGGGTGGGATTGTGGGTTAATCAGTGTAGCTATGACCTGATTGAATGATAGAGTCAGACTTGAGGGCCCGACTCTTGCTCCTAATTAGTATGTCTCAGTTACATTTTTTACACACATTCTGGACTTTACATTGAGTCTATTTTTCCACATCTCTCCATGAGGATAGTGGAATGTGACAATGTTGGTTTCGTACATATGCTGTGGAGCAACAGTAAATGATGTAGCAATCCCAGGTATACGTGTGGATAAACAGTAAAGTTTCTAAATTATTTTGGAATACTATAAAAATAATACTATGACAACATATGACTGCCTGCTGTGAGTGGGTTCATTAATCACCCTTGCCTCACCTCTGATAAAACCAGATGTCATTAAGTTTGAAATAGATCAAGTACCTATTTCAGATTTATAGCTTTTTAATCTTCGACCCAAACCAGACACACACATTTTTGGGGTTAAAGTACCCCAGGTTTTCCATCTAATCTTATTTAAACAAGATACACAAAAAAGCCAAAAAAAAAGGCATGTATTTTGCGGTCATACATTTTGTGCCCATTCCAGTGCTTAGCTTCCATTAGAAGCAAAATACTGTGCATGCTGGAAATTTGAAGCAACAAAGAGAATGCTGAGGAAACTCAGCAGGTCTAGCAGCATTTGTGGAGAGAAATAGAGCTAACATTTCAAATCAGGACGTTCTGAGAGATGAATATTACCTAGGAACCAGAATTAATTCCTTTATGCCATGTTCCAAGAAGGCCCAGGAAGCTGAAGGATTTAACAGCAGGAGCTTTATTGTAGAGATATTTACTCTATGGATAATAAGGTTACACTCAGCTGTTTTCCTACCCAAAATCGCTGATGACATCATGAAAATGTAACTTGATCAGACTCTTAAAGTGGCAGTCCATCATTCTTACACCAATACAAGAGAAAAATTTACAAATGTCAGACTTATGAACCCCCATACCTGCGAGCACGATCCCACATAGGGATTATTTCTTTATTGATTATTAATAAATAATATTTATTTTAAAGATCAGACATTGCTCGCAATTTTGAACGGCTATCTTGTTTTGTGCTGGATTGTGTTCCGACTTGAGTACAAATCATCTTAAAAAAACAGAATCGAGAACAGCGCCCATTTGTAACCAGCCTTTACACAGCACTTTGCTCTACATGCAAACAGTGCCGTGGGATCGTTTATGTTCAGTTGAGAGAACAGATGGGACCTTGATGTAACATCTCAGCTTGAACCTCTGACAGCACTCCCGCAGTATCTACCCTGCAATGTGTCAGGATAGCACTGAGTGCAGGGCAGCCCCTTTTTGTGCAAAATAAAGGGACAATGGTCACCACCATGCTATTTCTTCCTGTAAAAGCCTGGAAGACTCTGGGCTGTTGTATAACTGCTGCCTGTGCCACCGTGTGAACTGCTGAGATGTGAGTGCAAGACTACAACTTCCTCTCCCAACCTAGGAGCACCGGGAGACAAAGTGCTCATCCCTCAGTGCCAGCTGGAAACTCATTTCAAACAGGGACAGGCACAACAACGATAACATCAGAAGCAAGAGAGAGGAGAAATGGAGGGTGGGAAATTGGGAAACAAAACAATCACGCAAACCCCTGACCCATCACTAATGTACTCTTTCAGAGTTCTCATTAAATATCGCAGCTATGCAACAATAAAAGAAAAACTCTTCTAAGGTGGACATTTATTTTTTATACCTCTTTGCCAGCTGTTTTTCTGTCATCCAGATTTAATATGCAATTGCATGTATTTGCATATTAAAGGTCTAATTAGCTCCTGAGAGCATGTGTGCGAGAGTAGTAATAATTAGTGTGATGCCCGCCTGGGACCAATCTCTGGTGCATTCCTGTAGAATCCCGTGCCTTGTGCTGGTCTCTTGGAGTTAGTAGTGACCATGTGCAGTTTGTAGTTGTCTTTGTTCTGAGACGCTGAGGGGCTGTACGCATATGACTCCATTCTTGTACTTTTCGTCTCTTTGAAGTGTCTTGTCTGATTTCACTGAATTGCCTGTCATTGAGCCAGATGCTGAAACTCGGGCGCTGCTATCATGACAAGTTTTTAAAAAAATCATTTTTTTACTCCTTACATCATGTGAAACAATATCCAGTCATTCACTGAGCTAAGGTCTCAGTTAACTTACTTATAACAAGCTCCGATCCAGAATATCTATCAAAAGTTACTCTTAGCAAAAATTTATGGATATTTCAAAGAGTTGCCATCCTCTCACTTCTACATGTTTCGCTTAATTTAGAAAAGAGGGGAGTTTTGGTCGCAATATTGTTTGAAAGTAACTTTTTCACTGATCCTTTAATAGTAAAGCCTGCAGGAACAACTGAATAAAAACTGAAGGAGCTGTCAATGCTGTAAGACAGAGATAAAAGTAGAAATTGCTGGACAAGCTCAGTGGGTCTGGCAGCAACTGTGGAGAGAAATCAGAGTTAAGTTTCCAGTGGAGTGACCAAGTAACTGGGAGAGACCATTTGACCTGAAACATGAACGTTGATTTCTCCCCACAGATACTGCCAGAACTGCTGATACTACCAGCAATTTCTATTTTTGTGCAGGAACAATTGAACAGAAATAGGCCATTCAGCCCCTCAAACCTGCGCTTCCTTTCAATTAGATGTCATTCAGTCATTAATAAGACACGCTTCATCTTCCCTTGTAGTATAATTTGTAGGTGAACTTCACCGGGCATCTGTACAGGCCACATGGTTATAGATTTTCTTTTATTCTCTCATGGGATGTGGACCAGCATTTATTTCCCATCCCTAGTTGCCCTTAAGGAGGTGGTGGTGACCTGCCTTCTTGAACCACTGCAGTCCATTGCTGTAAGTTGACCCACAATGTCCTGAGGGAGGGATTTTCAGGATTTTGATCCAGCAACAGTGAAGGAACAGTGTTAGGTTTCCGAATGGTGAGTGGCTAGGAAGAGAACTTGCAAGTGGTGAAGTTCCCATATATCTGCTGCCCTTGTCCTTCTTGATGGAAGTGGTGTGTGTTTCTTTAGCTGGTTTCAGGCACTGCAACTATTGGGATCGTGTAGGTGCTTCTGAGTTGGCAAAAATAGGGCATAAATCAGCTGCCAGCCAATTCCTGATTGCATTCCACTAAAAAGTAGGAGTATCAGGTGAAGACTGGAAAGGCTTCAGCTGTGATGACCTCTACGGTCAAAACACCTGGCTATGCGGACTACCTTGGTGTTGGTAGTGACTTGGATGGTGTATTGGTGGTAGCCTACATTAATAGAGCCATGCCTCACCTGGAGTAAGGAAAACCTGAGAGAAAGAAGGAACAAAAACAGAAGTTGCTGGAAAAGCTTAGCAGGTCTGGCAGCATCTGTGAAGAAAAAAAATCAGAGTTAACATTTCGGGTCCAGTGACCGTTCCTCAGAACTGATGAGAGAAAGAAGGCCTGGAGGATTTTAATTTTAAAAAGAGATGCTTTGATGATGAACAAGCATTGAATGGAAACTATACTTCGCAAAATGATCTGAACTCAATAGAAGCATCAAAATAGTTGATCAACTAAAAAGCAAGTTATGCTTATTTAGACATATAGACCATAAGAGAGGCAATTTTACTTGTTCCTGGTGTTAGTGGGGAGTCTCTTCCCATGGGCATGTGTAGACCATGATTTTAGTCAACCACATTAACAGAGTTGAATTGAATTGCGTTAGCTTTACTGTCAAATGAGTACAGTGAAAAGTTTATGTCACCACTTACAGTGCCATCTTAGATTCAAAGGTACCTAGGTACAATCCTTAGTTACAGAATAGAGTAACGAAGAAAAAAAAAGTTACATTTCAGTTATACACAGTATAACCAAAGGCCAAAAAAAAAAGAAGTGAAGTTAAAAAGACAAATATCACAGTCTCGCCAAAAAGGCTCTCCACTGCAGATCAACGCTAGGGGCCTCCATGTGGTCTGACCACTGGCTGCTGCTACACTCTGTGCTGGGCCGTTATCCCTGCTCCCGCACCAGGCCACTTCCGCTACACTCCCACACCAGGCTGCTACCCCTGCTCCACACTGTGCAGCTGCCGCCATCATCTGGTCACTGACATCCCCACTTCGGGCCTCTGCTCGCTCGCTGACATCCCCATGTTAGCCTCTGCTCGCTGACATCCCCACTTCGGGCCTCAGTTCACTCGCTGACATCCCCGCGTCGGGCCTCTGCTCGCTCGCTGACATCCCCACGTCGGGCCTCTGCTCGCTCGCTGACATCCCCACTTCGGGCCTCTGCTCACTGACATCCCCACTTCGGGCCTCTGCTCGTCTCGCTGACATCCCCACGTTGGCCGCTGGTTGCTGACATCCCCGCGTTGGGCCGCTGCTCGCTGACATCCCTGCTTTGGGCCTCTGCTCGCTGACATCCCCGCTTCGGGCTTCTGCTCACTGACATCCCCACTTCGGGCCTCTGTTCACTGACATCCCCGCGTCGGGCCTCTGCTCGCTGATATCCCCGTGTCGGGCCTCTGCTCGCTGATATCCCCACTTCGGGCCTCTGCTCGCTGACAACCCTGCGTCGGGCCTCTGCTTGCTGACATCCCCACTTCGGGCCTCTGTTCACTGACATCCCCGTGTCGGGCCTCTGCTCGCTGACATCCCCACTTTGGGCCTCTGTCCACTGACATTCCCGCTTCGGGCCTCTGCTCGCTGACATCCCCGCTTCGGAGGCTGGGTTTCAGATGCCGGGTTTCCGAGGCCGAGGGATGGGAGAGAAGAGAGGGGAGAGGGGGAGAAAAGAGGCAAAGGAGAAAGAATGGGTGGAGCAGAGGAGCTCAGGCTAGAGCATTCTAATCTGCCTCCATCTTACCAGAAGGTAAAGGCATCAGACCACTGGTGCAAAGCCTGTAAAAGAATGTCACTGCTAAAACAACTAAAAAAGCTCCAAACATCCAACTTAATATTCTAATTGGAGTTACAGCATTTGTACCATATTCCAAGAAGAGACTAAAATGGGACATCTTTGTCCATGGTACACTCTTTCGAGGGCAGTGAAGACAAAGTTGATGAGTGTTTAGAACTTGTTTTGGGAAAGGATAAAGGCAGCAGAGGTTTGAGTGATGTGAAGTTGAGAACACTGGACAGAAGAACATTTGAATAGTTGAGTGTGGAATTGTTAAATGCTCGGCTAATTGTTTCATAGGCAGATGTGGGTGGGGCAAATATGAAGAGATGTTGGAGAGTTGATGGTTTGGAGTGAAGTAGGATCTCTATCTTATTGAGTGTGCATGGAGTCAGAAAGTAAGTACCAAGGGAAGGCTGCATGATATCAATGGATTTTAAGTCACAGTCCCAGCTGACCATTTCACCAATTCAGAAAGACAGTAGTTGAATTATTAGAGCAAATTTTGTTAGTATCTCTTTGACAGCATGCAGATTAACTGATCATGCCCCACACTTAATTATATTAGATCTTGTTTACCTACATGCTATCAATCACTGCACACAAGAACTGGAGGCAAGGCAGAGAAGAGCAGAGCAGAAATGAACACCACACAAGGCCTGTCATGCAAGAAATTTAACAGTTCAATTTAGACAAATGTGAGGTGCTGCATTTTGGAAAGGCAAATCGGGGCAGGACTTATACACTTAATGGTAAGGTCCTGGGAGTGTTTCTGGGCAAAGAGACCTTGCACTGCAGGTTCATAGTTCCTCGAAAGTAGAGTCCCAGGTAGACAGGGCATTGAAGAAGGCGTTTGGTATGCTTGCCTTTATTGGTCAGTTCATTGAGCACAGGAATTGGGAGGTCATGTTGCAGCTGTACAGGACATTGGTTAGGCCACTTTTGGAATGCTGCATGCAATTCTGGTCTCCCTGCTAAAGGTAGGACATTGTGAAACTTGATTTTACAAGGATTTTGCCAGAGTTTGGAGGATTTGAGCAATAGGGAAAGGCTGAATGAGCTGGAGCTACTTTCCCTGAAGCGTTGGAACCTTATGAAGGTTTATAAAATCATGAGGGGCATAGATAGGGTGAATAACCGAGGTCTTTACCCTGGAGTGGGGGGAGTCCAAAACTAGAGGGCATAGGTTTAAGGTGAGAGAGGGAAAATTTAAAAGGGACCTAAGGGGCAACATTTTCATGCAGAGTGTGGTACATGTATGGAATGAGCTGCCAGAGGAAGTGGTGGAGACTAATACAAATACAACATTTAAAAGGCATCTGGATAGGTACATGAATAGGAAGGGTTTTGAGGGATATGAGCCAAATGCTTGCAAATGGGACTAGATTAATTTAGGATATCTGATTGGCATGGACGAGTTGGACTGAAGAGTCTGTTTTTGTTCTGTACAGCTCTATGATTCTATGACTCAAAATTGAGGGCATAAGTGGTGGAGAAAGTGCAGGATCACAATTTACATTTCTTTCTTTCTGTTTTTCTTTCTTTCTCTTTCTCTTTCTCTTTCTTTCTTTCTTTCTCTCTCTTTTTTCTTTCTTTCGCTTTCTTTTTCTTTCTTTCTCTCTTTTTCTTTTTTTCTTTCTTATTTCTTTCTTTTTTTCTTTCTTTCTCTCTTTCTCTCTTTCTTTCTCTCTTTCTTCCTTTCTCTCATATACATTGAATTTCCTGTGGCATTGGACTGCACAGTATATGTCAGATGATAAAACACTTCAAAAGGAGGTAATCATTATATAATAAATACACACTGCATTTTTTTTTCTGCTAAAGGCATTTTTTAAAAAAATCAACCAGTTTCAGACGTACAATAGCACACCTCCATGCTGGATTTAAACTTAGATTTTCTGGCCAAAAGATAGTGATTGCATTGCACCACAACAACCCTTCAGCTAAGGCATTACTGTTAAATTTTGAGTTGAATTGATAGTAAATAAGCACTGAATGAGTTCAGTCACAGATTAATTGCTGTTTAGGATGCCAAACAGAACCTTAGTTTTGTTCATAGAAAGTTAATGAAGGATTTGAAACCTTGTGGCTCCAGTGCTTTCTATTCCTGTAGTGCTTGTAAAGATATATTTTTTAAAACACCTATTTGCTTAGAATAATAGCATGTAAATAGTCTGGATATATGATGATCACATGTCAAGGAGTGATGACTGCGGGTCATTGTTTTTAACGTATGTCCTATCCACTCCTTACCTGTCAGTCAATAGGGGACTTGCCTGGAACACCTTCCTCCCTTTCTTTTCCTTGCACTCACAATGAATATGATGCATCACTGCTCCTGTTGTATTTATGTTTCTCTCAAAACATGGCAAGATATACCATGAATTTTGTGACATGTAGCCGAAAGTTACAAATGGACAGGTCTTTTGAGATCATTAGACTTGTGATTTTTTTGAAAATGTCATTTTTTTTCAGGAACATGTGGTATATTGGTGGACAAAATGTAATAGCAGCTGTTTTTATCAGGGAATCATAGAAACATTTGGCACACCAAGAAGCCATTTGCTCTTTGTGCCTGCGCTGTCTCTTTGAAAAATAGAAACGTGGTGTTTGTGCTTTTAGAGTCTGTGGTGATTGGAATCAGGTGGACCTCATTGACAAGAGGTACTTGATTGGGTTGTTAAGCTGAGCCAATCAGAAAAGCCCTGGATGACCAATATAAACAGGAGATTAGAATCTCCTCCATTCAAATGACTGACTCCAAGCTCTGAGCACAAGTAAATAAAGGGTGACTCGGTGACAGGACCTCACCTCAGTTGAGTTATTTCAGTGGAGACAAGAGTGGGAGAAAACAGTACGGCCCTGAAGAATGTTTGCTTGCAACAGGAGTAGGGTTAAGCATTTCTGGCATCATGCCTTTATTTAGAAGCCTTGACATGTTTGATCCTGCCATTGAAGACTGAGCCCAGTATATGGAGAGAATGCGATATTTCTTTTCCAGGTAAATAACATTGGGGCAGATGAAAAGCAACAAGTAATTTTTCTGACTGCCTGTGGACCTGCAGCATTTTTGGTTATGAGGGGCTTAACTTTCCGAGAGGCACCAGACACTAAACATTTCAAGAGTTGATGGAGTTGGTTAAGGAATATTACGACCCCAAACCTCCTATAATCCTGAGATGCTATCAGTTTTATTCAGCTGTTAAAGAACCGAGGGAATCAATATCAGGATTCTTGATCAGGTTAAAATGACTGGTAGAGACAATTGATTTTGAGTTAACCCTAAATGAGATGCTGAGAGACCATACAGTATTCGGGTAGTATTAGCTCACTGGTAGCCAAATGGAGAGGAACGCCCGATAGGGTATGCTTCCCAGATTTTGGCTGATGCTACACCACAAATATGCCCGCATAGAGGAGGAAGGTTTGGCGGTCACTTTTGATGCGAGGAAGTTCCACCAGTACCGTTATGGACAGGAATTTGTCACAGTAACAGATCACAAACCCCTACTAAGGCTACTGAAGGAAGACAAGACGGTGCTGTCCATAGCTTCCTGTGGAATTCAGCGCTGGGCACACAAGTTAGAACACCGTCCAGGAAACCAAGTGGCTAATGCAGATCCCCTGATACCTCAGGTGATACCTCTCCTGGAAGAGTCTGTTCTGGTTTTAAACTTCCTGGATACCCTTGCACTCACCGCGGACAGTTTCTGACTGCGGACACAAAGATCCGGTCCTAGCAAACCTAAAACAGCTGGTGATAACGGGGGAGACAGAAGGGCCATCGCAACCAGGATTGAAACCTTTCTGGACCCGGCAAGATCAGATCACTGTAGAGGACGGCATTTTACTATGGAAACAAGAGTGATTGTCCTGAGTAAAGGTCGCCACCAGATATTGGCTGAACTGCACTCCGAGCATCCAGGGGTTTCCAAGATGAAGATGCTAGTTGAAAGCTATGTCTGTTGGCCATGGTTGGATGCCAACATAGTTGCGTTAGTGATGCAATGCTCAGAGTGCCAACATGGACAACAATTGCCACCAGCGGTGCCCCCACATTCATGGGAATGGCCAGGTAAACCCTGGACTCAGTTATGTGTTGACTATGCCAGTCCTTTCATGGCCTCAATGCTCCTGATTCACGTGTGTGTGCATGTGTCTGTGTGAGGGAGAGTGAGTGTTTGTGTATGTGTGTGTATGTGTGTGCTTGAGAAAGTGTGTGTACGAGAGAGGATCTGTGTGAGTGTGTGTGTTTGTGTAAATGAGTGTGTGTGTATGTATGTGTGTGTGTCAAGGACATTCGGCCTTGGATCTTCAGATAAACTTCCTCCAAGATGGACTTCGGGATACACAACAACAGAGTCGCCGAGCAGAGGCTGGTAGCCAAGTTCGGTACCCATGAGGACGGCCTCAACTGAGGTCTTGGGTTCATGTCACACTACAGGTGACCCCACCACACTATACACTCTCACACACATGCATACATATACACACACTCACTTACATAAGTACACTCACATGTGCACACACACACTCTCACATAGATGGTCTCTCATACTCACACTGTCTCTCAATCACACACATGCACACAGTCTGTCTCTCTCTCACTCACACACACACACACGTGAATCTATGGGGTGAATTTGTATTTGCAGCTACATTCTATATAGTATTTAGAGAGAGATGTTGCCTTAAAATAAGTGCAGTACCATGACATGCCTGATAGTGGTGCTATTGAAGCTTTGTCAGCCACTGTTCTCCACATCGCCATCAAATGGCATTTAGTGTTGACACAGTTAAATCTCCATAGCTTTATTAGGGCCATTTTTATTCACGTCCCAATATTGTACTTAAACAAGTTTTGAGTCTCTAGTAATCAACGTACATTGATGCCAATGCTTAATTTTAAATTGATTTCATTGTTAAGTTTATAGATCACTATAACAAAAGGAAACTGCAGACTTAAGTGAAACACACCTTTTTATTATCACAAGTCTCAATGTTATTACAAAACAATTGTGAAGCATTGGTTTAAGTCATTTATGTTTACTTAGTTCATTACAACACAAGAAACTCAGTGCATTTTACCATTATTTGAATTTTTGGCTATGTAAGCAAGACTAGAAAAAGATTTCCCAGATGTCTCTTCTTGAAGATGGTGGCCTTGAGTGTGTGTGTGTGTGAGAGAGAGAGAGAGATTAAAGACACAGGTATACAGGATTGTACACTGGGAGACTATTGATAGAAGAAAGACGTATAATTTACATGGCAGATTTCACAAGCTCATGGTCTCCCAAATGTCAGTTAATTAAGGATTTTATTTGAAGTATAACCACTCCTGTTACAACAACATAAGAACTAACAGCAGAAGTAGATAATTCAAGCCTGCTGTGTTATTTGATATGATCATGGCTGATCTCATCTTGGCCTCAGCTCCACTTTCCTGCCCACTGACAATGCTCCCTCAACTCATTACTAATTAAAAATCTGCCTATCTCCTCCTTTGATTTATTCAATGTCTTAACATCCACCACACTCTGATTCACACCCCTTTGAGAGAATATATTCTCCTCATCTCTGTTCTAAATCTGCTACCCCTTACCATAAAACTATGGCCTCTCGTTCTAGATTGTGCCCCCCCCATCAGAAAATATCTTTTTTGCTTCTACTTTGTCAATCCCATTTAGGATCTTACGTACCTCAATTAGATCTCTTCTCAATCTCCTAAACTGTGGAGAGTGCGGCCTAAACTGCTTATTGTCTCTTCATAGGACAAACCCCTTATCTCTGGAATCAATCCAATGAACCTCCTACTCAAGTAGAAAATGCAGAAACCGATTGCACACAGTACGTTTGCACAAGCAACAAAGAGCTGCTAATTTAATTCAGTGATGTTGTGATGGGTATAAATATTATTGAGAACATCGGGAAGAACTCCCATGCTATTCTTCAAAAAAATAGTGTGTGAGGAGTCGTTCACACACAGCTGAGAAAACGTGTGGCCTCAAATCTTGCTCTTCAAATCATGTGATGCTCAAATCAAGTACATGCAGAGATACCAGAATTATTGTTTGATGATTTGGGTTGGTCACAGAATTAGGCATTTATTGTCTGCAACTGAATTTTATAATCATAGTTTAGTTTATCAAGAATGTTATGTTTTCAACTTCTGTGATTGAACAAAAGCTAGAATTAACTGAAATAAATCAATGGAGGTGGGTATCCCATCACCAAGTCACCCTTTATTTACACATGCTCAGTACATGGACAGTGACCAACTAGCTTGGAGTGAGGAGAATCTCTAAGACTTCTACTTATACCTGTCGGCCAGGACTCCCTGATTGGCCCAGGTTAACAGCCCTAATCAGGGAACTTGCACTCAATGAAATTCATCTGGCCAACCTCGTTCTAATCATTACACTAACCTAATACAGTTATCCATTTTAATAAGGCATTTAGTTAATTTTTAGAGAGATTAATATTTGAATACTGGTTTTCCCTTTTTGGCACGTCACACTGAGAACTATGGGATGATCTGCCTGGATTCTATTACACATTACTGAGACCCAGACAACAAGCACACAGGCCCACCTTATCATTTTCATTTTACAGGGATAAATGGCCTTAATCAATGCTGTATTCAGAGGCCCACACTTTCAGTTGTCTATAAGGCTGTCATTTTTCTGAGAGTTAGATTGTGGCGTATCATCGTAAAAGACAGAAGTAAGTTCGTCATCAGGTCCTAACATGTGAAAGCAGCTTGTTGAGGCTTAATTAAACTTCTCCACACACGTGGGTACATTGCAGACATTGGTATTGTGCTACAATATAGATATAATTATATAATGACTGCCCTTCGTTCATTTTCCTTTGTTATCCAAATAGCGCTCTGTTGTTGAACAGATGCCCTATTGACAGTATGCTTTTTGACATTTTTAAATAGCAAATATTAGTAAGATCACTTGGGGCAATTTGAGGAATCCAAATTAGCATGAGTCAACACATCGTCTACATACAGTGGAAGTTTTGGTTCGTTGATGTCAATCTTGTCTCAAGATTGCACTTAACAGCATTTAATCCAGGCTGATTGTCCAGTACATCAGCGAAGATGTGCTGCACTGTCAGGGATGCCATCTTTCTGAGGAACAAGAAAAGTGAGGCCTGACTTTGTGCTTTAGATGGACATAAAAACAAATCAGCACAACAGATTGTAGAGTAATTTGACAATATTTGTTAGTATGAAAATGAATGTTAAGAACAACACAATCATAACATCCCTACAGTGCAGAATCAGGTCATTCGGCCCATCGAGGCCAGATCGATCCTCCAAATAGCATCCCATCCAGACCCATCCCCACCCCCCAAATCTTACTTTCTATAATCCTGCATTTCCCATGATTGATCCACCTAACCTGCACATCTTTGGACTGTGTAAGGAAACCAGAGCACCAGGAGGAAACCCCTGGAGACATGGGAAAACATGCAAACTCCACACAAACAGCTGTCCGAGGGTGGAATCAAACCCAGGTCCCTGGTACTGTGAGATAGCAGTGTTGACCACTGACCTACTGTGCCACCCCAAGACAATAGCTATTAATAGTCATTTGGAAATATAGTATTTAATGTTGCTGAAAGAAAATTCATTTTGTTATGATTTATTAGCTTGTGCTCATCAGGATAATTCTTAAGAATATCAATGTAAAAGGTAAACAACCATTCTCTATCACCTATTTATTATGTATAAGAGAGTGCTGATTGATTAGCAAATGGACTCTGATTGGTAGAGATATTGCCATGAATAATGTACCAGTTAGATGATAACTGACAGTTAACTGTCAAACTTGGCTTAAATTTTAAACCAGAGAAGTCGATTTTGACTTGTCAAGGTATTGCCCAGAGAATGGCTGTTACTGTTTTGTGAGTTGAGCATGTACAATATATTTATATGTTCTCCTTGTTTACAAAAAAAAGCATCCTACGTATTAATATGTGGAACTGCCAGTTAACTCAAGTGTGCCACACTGTGAGCACAACTGACAATCCTAAATTGGTTGTCAACTTAATTATGATCATACACAGGATTATTTAACTAATGTTATCCCATCACAGAATCACAATTAATGTGGTACACTCGTTTGAATTCTGCATACATGGACTGGTGCAGTCCAGTCAGTACCTTTATGGCTGCAAACAGCTATTTGATATAATCCACCAGTATTTGGGATATCTGACTTACGTGCTTGACTGCACACCAGCATCAATTTTCATATATCACAGTGCTCATTTGTATGATAGATAGAACTTCCTTTTGATTTGAAGGCAGCATCCTGTTAGTGGTAAACACGACTCATGGTACTACTGCATGGTAGCAGTGTGAAAGAGTTAGCTTCACCTGTCGGCTCCAACTTTTTAAGATACCTTACCCCTTGGAAACCTGAGGTAAACTTGCATTTTTTTCAAGATATAAAGTAGCTATCTTAGGCCCATTGAGTTTGTACAATATATGGCTATAAGTGATTTAGGATGGCCATTAACCAGCATGAGGGGTTCAAAGGCCTCTATTTCAGAATCCACCTTGCACCATGAACCAATGGCTTGGGCCGTATTTACTAGGTCACCAATAATGCTCAGTTGACCAGATGGCTGGTTTGTATTGCAGACTGATGTCAACAGCATGAGTTCAATTTCTGCACCAGCTGTAGATACCATGAAGCTCCTGGTTTCTCAACCTCAACCCTCAAATGAAGCATGGTGACATTTGGTTTAAACTCACCACTAGTTGCCTCTGTCTAATGAGAGAGCAGCCATATAGTCCTCTGGGTGACTTTACTTGGAACTGTATAAATCCCAATGTATATAATGACTACTAAAGGTAGATATGTGGTAGGCAGTAATAGAGAGCCTCCAGCTGATTTTCTCCACTGAGAATCAAGGAAAGGAAGCTCATTTGACTGCTGCATTTCAAAAATGAATTTGAGTACAAGGTAGAGGCCATTAAAATACAATAGGAAATTCTTTCATGCAGCTGCAGGTTCAAGTATAGCAAATGTATCAGGAAATATGCAAGGGTTGGAAACTAGGTTGTCTTCTCTCTGAAGGTGTTGTATTCCCATCTGAGTAGTTTGTCCTTGTAAATGCAGCGTCGCTGTGCTGTAGCCATTCTCTTTTGTGTTGCAAATCTTATTTGTAAAAGATTTAAGAATCTTCAGTAAATTATAAGTTAATATTTTGGATAAAACTTCTTATAGCAACGTTTACAAGTTCCTTACCTCCACCATTGGTGGCAATGCTTTGCATTGCTTAAGTCCCAAGCCCTGGAATACTTTCCCAAAATCTTACCTCTCTTCCTTTAAAGCCCTCCTTAAAAGTTCTTTGATCAAGATTCTGATGATTTATCTTAATAGCTCTTATGTGGCTCTTTAAAACTGGTCTGATATTCCTCTTTGGGATGTTTTCTTAGATTAATGCGAAAAGAAGTGAAAGACTTGCATTTGTATAGAAATTTGCACAACACTTCATAGCCAATGTAATGCTTTTGATGTGCAGTTCGCTGTCATAATTTAGCCAATTTACACACACCATCTCTCTCAAACAGCAATGTGACATTGACCAGTTAATGTGTTGTTTGTGATGTTGATTGAAGGATAATTATTTGGAAGGACACTGGGGATACCATCCCTGCTCTTCAGCAAAGGTCCCCTGGGATTGTTCACATACGTTTCAGACAGCAGATGTAATTAATTTGGTAACAAATCTGCAAAAATGTATCTCTGACAATACAACATTCCTTAAGAATTGCATTGGAGTGTCAACCTAAATTTTTATGCTTAGTTTCTGGAATGGAATCATGAATTCAAAGCTTCCTGTCTCAATGGTATGAGTGACAACAACTAAGTCATGGCTGATACCTGGAAAGGTGTTAGACAAATGTTGTCTCCCATGCTGTTACCATGAGCAATTAACTGATTTCAATTTAATTACTCAAGGCACAACAACAAGAGGACTGTAGCTTTCTGGTAGAAATCACCTCATTTAGGCATTTTTTGGTGAAAACAATGCTTAAAAATATAAGAATGGTGAATACTGGATGAGCATTTAAAATGCCAGGGCACAGTCGTCTATAATCACAGTGCAGTTCAATTTGATTAGTGTAGTTTGGTGCTTGTTGGCATAGACATGGTGGGCCAGAAGATCTGTTTCTGTGCTGTATGACTATAGCTCTATCACTCTAATATGGGAGGGGGAACAAGTAATTTATATCACATGGACCTGAACAGGTCTCATAGATGTGGCAGGTTAATGGGCGAGGAAGATTTCAGCTGACACATTTATTTTGTTTGTATTGTCAAAAACGTACACATGAGACATTTGAACTGAAATATACCTACACCAGTGCTCCCTTATCAAATATTTATCTATTATTCAATGGTCTGCTCTCAAATCTCCCTTTATTTGGCCCACAGATTAATCGCTCAACTGGGCTAATAAGCCAACTGAGATTTCTGAAACATTCAAAATATAGTTATGCAAGGAACAAAGGTTTCAATTCCCAAAATGCATTGAATAAGTTATTTTTTAAAATGCACTTGCATTTTAACAAGTTACATGGAGAAGGAGATGGAGTTCTCACAGTTGTAATGAAATCAATTAACTTATTTTTTTCCTTTTTTCCATCAATAATAAAAAAAACAATTTTTTCCTTAACTGTGGTCTGTGTTGGCATCCTTTGTGTACTCAAATTAAATAACAACTGCTGTATTCTAGTAAATGCCATCAGTAATCCAAATGCTCAGTTAATATGTGCTCTCGACAGCTTTGTTTTATAATATGTACAAGGCTGGCAATAACTTCCCAGCAAAACTGCAGAACAAACAAGAGGACAAGAGATGGCTAGCAGTGAATTAAAGCACAGTAATTCAGCACAGTGACGCTGATGGTGCCATAAACTACACATAGCTCAGGACTGAATTATTGCATTAGACTCTCTGCCAAATATTTGCTATTCTTTCACAACAAGTTTTTTGCCATCCCCCAATAGTTCGCTGATGGTCAATTTTAAGGTTTGTGGCAGATGTGCTGATTGTTTGACAAACTTAAATAAATCGGCATTTTAGGGTTTGGGCTACTGTAGACACCTGAAGGAGTAGCAAAAGATACATGATCACAGCTCTTGCATCTTAATGGAAAACCGGACTAAAACTGGGATGAGGAATTTTGGTTTAATCCAATGCAGCTTTATTGTTATTACCCGATTTGCACTACTTAAAGGGGTGAAAGAAGCAAATTCAATAAGAACACTAAGAAGGGAATTGGATGCACACTTGAAGGAGAAATTTTCAGAGGATGATGGAGGAAGTACATAGGAGTGGGATTAGTTGGATGTCCCTAACAAACAGCTGGCACAAACATCATGGACAGAATGCCCTCTGTCAGTGTTGCAATTCTTTGCAGGAAGGATTGAAATCACTGATGATTAGGAGCAATTCACAGGTGGAGAATGAACTAAGAGTTTGTGATAATATCAGAAGGCCTTGTGCATGAAGCTCTTGCTCTTCTTAAAGCTTCAGCTCAACTCTAAATTTAGATTTTTTTTACAAAATGAATGGGTAAAGCAATCCTCACTGTTGATAGTGCCAGTGTATCGATCGTACTCGCACAGAAGGAACAACAAAGTCAGTGTTTTGATCTGACAACAGGAAACAATTTGCTATCGATTGCCACTCATTTAGTGTACGATAAACTTAAATGTGTGGAATAAAACAAAATGATACCACACATAAGAGGGAAGTTAAGTTCACAGTGAAGAGCTGCACACAAAGGGACTGGAGGTCAGGAAGTTGGTGCTGCAGTATTATAAAGATAGTAAGAACTACAGATGCTGGAGTCAGAGATAACCCAGTGTGGAGCTGGAGGAACACTGCAGGCCAAGCAGCAGCGGAGGAGCAGGAAAGTTGACATTTCGGATCGGGACCCTTCTTCAAAGTTCTTCAGCCCATTTCTGAAGAAGGGTCCTGACCCAAAACGTCAACTTTCCTGCTCTTCTGTTGCTGCCTGGCCTGCTGTGTTGCTGCAGTATTATAATTCTGTCTCAACCCGTGCTCCCTTCAGTGTTGCATTGAGCTATGAGATAAGGATTGCTGAGTATAACCTTTGCAAGAGTTTCTATTGCAGTTAACAGATAGAAAGACTTGGATAACTGTCCGAACACTGAAGCTGAGTTGCTTTCATAATATACGGTACTTTTACTTCTAAATGCCACAATGGACAGTAGTGCCACTATCAACTTGTGTGATTTGAAATTATTATTATTTTTAAGAAAGGAATTAATATCTTTGCATGATGTGCTCCACTCACATCAGTTTGGTGCCACTATATAGTGAAACATTTAACCCATTCTACCTTATCCTTACAATTCTCCACGCTAGCTCATCAAGAACCATAATGATTTTCTCCCCTTCATACAATGCCAGTAAGCGTTATGTTAAATCAAACTTGCTTACATTACATTAGTGAGGGTTGTGTTGATTTTCACTCCCTCAGACTATATATATAAGGGTTGTGTTGACTCTCTCTCACTCTCTCACATTACACCTATGAGGGTCATGTTAAGTCTCACTCCCTCACATTACATCTCTGAAGATGGTGTTGACTCTCACTCCCTCATACTATAACTATAAGGTTGTGTAGACTCTCACTCCCTCACGTTACATTGATAAGAGTTGTGTAGATTCTTACTCACTCACATTTCATATGTAAAGGTCTGTTGACTCTCATTCCTTCACGTTACGTCAGTCAGGGTTGTGTTGACTTTTGCTTCCTCATATTTTACTAATAAGGTCTTACTGTCTCTCAGTTTCTCAATAAGTCTCTTGCTGAGTTTTTAGACTCAATTGTTGAAATGTTTAGGCCCCAGATAAGAGGAAGTTAGTTGCACACTGTGGCTGTACAGTTTACTGTCATGGTTCTGCCCTGAACCATTTTCATAAAGGCCAGCTTGCTTTGTCTGTTAGCTGCAACATAACAAACTCCACTAAAGGATATGTTCAGCATTCCTGCATTCACAGCTCAGTGCAATACTGTGATGGGAGCATGGGTTGTGACAGATCTGTGACAGATTAACTGCCTGATGGCAAATGATGAGTAACCATTTAAGGCTAACTATATTTAAGAAATAGGCCAAGTAAGGCTCCAGTCCTACCCCAAAGAGAATTTTCATTTGGCACTTGGGAAGCCCACATTGGCCTAAGCAATCATGGTAGAGGGTGTAGCAGGCAGAGTGCACATTTTGAGACTGGAGACAGGTGTCCAGTGGCATACTACAGGGATAAGTGCTGGGTCTCTTACTGTTTATTTGTGATATATAGAAAGAGAGGAACTGAGGGATCTTGGGTGTTTGTCCATAGATGCCTGAAGGCAGCAGGGCAGGTTAAAAGGTAGTTAAGAAGGCATATTGCCTTTATCATTCGTGGCATAGATTGTAAGAGCCGTAAGGTTATGTTGAAGATATACTGAAATTTGGTTGGGGCACAGCTGGAGTACTATGGAGAGTGCTAGTCACCACACCTTAGACTGAACGTGATTACACGAGAGTGGGTGCAGAGCAAATTCACCAGGATGTTGCCTTGGATGGAATATTTTAGCTATGAACACGGGCTGCAAAAGCTTGGGTTGTTTTCTTTGGAGCAGAGAATGTTGAGGGGGTCCTGATAGAGGTGTATAAGATTGAGGGCCATGGAAAGGGTGAACATAAGAACATAAGAACTAGGAGCAGGAGTAGGCCGTCTGGCCCTTTGAGCCTGCTCCGCCATTCAATAAGATCATGGCTGATCTTTTTGTGGACTCAGATCCACTTACTCGCGTTCTCACCGTAACCCTTAATTCCTTTATTGTTCAAAAAAAATCTACCTTTTCTTCAAA
Source organism: Rhincodon typus (assembly GCF_021869965.1). Taxonomy (NCBI): domain Eukaryota; kingdom Metazoa; phylum Chordata; class Chondrichthyes; order Orectolobiformes; family Rhincodontidae; genus Rhincodon; species Rhincodon typus. Next base: position 18,533,322 of record NC_063339.1, read on the forward strand.
AACGTTTACTGAAGTAGCGTCAACTACTTCACTGGGCAAGGAACTCCATAGATTAACAACCCTCTGGGTGAAGAAATTCCTTCTCAATTCAGTCCTAAATCTGCTCCCTCTAATCTTGAGGCTATGCCCTCTTGTCCTAGCTTCACCTGCCAGTGGAAACATCCTCTCTACTTCTATCTTATCTATTCCCTTCATAATTTTATATGTTTCTATAAGATCCCCCCTCAATCTTCTGAATTCCAATGAATATAATCCCAATCTACTCAGTCTCTCCTCATAAGCCAACCCCCTCAACTCCGGAATCAACCTAGTGAACCTCCTTTGCACCCCCTCCAGTGCCAATACATCCTTTCTCAAGTAAGGAGACCAAAACTGCACACAGTACTCCAGGTGTGGCCTCACCAGCACCTTGTACAGCTGCAACATAACCTCTCTGCTTTTTATTTCAATCCCTTTAGCAATGAAGGACAAAATTCCATTTGCCTTCCTAATTACTTGTTGTACCTGCAGACCTACCTTCTGTGATTCATGCACAAGGACACCCAGGTCCCTCTGCATAGCAGCATGCTGCAACTTTTTACCATTCAAGTAATAATCCTTTTTACTATTACTCCTACCAAAATTATGACTTCACATTTATTTACATTGTATTCCATCTGCCAGACCTTTGCCCACTCACTCAATGTATCTATGTTCCTCTGCAAAGTTTCACAGTCCTCTGCACACTTTGCTCTGCCACTCATCTTAGTGTCATCCGCAAACTTTGACACCCTACACGTGGTCCCCAACTCCAAATCATCTATATAAATTGTGGATAGAAACCGGGCATTCTCCTAAGCTCAAGGGTCAATAAGAGGGAGGCACACATTTAAATTGAAAGGCAGGAGCTTTAGAGGGAACTTGAGAAATTTGTTTTTACCTACAGGGTGGAGAGAGTCTGGAATGCACTGCCTGAGAGGGTAGTCGAGGTAGGTAACCTCACAACCTCATGCTGGAAAGTGGAGCTAGAGTAGATTTAGTGTAGTTTTGGCAGCACAGACTCAGCAGACCAAAGAACCTCTTCTGCACTTTATGATTCTCTGATTTGCTTAGAGCAGATGGTTGGGGTGAAGTGACCTCCTACATGAGTGTCCTCTCTGTCAGAGACCCATTGACCACCAAGCTACCATTGTAGGTATGTGCCACCCCTTGAAGGTAAATGATCCTCCTGGATTATGGCCAGGCAACTGTGGTTTTTTTAAAAACACAAGTAAAGCTACCTTTACGATGGCCAGCTTCAGAATGGTAGCCTCGTAGGCTATTCCCAGTGCTGGCTGACCTCCTCTGGTATTTGGAACCTGTCGACCATCCTTAATTGGACAGCAAGCCTGATCCCCGGTCTTTAATTGGCTTGAGCATTGAAAATGATAGTGGACTTGGCCAAAGCAGGAGAAGGCCCTGGATCTAGACCCCAATGCCCAGTTCCTGACCACACCCACACCTGTTAAAATCCAGCCCTCTTTCTGTTTAATCTTCAATTCTCCCTTCCTCAGGGAGGAACTGCTACTTCTACCTGGCTGTTCAAACGCACCATTAAAATAACCAAATGGATTCCTTTCAAGGTAACCTCGATAGTTTTCATGTCTTTGTTATGTGGGTTATAAAATATTTTTACAGGGACGCCAGAAGTCTTACAATGTTAAAGTTCAACAGATATTCTTAAATGATTAATGCTTTGCTCACGTAGATAATCAAGCATCTTACTGACCTATATTTGTATTTTGTTCTCTTATCCTAAGTGTGATGTGTAACATGTATCTATCATGTCCATTTTAATTCCTTAAGAGAAACTTCAGTTACAAAGATTTTTTGTATTTCAATTTGTTTGGAAATGTTTTTGTTTATTGATTCGAGGTTGAGCTTTCACTCACTGAGCACAGTGAACTACTTGAGATTAAGAATTCCATGGCTATTTACACATGTATAATTTCTATTTTAAGACTGAAAAGAAGCATTTCCGTTTTAAAAGTGTTAGAAAGGGTGTGCGTCTTTTCAAAGATAGGCTGCAGTCTGAGGATTAAAGATTATTCGAATCTCTAAACAGGTATGTGGCATACAGACACTTTGCTGCATTAGCGTCTAATTGAGTGCTTTAGACAGCCATGCCCTGTCATTATTGCTATCAGGGCATTTGCAACACGCACAGATTGTGCTGCGCTGTCCTGTGGGGCTTTCAGCTAATGGGCATTGGCCATTACATATGGCCTTGGACAGACTTAGGGGAGGGGGTGGTGGTGTGGCAGGGCCACAGAGTTGCCGACAGCATTTGAGGCCTGCAGTAATTACTGTCACAATGCTTGCCACACACCTGATGTCTACCTGTGGGCACAACTCCCAACACGGGATTGTGGGATTGTTGTTTGTCCTTGAGTCGGCAGCTCACAGCTGTGCACTTTATTTTCTTTTCCTAGTGTTTATTTGGAGGCGAAAAGGCTAGTCACCAAACCCATGACAACAGCAGGCATTAAATATTATTCTCATCAACGCTCAAATTTGCTTGAGAAATTACTGACTAGCATTCAAACAAATGCCAGATTTCTATTGCTGTTCTCACACTGGTCGCAGACCCAAGAATGGTTTTAAAAGGGCATTGCCATCGAATGCAATGCCTGACAGTATATCTGGCCATTTGTAAAGGTAATGAGTAAAACAAAGACCAGGACCTTTCACTAGTTGCATCATTTATGACTAACAATTTTTTATGACATCATTTGCAATCTAAGAGCATGGCAACAAATTTATTCTACAATAGAGTTAACATTAAGCAACATGTAAGGTGTGTATCTTTTTTATGCGTGTGCAGTAGCTCTGTCTTTATTATTGACAGAGCATTGTGCAATTAAATTTAATGTTTTCAACTGAGTTAGTATGCAGTCAAAAGAATTTCATACAGAGCGTCGAGTGCTCATACATTGGTATCATATATTGGCTATGTGGTAATTTTATGAATTCATGGGGTTTCACCAGCTGGGAATACATACTAAGATTTCCGCGGTCTGTCTGAATTCCCAACATGCACGCTCTGCAGGTGGAGCTCTACTCTAGGAATGCCAATTCATAAAATTATTCCGAACATGGCTACTGTTATGCAAACCTCCTTGAAGGGTTTACTCAGCAAACATTCAGGGCAGAAGTTTTCTCACTCTGTTAAATTTCCCCCTCTCTTTACTCTCGGTCTCATTCTTCTCTGTATTGATTTTCAACCTCAGGTGTACCCCTAAAGTTCTGAAAAGTACGTATTTTTAAAGAACTTTGCAGTCACAATGCCCCTTGAATGGGGACTAGAAAGCAAGATCCCAGTGAATGATGAAATAGGAAACATTTGCAACTTCTAAGTGTACCACAAATTTGCTTTTGCGATATCATTACTTGTTGTAAAATGCAAGATCTTAAGGACGTGGAGGTAATTTGGTGTGGTGACACACTAATTTTTTCATCCCATTTCCACCCACACCCACAATACCTCCCCCATTTAAAATGGATGCTGACCTATTTTGTGATCAATTCCTTTTGATAGAGAATTTTACTTGAATAAACCAAGATAATAAACTAAAGCGGGAGGTTCAATAGCATGTCTGGAGGGACTGTAGTAATTTCTGCAAAATTGTGTACTTTATTGTCTGGCAACTTCCTCTTGCCATTGATGATGATGTGACTGTTGTCTTTAGGACATGGATTCTACAGTCCTCTGGCAATCACTAATAATTCTTTATCCATATTAATTGCTTTGCAGGAACACAATTAAGATTTTGCAACTTTATCACCAATACAATGGGAGTTGCTACAATGCCAGAACAAACATAGGAGACATTCTGAAAATTAAACCCTTGGTACAATGTCTTGGCAGAATTCACAGATCTATGTCTTGGCACTTTGTAGTATTTCACCTTCATTTTTAATTGATCTGAAAAAAAAAATGCAGCCTCTTATTCATGATTTGTGAATCTACATCATTGTTCCTTGCTGCACTTACCTAAACAATTACAAGTTGCTTTATATAGCATCCTTAATGTAGTAAATCTCATATCTTAAATGATTTTGCAAATAGCAATTTAACAAGAAATGTATAATGATTATCATTAACAATACAGGCATGATGGTCTGAATGGGCTCCTGTGTAATATGACCTAATAAAATGCGAAAAGGAATGCCCTGTCAAGGAAACAAGAGAAATGTCAATATAATGGCCTCTTATAATTTACAGGAAAGGGATTTGTGTTTTTGGACAAACATGATATTGCAGCACAAAGCAAAGCCTTGTGTGTACAATTACCTCCCGGTGACAGCGTTCAGAACATCTGCATAGGGCTGGAGAAGAACTTAGAATAGAAGAAGGAGGATCCTGTCATTGTGGCCATTGTATGTACCAATGACGTAGGTAAGGCAAGGAAGAATTGGCTGCATAGTCATTATGAAGAGATAGCGTCCATATTAAAAAGCAAAATCTTTGAGGTCTCACCTGGGGCACCTGCAAATTTGATAGTTTAAAGAGCAGAGACAAAGAAAATGAGATTAACATAGGAATTTGTCTGTTTACGATGATACAAATGGATAGAGTACAAATTTAACAGTAATTCAATAAATCACGTTACAGATTACAAAAATAACAAAAGGCCAAAATTAAAGTCTCTATATCTGAATGCAATGACATGAAAAGCAAAACAGACAAAATAATAATGCAAATGGAAGTAAATAATTATAATATGATAACCATTGTAGAGACATGGATCGGAAGCTGGATGTTGAAAGATACATGACATTGAAGAAGTATAACCAGCTCAGAAAAGGTGATGGGGTGTCTCTGATAATAAATAATGATAAATAATGAAACCAGAATGTAGAAGTGTTCGGTGTTGAAATGAGAAATGATACAGACAATAAGTCACTGTAGAAGCGATGTACATTCCCTCTAACATTAAACCATATACCATTATACCATTTAAAGGCAAAAAAAGGGAGATTGTCAGAAGGATGCAGTGATAAATGCGGGGGTTTTAATCTACAAGTATACTCAAAAAATAGTTTGGGTTATGATAGTCTAGATCTGGACTTCATAGAACGGCTCCAGAATATGCTGTTCCCAGAAACAATCAGAGAGCAGGCTATACTAGACCTGGTATTGTTCAATGAAATAGAATTAATTGTTTAGCTCATAGTGAATGTGTACTATACGCTGCTGATAAGGGTACCAGTGAACATTAGATTTCCATAAGGCATTTGATAAGGTACAACTTGAAAGGTTATTGCAGATAGCATGGATAAATGATTAGCTAGCTGACAGGAAACAGCATAGGGAAAGATGGGTTATTTTCTGGCTGGCAAGACAAAATGCGTAGCATGAGTAATAGTGTGATCCTTCCCTAGGGAGAGTCCCTAATTTCTTATGATCCCGGGTGAGGAAGAAAGTTTTTATTTGCCCCTTCCATCTGTTTGTTGCAACAAGGTTAAAATTAAAAGGCTCCCTTTCCTTGTGGATATCTTTTCCCAGGAAGCCGATTTAATCACACTGTTGAGTTTATCAGCTACTAAAATACAAGAAAAGGTAATAAAATGTTATTCACACAGTGGAAATTAGAGGTGAGTCTAAAAAGTATAAGGCAAAACATATACAGGTCATGTGCATGATAAATAGATTGTCAAACGCTGCAGACATTAATTCAGTAGCACTGATTTTGAAGATACTTGATTCTGTGGTTGCCTGAAAGGAGTTTTAAAGCCATAGTCACAGAAATGTATCGAGTTTGTTTCAGTTGCCTTCAACACTGGCTGTACTGACTTGCGCTCATCAATCAGAAAAACTTTATTTCTTTTCACCTGCTCATGCAGGGATGTGTAGTGGAAGCTCTCAGCTGTGACATTTCACACCAGCATTTAGCATTGTGGAACTGGACCCATACTAGCACACAGACATCAGAAGGTGCAACAGGTTTGTGACCACTTTTCTCATGTATCCCTGGAAGGATGAAACACAAATATGTCTTTTGCTCAGAAATGTTTTTCTTTCAATACATTATCATGTCCACAGTCTACCACAGGAAATCACAGTTCAGTTTTTTGAAACGGCATCAGTCCCTTTGAAGTGTTGCCCTCTGAAATTCCCTTGGCACCCATCAAAAGTGACATTCCATATCCAATCAGGGATTTTAGATAGTGAATGAATTTATTGTAGCCATCTTTTGGTTTGTATGCCTTCCTTTTAAGAACACATGTTGTACTTAATAGGGCAATATATAGACCTTGCGGTCCAACCATAATCCCAAGCTAAACTAGTCCCACCTGCCTGCACTTGACCTATATCCCTACAAACATTTCTTATTCATGTACTTATCTAAATGTATTTTAAGCCATGCAACTATATCCACATCCACCATTTTCTCTGGAAGCTCATTCCACACATGAACCACTCTCGTGAAAAAAAAAATTGCCTCGTGTCCTTTTTAAATCTTTCTACTCTCACCTTAAAAATATGCCACCTAGTCTTGAACTCCCAGCCCTAGGGAAAATATAGCAGCCTTTTACCTTATCTATACCCCTCATAATTTTAAAAGCCCCTATAAGGTCACCCCTTAACCTCCTGTGCTCCAGTGAGTAATTTGTAGTTACAATCTGTTTCCAAAGTATGTGTCACAGGAATCATTACTAGGGCCTCAACGTTTTACAGTTTATATAATTTTGATGAAGTGTCTGAAAGTAGATTGCTAAATTTGCTGCTTTAGGAAAAATGTGAAGGCTTTGGAGAGGGTACAAAAGAGTTTTCCTATAATGGTTTCAAAGATGAAGGATTACAGGAACATTAATATAAAAAGCTCACGTTATTCTCAGTATGGGAAAGGCTAAGGAAAGGCTCGATGGAGATATTTAAAATGATGAAGGCTTTTAATACAATAAATAAAGAGAAACAGCTTCAAATCATGAAAGGTCAATAACCAGAGAGGTGCAATTTTAGTGGTTAGCAAAACAATCAGAGGAAATTTGAGGGAAAATATTTTTACATTAGGATTTGAAAGTTGAGTGGTGGGTACAAATATAATAGTAGTCTTCGAAAAGCAATTAGTCGATACTTGAAGGATTAACAAAACATTACAGGGATATGGGAAAACAGTACGAAAATGGAGCTAACTGGATTGCTAACTGAATTCAAAAGAGCTGGTAGAGCATCAATAGGCCAAATGGCCACATTCTGTACTGTACTGTTCTGGGGTTGTACAGCATTGTTAATCATGGAAATGAAGAAGAATTCAAGCATGCAGGCATTAGGAACAGTTTGTGTTTTTTTTTTGTGCAAATTATTGAGCAAATGAGTTGAGGTTTTGTTGCGAGAGATAGTAGGAACTGCAGATGCTGGAGAATCCGAGGCAACAAGGTGCAGGGCTGGATGAACACAGCAGGCCAAGCAGCATCATAGGAGCAGAGAGGCTGACGTTTCGGGCCTAGACCCTTCATCAGAAAAGCTTTTCTGATGAAG
>NC_063339.1:18541225-18565045 GCF_021869965.1 Rhincodon typus
CTTTTCTGATGAAGGGTCTAGGCCCGAAACGTCAGCCTCTCTGCTCCTATGATGCTGCTTGGCCTGCTGTGTTCATCCAGCCCTGCACCTTGTTGTCTCTGAGGTTTTGTTGTATCAGGCAGCACTGTGCCAAAATGAAGAAAAGTGATATGACATGCACTTCTTGGCCCTCAAACAAGAAAACTTGCAACTTTTGTGTTTCTTTAACTAATTTTACTCAACCTGTACCAAGTGCAGGTCTGTTTATGTGAACGGCTATCCCAATTCCACACACTCCGCCACTTACTCCCATACACATTTGAGCATATTTACGCTCAGTTTAATCTAGCTTGGTTGAATGGGAAATTCATCTATTTGAATATGTTTCTACTGTCTTCAAATTTCAGTTCATAGTGTAAATAAGTTCTTACATTAGCCCTATAAGTTCAATGCCATTACAAAGCTTTGGTCATGCAATCTTTGGTGCAGTGCAAAAAGAGAGCTCTGCTATTGGAGCTGCTTGCTTTCTGATGAGACATCACCTCTGTCATGTGTTCAGAGCAAATTCATCGCTGTATCGAGTTTACCATAGTTCTAGCCAACATTTACCTCTAAAGGAGCACTACGAAAACAGATTACCTGTGTTTGTGCCAGTGCATTTTCTTTCAGGGACTTTTAGTGCACATTATTTTTGCATTACATTATTAACTGTACTACACAATTATTTCATTGGCTCTGAAGTGCTAAGTCAGGATAAACGACCACTTAAGTGCAACTTTTTTCTTAATGAATACATATAGTTCCAACCCTGAGCAGTGAGCTCAGCATCTTAATTGAACTGATCTTGGATTCATTTGATTATTATAAATATAATCCATTCATTAGATACCTGCAACATTTGCAGTGAATTTTGCGGCACTTATTTGAAGATATTCAAATATATGCACTATAGTATATGTAATGATTCGCTATAAACAAATCTAATGCAAGTTAAATCATTTGCTAAGTAGAAAACAAATACCTGATATCCAAAATAAACACAGAAATTGGAAATACACAACTTTAAAGAATTTAGTGAAGTAAAAATGAACACTTTTTATTGTATGTAACACAGTAAATGTTTGACTCATTTCACAAACTGCACCTGCAGTATCTCTTGAGTTTAGTCTGGCTCATTTTCTCTCAATATATTGTTTTAATGCAATTTGTAAATATAAATAATAGATCAAAGTTGACATTATACAAAGCGCAAAGCAAATTGGTTTCTTTCAATACAGTATTTTTTTCAAAAGTGATACACTATTCAAGAAATCTGCAAAGCATTTCAGTTTGGAAATTACAGGATGTACAATACTGTTGCAATTTTTCTTCATACAGCACACTTTGCTCTCAGGTGCCTCAAAACAAGTACAATGCAAGTGACATTAACATATATATATATATTCAATGTCAGGCATATGGCCTAGGAGTTTGAGACAGTTACCAGCCCCTTACTGCAGAATGTCAGGTGGGCCTTACTCTGTGGCCTTTCTCTATTGTGCTTTTGCAGTTATTGCCTTAAGCTTTAGTGCTTCCTTTAGCATGTAATACTGGAGCTTGGAATGCGTTAGTCTGTAACACCCAGCCCATTCATTCCTGCATTTTTTTTCCAAACTGTTCTTTAATCCAAAGTTTGAAAAATTATAGTATTAAACATCTTGACTTAAAAATTAAAGAAAGTGCAACAAAATTCAACTTGTCTCTGTTGAGCAAGTTCCACAAATGGGTGCCTCCATATGATTGTAATACAGATTGCATGTCCCCAATCTGACACCCTCAACACTCTTAATATTTACAATATATATTCATTCATATAGAGCTTGTGGGAAAAAGTTTCAAATTGAAAATTTCAAAGAGTGCAGTAGAAATACCATGTTCTGCTCTAAAAATTCCCCTCAATACAGTATTTCCCTTTTCCAAAAAATGTCCATTTTTGATAAAATTTGTAAAATTACATTACAGTACAGTTTGACTTGAAAAATTCAAATTTTGCAATAAAATTTTATTTATCTCCATACAGCATGTTCTACAGAATCACACGATCACAGAACGGAGACAGTGCAGAAAGAGACCATTCGGTCTACTGTGCCTATACCAGCTCTACTATCTAGAGTTAATCTCCTGCCTTTTCCCCATGCCCCTGCGCACCATTACTATCCAAAAGAAAATATCCAATATGCCCTCTTCAATACCTCAGTTGAACCCGCCCCCATTACATTTCCAGGCAGTGCATTCCATGTGCCAGCAATTTGTTGTGTGAAAGAAGTATTTTCTCACATCACCCTAGCTTCAGTCGTGCATCATTTTAAATCTGTGCCCTCTCGCTGTTGTTTCTTTTACAAATGGAAACAGCTACACTCTATCTACTCTGTTCCGCCCGTTCATGATCTTGAAAATCTCAATCATATCTTCTCTCTTCTCCGGGGAGAACAGTCCTAAATTCTTGAATCTATCCTCGTAACTGAAGTTTCTCACACCTGGCATCATTCTAGTAAATAACTTCTTCACTCTCTCCAATGCTGATTAATGTTGACATGCTTTATAGAAGCTTCTGTGCTAATCCTGACTAGTGAGCTCCCATAGTCCAGCAATTTCTCTGAAAAATCTGGCAAAGACCTGGTCCTGAATTACAGACCTGGAACCTGCATTCTTAATATTTATCTTCTTAGAGTATTATCTTAGAATCCCTACAATGTGAGAACAGGCCCTACGGCCCAACAAGTCCTCACCGACCCTCAGAGCATCCCACCCAGACCCATCCCCCCTGCCCCTATGATGCTGCTTGGCCTGCTGTGTTCATCCAGCCCTGCACCTTGTTGTCTCGGATTCTCCAGCATCTGCAGTTCCTACTACCCCCTATAACCCACCTAATCTACACATCCCTGAATTATGGGCAATTTTGCATTGCCAATCCACCTAAGCTGCACATCTTTGGTTTATGGGAGGAAACCGGAGCACCCGGAGGAAACCCACGCAGACACGGGGAGAATGTGCAAACTCCTCACAGACAGTCGCCCGAGGGTGGAATAGAATCCGGGTCCCTGGCGCTGTGAGGCAGCAGTGCTAACCACTGAGCCACCGTGCCGCCCTAAGGTGGCAGCCCAAGGACAAAACTGGAAATTGCCAAAAATGCACCTGAAATAAACTTTTCTGTGGATGCTTGTACCACTCTAATTTTTTGACTTTCACAGTGTACATTTTTTGTCAGACACACAGCCTGTGAGATGCTACAGTCTCCAGCCCCTTGGTGAACTATTGTTAAAAGGTTTTAGATAGTGACCTTTCTCCACTGAACACCAGCAGCAGCTGCTCCAAGCATCCCCCAGCACATGGTCATGTAACTTATAATGTGCCAATCTACACTACTCAGTCAGAGACAACTCTTTACCTTGGAAGGCCAACAAGTTTTGGGCTGACTAAGATGTGTTTTTCACTGAACTGATGGCTGTCCAGGAGCAGTTGATGTTTGTCTGTTTGTGTGTCGTTGGGCACAGCCTATAGAGCTGTGAACAGATGCTCAGGATGAACTTTGACATAATCTCTCTCCAGACCTTCTTTGCAAAGGTATATTTCGCAAGGAGGTGAACAACACCCTCTTCTCCAGCAACCTTAAGGCAACATGTGGAGGGGTAATACTCCAGGTGTGATAGGAAAGAACTTTTTTACCACCAGCCAAGCTGCCTCAATGCAGTATTGGTTGAATAAATAGTGCAAACATATCCACTTTTCATTGAGAGAATTTGTGTTATTTACACCTACTGTGAAACTACTCACTGTATTGTACCTATGAAATGAATAGAAACTCTAATCTAAAACATAGCCACTAATCATTGCATTCCTTATTATTACTGAAACACTGTCACTGCAAATCCTAACAACATAAAACTCTTCCCCATTCTGTCTTCAAGGATTTATTTTACTTATTTTGTTGATTTGCATCAAATCACAGCAAGATAGACTTAAAAGAGGACTGTGAAATACGGCATTCTGTTGTTCATGCAGAATAATGCAGGGTCTGGAGTGAATTACAAGGCAGTTATTCAATCAAGCCATACCAATGTTCCTTGAGAGGTTTATGAACATCAGCAGAATCCCCAATATTGAATTACTATTTTTGAGTCACTACTTACTGGTTTATATAAGAAAAAATTGTTGTGAACTCTTCTCCCTGTTGTGCTTTAGGCTCCTGGCGTGTTAGAGAGAGTAATAATAATGATATTGGCATCAGCAGGACTTATATATTGCTCGGTATAATGAGCTTTACAGGATTACAAATAAGTGCTCACAATTGCTGTATGACTGATATTGTATCATTCAACTGAAACTTGCCTCCCATTATGTCGATTGCAACTTCAGTTAAGCAAATGAGTACTGTTCTGAAGTTCACAGGTAATTCACTTGTCTCGCAGATTTTTCTTTTTTGGTGTCAGTGACATGCTGCCATTTCTCTTCAAACAATTAAAGTCCTTCCTTGAGCGAGTGTTATTTGTTGAAATCAATCCATGAGGTGGCGAGGGTAGTTTTGCAGACTGTACCCTGCTGTGCAGTGCAGTGCAGTAACCGGGATTGTCACGTCGATCCTGGCTGCATTTGTGGCATGGAGGGAAGCTAATTGGATTTGTTGTCACCTCTGAAGCTGCCAGGAGCACATGTCTAGTTGGGTTACAGATGAAGACATCACTGATACAGGCTTGGGGACGTTTCAGCTGCTCCCAGCGCTGCTAATGGAGTGGTGTTGATTTACTGTTTGAACGAAAGCAGCACAAGCAAGCTGTTCACAGGTTCTATTCCAAATAACAGAAAAAAAAAGATTATGCTATACAGCGACTTACTGCAGTGTTGATGCTGTGCGGTGTCAGAAATCCCCCTCTTACTGTAGCTGTTCTGCAAATTTGTAGTTGATACCGTTTCATACACGATGTGACCATGGAGGGAAAATCTGATTCTTCGCTGCAGTGATCTGCATTGGGTTGGTTTGGAGGATGTTCTTTTATTAAAATAGCAAAGTTTCAGTTTGGCTGGAATTCCAGAGATTTTACTCTTTAAGTTGTATGGTTATCCCCATTTGGGCTACATTGCATGATCTCTAACTGCTGTATTTCACAACGTTGCCTTAGCTTTAATTTATTTTGTTTAAATCCAAACGTAAATATTAAAAAAAACACACAATCCCTTATGAAGGACAAAGATACTAGTATTTTGAAGTTACAGCTCTTGCTATCCTTGAATACTGTTTAATAGCGTTCATGCAGTTTTAAGCATAGCTATGTTTGTATTTATGTATTAGTTTGTACAGTATTTGTCGACTTTTTGCCTGTGCCCTTCATCACAACTTAAGTTCTCAGGGTTGATGATATTTAAGTATTTTGGTTGGATGCCAGTGTAATTTGCATTGGGTGTGGTTACCCATTCTGGCTAGGTAACAGGGATGGTGCATGCAATGTATACTAGCTTGATGGAGTAGCAGGTCTGTGGTGCTGTCCCAGTCATGAAACATTGTTTTGAAAAAACTTTTAAGTTTTTCTAGGTTTATCAGGACTCTGGCCTTTCGAAACTGAAATATCTCTTAATGATCCTTAGCAATAGTGGCACTGAAGGTACATTAACCTTAGCAGTGCAACACCATATCTCTCCATCTTCAAGACTGTCTACTTTCACCTTCATGACATTGTCAATCTCTCTGCCTCTGCCTCAGTTCATTTTCAGCTGCTGGAACCCTCATCTGAACCTTTGTTAAATCTAGTCTTGACTATTCCAAACCTTTCTTGACCAGACTCCAAGGTTCCACTTGCGTAAATTTGAGCCTTCCAAACCTCTGCTGTCCGCAACATTCCTCGCACCAAATTCCTTTTACCTGTCACTCCTGTGATTTACACAGCCTCCTGGTCTGGAATTGTCTTACTTTTACATTTTCATTCTTGCTTTTAAATCTCTCCCTATCCTTGTTCCTCCTCATTTCTATATCCTCATCTGGCCCTGTAGCCTTCTATGATCTTGGTGTTCCTCTTGCACAACCTGAGTTTCCTTACTTCACACTTGGTGACCTGGTCTTCAGCTGCTAAGTTTTAAACTTGCAATTTTTTTCCCAAACATCTATGGCTCTGTGACGTGACCCTCCTCCTTAAAGACACCCTTTAAGCTGATCTCTATAACAAAGCTTTTGTTCACCCATCCTAATCTCATGCCTTTTCATGGCACTTTGTCTGATAATGCCCCTATGAAGTGCTTCAGGACCTTTTACTTGCACTAAAGCATTAAATAAATATAAATTGGTGTTGTCATTGTAAGGGTGCATAATACCCAGGTTAGGGTCAGCTGTAACCCAGTTGCTAACACACTCATTTTTCTGAGTTTTGCGGCTATGCACTTGAGTTCCGCTCCAGAGATTTGGAACAAAAAATCTTGGCTGATATTTCAGTGCAGCACTGAGAGAGCACCACAAAATCGTAGGTGCCATCTTAAGATGAAATGTTTGTATAAGGCATTGTCTGTGCTCTCAAGTGGATGTAAAAATTCTTTGGGGCACAATTTCAAAAAAACAGTAAGGGAGTGTAGAAGTTACCATCTTTTATAAAAACTCACTACTTATAGTTTTTTAAATGTAAAGTACAAGAAAGCAAACTGACTCATTCAAAATGTTATGCTTAATGGAGTTAACTTTTGTTATCATAATTACATATTTAACATATGCACAGTATTCAAATGGTTACAGCACATCATTAACCTGAAATCATTTAAAAGGTTACTTCTTCTCCTTGCAGGAGGTCTCCCTGGTATTTTGGCCGATGATTAAACCCTCAATTAATGTAACCAAAACAGATTAACTTGTTATTATCATGTTGCTGTCCTTGGGATCTTTTTGTGGGATACAGGGCCAGTATGACAGTGGCCAAAGAACTTTCTCACAGAAAGGGCCACTGCTTCCAAGAGAGGAGGAAAATTGCATTTAACATTTCGAAAAATATAGGAAGTATAAATAGATAAACCAAGGCCCACTGATTATTCTAAAAATATTTTGCACTTTTTCCCCAATTGAAATCATTGCACTTGTAAAGCTTAATATGTTAGCCTTGAAAGCAGGACTATTTGAGACAATTATTATACTGGTATAGTTTAACACAGTTATAAGGAATCTCAGAAATATTCACTACTTTCTAACGCGGGCTCATTACAACAATGAATATTTCTAACTTAATAACATTATTCTATTACTCTGAATATTTGAAGACTAAATGGAACAACATCAACAGAGAAATTAATTACAGAGAAAAAGAATAGGTCACAGTCTGAACAGTGAGTTATTAATGGAAATTCACATTTGCCCTTAGTTGAGGAACTGAATTTTCACCTAACAGGTGGTCTACCAAGGCAATATTGTGCAGTGTTTCCTTAAAAGCAAATATCTGTCGATCATTCTAATTTACAGTAATGATAACTGATATTCAATTCAATTCTATTCTATTCTATTCTCATACATTCCTTCTGCATTTTACCTGAAAACTGGTAGCTTCTAGCACCTTTGATGAAAGGGTTTTTTCTGAAGAAAAGGTTTTTCTGAAGGGTCCCGACCCGAAACATCAGCTTTCCTGCTCCTCTGATGTTGCCTGGCCTGCTGTGTTCCTCCAGCTCCACACTGTGTTATCTCAGACTCCAGCATCGGCAGTTCTTACTATCTTTGATGAAAGGGTGTTGATTTGTAAGTAAAAACAAAGGTGATAGTTTAGGAAGGATAATGTTTCATTTTTACCACAAATTTTAAAGAAAATATTTATTTACAGAATGTGGGCTTTGCTAGCAAGACCAGTATGCGTTCCTCCTTCCTATAGAAATTCGTGGTTTGTTCGACCACTACAAAGTTGTTAAGAGTCAAGAACATTTCTGGAATCTCGAGTCTCAGGTGTATAATTAGAAAGTAAGAAGCAACTTAACGGAAACAATTCCTTGAGATTCTTGGGAAAATAAATGTTACCTCATGGGAGAATCTGGAATCGGGGGTCATCGTTTAAAATTCATGATTTTAAGCTGAGATAACGCAACTTTTTTTTCTGCAAGCTGTGCGTGTTTGGAATTCACTTCCTCAAAAGGAGGTGGAAGCAGCATTCCTGAATATTTTTAAGGCAGAGGCATTATAGATTCTTTGTTAAACAAGGGGACGAATCATTACCAGGGTAGATAGGAATATAGCCTTCGAAAGATACAATCAGATCAACCAAGATTTTATTAGATTGCAAAATGGGTTCAAGGAGCTGGATGGCCTACTCCTGTTCCTTGTTCATATGTTTAAATGGACCAGACTGGACACAGGCAGCAGGTTTCCTTCTGTAGAGTGTATTAGTGAATCAGATTTAATTTTATGAAAATCCTGTAATCTCATTGTCTGATATTTGCTTTTTTAAAAAATTATTACAGATTTATTTAATTAACTAAATTTAAATTTCCCAGGATTCATGGTGGGGTTTGAACTCACAGCAGGTTCTCGGATTACTAAACAAATAACATAACCATTATGTTATGATACCTCTGTCTCAAGTTTCACAGGGGAGGAGACAGTGTCGAGAAGCTGGAATTCATTCTGGTAGACCCATAGAATGTGCACAATCAAGCCCAGTTTCAGGATCTAACATCCTGTGTCCTTAGGTCCTTTAAAAAAGTCAATCTTTTAACCATGGCACCTGAAGCCGGAGTTAGGCCCTTTACTGATGCTAACACTGGGTCACATCAGGCTGCGCTGACTGAAGTAAACATCCAATTTACTCTGGATCAGATTGTCTGAACATAGATGCCTGCACTGAAAATGCATGGCTAGTTAATTTATTTTATAAATTTATGAGTAGCCAGGAGGAGCAGATGTGCTCCCAAATAATAATAAAAGCTATTGGATGCCAAGTAAATCTCAATATGGTTTCATAGTTTAACAATACCATAAAAACATAGAGATATGATGTTTTGATTTTGCACTGACTTGAATTAGGGGCAAATGACAATTGACGATTAGCACAACTTTGTGCAAAAACAGGATGTGGATTATAGAATTTTTGATAGATTGTGGGTGATTGTAAGTTGGGATATTGTTTAATTAAGCATTGGAGAAATTGACTGTGGCATTGACTACAGAAGCAGCGCTAAGAGTGAAGTGTGACAGTAATGGATATTGTTGTGGAGGTGGAAGTAAACAGTCTCAGTAATAGACTTGATTGTTTGATTAAATGACTTATTGTTGTAACATGTACTGTGATAGAATGAAAAGTTTTTTTTTGTGTCATACAAACAGATCGTACCAAAGCAAGGGCATCAGGGTAGCAGAACAGAGTGCAGAGTACAGTGTTAAAGCACAGAGACGATGCAGAGAGAGCGATATCAGAATTAACATCTGAGAGATCTGTTCAAAAGTCTGATAGTGACAGGGAAGAAGCTGTTCTTGAATCTCTTTGTACATGTATTCAAACTTTTATATCTTCTGCTTGACGGAAGAGGGTGGAAGAAAGGAAAACCAGGGTGAGAAGGTGTCTTTGATTATGGAGTTTCATACTTGGCTCGAGGCCAAAAAGGACATTATCCATCATCCGATTGAACTGGAGGATGTAGTCAGGGAATGGGAAGGAATTATTGGCAGACTCTTGAAGTTTTGATAAGATTCAAATGAAACCGCTTTAGTCCTGTCAATTTTAGAGGGGAGGAATTTCTTAGATATTCAGAGCTTGATGCAGTCCCGGCAGTTTGGCAAGCTAATAAAAATTCTTCTTTCCTTGAAGTTCATCTCAGTACTTTTATAAAGTATCCTGCGACAGTTCCTTGCACATGGGGGTACTTTGTACCATGAGTTGCTACCTCCACTTACCTTCCCACTTTACGACTGTGAGAATCAGAACGTGTTAGGTCAGCTGTCCTGAAGTTGCCTATGACTTTGAGCTGAGGTGAATTGCATTATCACAATTTTACACATGTTCATCATTCACCCTTAATCATCAATTTTCTTTATTAATGAATGGCGTTGTGACCTAGGCTGTAGTGTGAATTAGCCACATTTCAACCAATAATAATTCCCCTATTGCATAATGCAACCTACATTATTATGTTTGTAGGCACAATATATGTTGAAGGAAAGAAATACTTATATCTATAAAAGATTATTATCTATAAAAGTAGTTTTTGAAGGACATTTGGTACTGTTTTGTAGGCTTATGGTAATTATTTAACTTGCAGCAAGACCTGAAAAAAATAGGCAAATTAACACCTAATTTTTGTGTAATTGTTGGTTTGAGGTGCATAAATTTTCAGATGTAAAGTACAAAAAATAGTCAATGGACTGTCAATTAAACTCTGATGGGGCACACATATCATATGATTTGGGCAGTTTTGCAGCCTTGGATTAAGTTACTCCCTGAGTCCAATATTATCACAATCAAAAGGCAAATAAAATGTTACTATGTGCATCCATTAGACACTTTGTTCCCTGCAGAAGGCCTTGGGTGTGCCTCATGCTCTCTCCCTAAGACTCTCCAGGCATAGTGCCTGCCATTTATAAAACACAGAACAGTACAGTACAGGAACAAGCCCTTTGGCCCAGCATTTTTGGGCTTGCCATGATGACATTTTAATCCCATCAGACTACACAGGTCCATATCCTTCTATTCCCTACCTGTTCATGTGTGTGTCTAAATGCCTCTTAAACTTTGCTATCAAATCTCCTTCTATCACCTCCCCGAATAGTACGTCCCAGGCATCTGCCACTCGTAGTGTAAAAAAATTTTCTTTGCAAATCTCCTTTAAAATTTCCCCCTGTTATCTTAAACATTGTATTTGACATTTTTACCCTGGGAAAAAGACTAAGTATCTACACTTCCATGCCTCCCATAATTTTAAATATTTCTAATAAGTTGCCCCTCAGCTTCAGATGCACTAGAAATTTGTCCAACCTCTCCTTATAGTTAATACACTCCAGTCCAGGCAACATCTGGGTAAATTTCTTTTGCACCCTCTCCACAGCCTCCACATCTTTCCTACAGTGTGGTGACCAGAACTGCACACGAACCTCCAAATGTAGACTAATTTAAGTTTTATACAGATGAAACATGACTTGCCAACTTTCATACTCAGAGCCCAACCAATGAAGGTAAAGCAAATCCTATGCCATCTTTACCACCTTATTCACTCGTGTTGCCACTTTCAGGGAGCTGTGGAATTGCAGCACAAAATCCCTCTGTATATCAATGCTCCTAAGGGTCCTGCCATTTACTGTATACTTTCCTCTTGCATTTGACCTCCCTCTACATTAAACTCCATCTGCCATTTCTCTGCCCAACTATCCAACTGATCTCTCCTACTGTATCCTTTGACAACCTTCCTCGCTATCCACAACTCCACTAAATTTCATGTCACCTGCAAACTTACTAAGCAGACCACCAACATTTTTGTCCAAATCATTTATATGTATTAGAAACAACTGAGGTCCCAGCACTAATCCTTATAGAACACCACTGGTCACAGAGCTCCAGTCAGAAAAACACTCCTTCACAACTAACCCCTGCTTTCTGTGACCAAGCCAATTTTGTATCCAATTTACCAAGTCACTGCAGATATATTCATTTCAATAGATTTCTGCCAGGATCCTGTTTACATCTCATTTTGTAATTGGACTCAGATGATCACTGTCCTTTGTGTTCTCAAAACAGAAAGAAAAGGTTTCCTTTTAAACTTTTTCCCTGCTTTCTCCCATCCTTTCCTGAAAGCATTGTTTCTTGTCGAATGTTGAACATGGTTGCCTTTTAGCATCTTATTTTATTTTAGTGGGATATGGGAGTTGTTGGTGAGACCAGCATTCATTGTCCATCCCTAATTGTCTTCAAACCTTGTAGCTTGCTATGTCAATTGAAAAGCTTGTTAGAGTCCACCACATTGCTGTGGATCTGGAGTCACATGCAGACCAGACCAGGTAAGGGTGGCAGATCTCCTTCCCTAAAAGACACCAGTAACCCCAGATTGTTTTCTGTGATCATTGACAATGATTTCCTGGCTACCATTAGTTGGTCTAATGATCCCATGTTAGAGTTCACTTTCAGCTCTACAAAATCAAATCTCATATTTACGCATTATGGCAATAACATAAAGTTTACTTATCAAACCATATTGATGTTGCTTATGCTTGTAACAATGCAAACATGTGGGAGCTGCTTTAACTGTGTTCCGTCATGTGAGTGGTGGAGATGAGAGTTCTGGTCTGCTGTATCATATGATGTATCATTTGACCAACTGTTTCTAAAAATCCCAGACT
The DNA here is from genome assembly GCF_021869965.1 of Rhincodon typus. Taxonomy (NCBI): domain Eukaryota; kingdom Metazoa; phylum Chordata; class Chondrichthyes; order Orectolobiformes; family Rhincodontidae; genus Rhincodon; species Rhincodon typus. The sequence goes on from NC_063339.1 coordinate 18,553,515, forward strand.
CATTAATTGAATTCAAATATTAGAAGAATGGTAGGATTTGAACCTATGCACCCTATATCACTTGCCTGGGTCACTAGATTGCCAGCTCAGTGGCAATACTGCTGCACCACTGTCTCCCTTCTATCAGCCTACCATCTTATGACTCCCAGTATCAGCATCAAGCATTCTCAGGACATATTTTAGACAGCCAGAGTTAAGTTCCTTCCAACAATGTGTTACTTACCACTTTCCTCAGTGGTTATACCATTCCCACTTTCCATTCCCAAATCAGTTTGTCTGAGTGGCATTGAGATTAGTGCCAAAATTGGGTAGCATTAATGCTAGGCACTAGAATGGAGATGTGCAACCACATTTCAGATAAGACTGTGATTGTAAATTAAGGCAGTAGTTTTCAAAAGATTCTTTCATGGATCATGTGCATGGGGCAAAAAAAAAATGGATAATGTACCGGTCCATCCTACTGCTTTCAGCTGCCACCACAAAAAAAGCTTGTCAGAATTCATGGGAGGAATGGCACAATCTTTGATGGCACACTAACAAAGTCACTTCTGGTTCCAAGCTGAAAAACTTCAATCCCCTGTTAGCATCCACACAAAGCCAGATCCTGACCCTTTTTTCAGCTCTACAAAATTAAATCTCACATTTGCATGTTGTGGAAGTGACATAATCAAACCGCATGGTTGTTTCTCATGCTTGCAATGACTCAAGCCAAACATGTGGGAGCTGTTCTAAATGTGTTCCAACATGTGAGCGTTGAGAATGCGGGTTCTGGCCTGCTCTCTCATATGGTCTCAGCCATGGTGTTGTGTGCCAGTAGTTTACACTGATCACTAATTGATTGCGCACCATACTTTGAGAACCACAAAATGCACTGCATAGGCGTCAAGCAAATGGTGTATCTGAATGTCGAAGGAAAATAGTTCTTGGTCTAGTCAAGCAAGACCATGGTCAAACAGGGATATAACCACACATATTCAAGAATATCATCTGATTTCAGTTCCGGGGTTTGGCCATGGTCAGCCATGGAGGTTTGGGCAATAATTTCAAGGGACTTATCAGAAGCAGGCCGTGCTATGTTAGGGAAAGTAGGAAACTCAAGTGTGGGGATTGGAACCATTATGTTGAGACACTGAAAGGGGACAAATATTCATAAAGCAAGGTAAGGCATGGGGTACAGTAGGAGCTGGGGATTTTGCAAATCACCCTCACCCTGGCAAAGGGAAGAACTAAGTGAGATGAAAGTGTCTGGATGTCTGGAAGAGCTGATTGTGGCAGTTCAGAAGCAGGAGAGATGGAGGTGTGTCTCCAGTGAGTGAGTAGGAAGTACAGAGGGCAGGAAGTGCTGGTAATTTAGGAGAACTATGTGAGTGAGAGCCATGATGTGAAGATAGCCTGTGTAACCATGAGACTGGTGGCCTATTAGCCTTGGAGGAAGGCATGTGCAATGACAGAGTGACAGTATGAAGTAGCAGACAAGTGATGGTGACACTGACCTTTGCAGAGCGTTTCTTTTTAATTCACTCATGGGACACTAGTTGCCCCTGAGAAAGTAATGATGAGCTGCCTTCTTGAACCGGTGCAGTTCACCTCCTGTAGGTTGGTCTCCAATGTCCCTTGGGAGGGAATTCCAGGATTTTGACCCAGCGACAGTGAAGGAACGGCAATATATTTTCAAGTCATAGAACATAGAACATAGAACATTACAGCGCAGTACAGGCCCTTCGGCCCTCGATGTTGCGCCGACCTGTGAAACCAATCTGAAGCCCATCTAACCTAAACTATTCCATTATCATCCATATGTTTATCCAATGACCATTTAAATGCCCTTAAAGTTGGTGAGTCAACTATTTTTGCAGGCAAGGCATTCCACGCCTTTACTACTCTCTGAGTAAAGAACCTACCTCTGACATCTGTCCTATATCTATCACCCCTCAATTTAAAGCTATGTCCCCTCGTGCTAGCCATCACCATCCGAGGAAAAAGGCTCCCACTGTCCACCCTATCTAATCCTCTGATCATCTTGTATGTCTCTATCAAGTCACCTCTTAACCTTCTTCTCTCTAACGAAAACAGCCTCAAGACCCTCAGCCTTTCCTCATAAGACCTTCCCTCCATACCAGGCAACATCCTGGTAAATCTCCTCTGCACCCTTTCCAATGCTTCCACATCCTTCCTATAATGCAGTGACCAGAACTGTACGCAATACTCCAAGTGCGGCCGCACCAGAGTTTTGTACAGCTGCAACATGACCTCATGGCTCTGAAACTCAATCCCTCTACCAATAAAACCTAACATACTGTACGCCTTCTTAACAACGCTATCAACCTGGGTGGCAACTTTCAATGATCAATGCACATGGACACTGAGATCTTTCTGCGCATCCACACTACCAAGAATCTTACCATTAGCCCAGTACTCTGTATTCCTGTTACTCCTTCCAAAGTGAATCACCTCACACTTTTCCGCATTAAACTCCATTTGCCACCTCTCAGCCCAGCTCTGCAGCTTATCTATGTCCCTCTGTAACCTGCAACATCCTTCCGCACTATCCACAACTCCACCAACTTTGGTGTCATCCGCAAATTTACTAACCCATCCTTCTACGCCCTCATCCAGGTCATTTATAAAAATGACAAACAGCAGTGGCACCAAAACAGATCCTTGAGGTACACCACTAGTAACTGAACTCCAGGATGAACATTTCCCATCAACCACCGCCCTCTGTCTTCTTACAGCTAGCCAATTTCTGATCCAAACCGCTAAATCACCCTCAATCCCATGCCTCCGTATTTGCTGCAATAGCCTACCATGGGGAACCTTATCAAACGCTTTACTGAAATCCATATACACCACATCAACCGCTTTACCCTCATCCACCTGTTTGGTCACCTTCTCAAAGAACTCAATAAGGTTTGTGAGGCACGACCTACCCTTCACAAAACCGTGTTGACTATCCCTAATCAAATTATTCCTTTCTAGATGATTATAAATCCTAATCTCTTATAATCCTTTCCAACACTTTACCCACAACCGAAGTAAGGCTCACTGGTCTATAATTACCAGGGTTGTCTCTACTCCCCTTCTTGAACAAGGGGACAACATTTGCTAGTCTCCAGTCTTCTGGCACTATTCCTGAAGACAATGACGACATAAAGATCAAAGCCAAAGGCTCTGCAATCTCCTCTCTAGCTTCCCAGAGAATCCTAGGATAAATCCCATCCGGCCCAGGGGACTTATCTATTTTCACACCTTCCAGAATTGCTAACACCTCCTCCTTATGAACCTCAATCCCGTCCAGTCTAATAGATTGTATCTCAGTATTCTCCTCGACTACAAGTCAGGATGGTGAGTGGTTTGGAGGGGAACTTGCAGTTGGCGGTATTCCCAGGTCTCTGCTGGCCTTGTTATTCTAGGTAGAAGTGGTCATGTTTTTGGAATGTGCTGTCTAAGAATTTTTTGTGAATTCCTGCTGTGCATCTTGTAGACAGTACACATGTTGCTACTGAGCATCGTTCGTGGAGAGAGTGGATGTTTTTGGACATAGAACTAATCAAGTGGTATGCTTCATCTTGGATGGTGTCAAGCTTTTTGAATGTTGTTGGAGCTGCACACATTCAGGCAAATGGGGAATACTCCATCATACTTCTGACTTGTATCTTGTAGATTGTGGACAGGCTTGGGAGAGTCAGGAGATGAGTTACTCACTGCAGTATTCCTAGCCTCTGACTTCTCTTGCAGCCATTGTATTTATATGGTGAGTCTGGTTAAGTTTCCACTTAATGGTAATCCGAAGGATGGTAACATCATTGAATGTCAAGTGACAGTGGTTAGATTGTCTCTTACTGGAGTTGGTTATTGACTGGCATTTGTGTGACGTGAATGTTACTTGCAACTTGTCAGCCCAAGCCTGAGTATTGTACAGATCTGGTTGCATTTGAGCATGGACTGCTTCATTATCTGAGGAGTCATGAATGGTACTGTACATTGTGCAATCATCGGCGAACATTCCCACCTCTGACTTTATGATGGGGGGAAGGTCACTGATGAAGCAGTTGAGGATGGTTGGGTCTCAAACATTACCCTGAGGAATTCTTGCAGAAATGTCCTAGAGCTGAGATGACTGACCTCCAGCAACCAAAACTATCTTCCTAAATGCCATGTATGACTCCAACCAGTGGAGAGTTTGCCCCGTCATACATACTGATTCAGTTTTTGCTACGGCCCTTGATGCACACCCATCAATGTAGCCTTGATGTCAAGGGCTGTCACTCTCACTTCACCTCTGGAATTCAACTCTTTTGTCCATGTTTGAACCAAGGCTGTAATGAAGTCGGGAGCTGAGTGACCCTGGCGGAACCCAAACTGGGTGTCACTGAGCAGTGCAGAAGGTCATTGATCTTCTTTCTACATTGCTGCATATTCCTTCTCAATGCACAGAAGCAGGTAGCTATCTCAGTCTTGAATCTGCTGCCATCAGCTCCTTTGATAGAAGGAAAGAGAACAGTCTTCCTCTCTACCAGGACCTCCAGGTCCCTGACAGTGAACCAGAGTGGTAACTTCCCTTCCTTGGCCCTATCTCCTACAGCAGAGCAGCAGACCTTGAATGACAGACTCTGGCTTGTATTGTTTCAACTGGTGCATAGCTGGAGTTTTCATGTGGTGCTTACCATGTCAATGCCAAAAGGAACCTACAGTGGTGAGCAATTCCTCCTTATGATCTCATAATTCAAGTGGGTAGGCTGGCATGGAGCTTGGATACATAACTAGCGGGCTGTGACACAGAAGATTTCATGACAGAAGTCACTATGGCCTTCATGAAACTTTCCAAAGTTGGCACTTAGTCATAACTTTGGAAGACTCAGCCTAGTGTTTCTTACGATAGAAGCACAGGAATTAAGAGAGGGAGTAGGCAATTCAGCCCTTTCAGCCTGCTCCACTATTTAACTTCATGTCTGATCTTATCATGGTCTCAACTCTACTTTCCTTTCTGGTCCCCATAGCCCTTTGTTCTGCTTTTCATCAGAAACATATCTGTTTCTTTCTTGAATCTGTTGATTGATTTGGCCTCCATTGCACTCTGGGGCAGTGAGTTCCACAGATTCACAACCCTCTGAGATAAGTAATTTCTCATTTCAGTTTTGAACCTACCTCCTGTCACTCTATACCTATGACTTTTTTTTTAAAGACTATTCCAAAAGGGGGAACATGTGTTCCACGTCCACCTGGAGTCATAGAGATTTATAAGACGGAAACAGACCCTTCAGTCCAAGTTGTCCACGCTAGCCAGCTATCCTTTTCTGACCTACTCCCATTTGCCAGCATTTGGCCCATATCCTCTAGTTCCTGCCTATTCATATACCCATCCAGATCCTTTTTTAAGTGTTGTAATTGTACCAGCTGCCACCACTACCTCTGGCAGTTCGTTCCAAACATGCACCACCCTCTGCATAAAATCATTACCCCTCCGGCCCTTTTTAACTCTTTCCTCACTCACCTTAAACCTATGCCCTCTAGTTTTGGACTCCCGTACCCTTGGAAAAAGACCTTGGCTATTCACCCTATCCACGCCACTCATGACTTCATAATCCTCTATAAGATCACCCCTCAGCCTTCATTGCTCCAGGAAAAAAAGAAGCCCCAGTCTATTCAGCCTTTCCCTATAACTCAAACCCTCCAATCCTGGCAACATCCTTGTAAATGTTCTCTGCAGCCTCCCAAGTTTAATAACATTCTTCCTATAGAAGAGTGACCAGAATTGTCTGCAGTATTCCATCCATCGATCTTATCAATCACCTGTAGCATTTTATATACCTCAATCAGATCTTCCCTCATTTTTCTGAACTCCAGCGAGTACAAGCCAAAGCTATTCAACTACTATTTGTACGACAGCTCTTTCATCATTGAAATCAACCTGGTGAGTGTCCTCTGAATTGCAAGACATGTCTGAACCTTAATATTGTCTCTTTTCTGCTGATTTTTATGAACTCTGCATCTTGAGGGATATTTTTCGTCCCAGCTCATTGCTGCCAGCAATAGGGCAATGCTCCCTGTAAATTCTTTTTGCCGCTGTGTGGATTTCTGGTGTCTGTAGTTGGCAGCAGTTTCTGGAAGTGGAAACCATTCATTGATTGGTGTGTGCAGAGCTTCCTAGCACTTGCCCCAGCCATGATCTCACAGTTTAGAGGGAACGTTGCAGTGGAGTGTCCAATAGGAATTTCTGCATCTAAGGCATTTGGAAGTTAAAGAGGAAGTTTAGGGGAGGAAACCTAGGCAGATCAGATTGAACGAGAACTAACACAAACATACCAATTACTAACATGTGACGACAGTCAATCCTCCTCGCTTTGGCAAATACATGGGATTTAGGATTGAGGAGGAAGAGTAATCCACTCGGCCCTTTGATGGCACATGGAAAAAATTGCCTAGAAATGACACAGATTGCAAATGTTTGTCTTGCTGCTGTTCCAGTTACAATATGTCATATTTTAAGCAGAATGAAAAATACTATGGTAATGGGCAGAGGTCATTGAATGACAACATTGTTAAGATTTCATCGCTCAGGTCTATAGTTCCCAGAAATTGTGGCCAACAACAAATGAGAACTTATGTTCGTGAGAATGTATTGAAGCAGAGTTTGGAGTATTTCTTGAAAGGAAATAGGATATGTTTGAAACTGAGGACTATAAGTGTATCTGGGGGGAATGGTCCAGAAGCAGAATGTCTACTCTTGTTCTTAATTTGTATGTTCTTAATGGGACACCAGGAGATATTTCCAATAGCACCTGTAATGTTTCTGAACTTTCCATAATTGAGTTCTAAGCCAGTAAGTAATTTAGAAATGTTACAAGTTATTTATGTTTGAGATGATATACTTTGTGAGAACTCCTTCAAACAGTCCAATGCTCTTGATGGGATCGCACATTTTGGTTCAGGTCAGTCTGTGAGGCTGGTTTTGTCAAATGCAGACTGACTCTGACTGCACTCCAAATTTGGAGTTGTCTACCTTCACACGCAACCTGAGACAAAGGAGATAAGTAGACAGAGGGGTGCTGTTAGGCCTGCCATCAACTGGGGACCACATCCTGTGCAGTACATCCCAAGAGGAATCTAGGTGTGTTGACAGGTGATGATGTGTGGATTCTGGACAACTGTTGGTACACTCTGTGAATGTTACAACTTTGAGTTTAATCTTAGTGATACCAGTGTTATTGGTGCCATTTCAGTAAGATACTTTTAGTTATTGGTCAAACATCTCCCCTTCTTATTCTACACATCACTTCCCAAACCTTCTGGTTTTCCCTCTCTCTGTCTCTCTCTCTCCCACCCTTGGTTAACCTTATTCTCTTGCACACAGCTGGCCTCTGGTTTACAGAATTCCTCACACATCAGATGTTGCCAAAAACTTAGATAGTCAGCTATGAAAATTCCAGAATTCACATGGTCAAACATCATGTGATCGAACCTCTGGCAAGTGTGAGCAATCCCAGTCTCCTATGTCTTTAGCCTTATTTACACTGAAACAGCAGATGTCTCATTTCAAAAATCTTGATGATTTATATAGAGCCCGCAATTTTAAGAACATATTGAAATCTTTAATGTGTAAGATTGACTAATTAGTCAAACAAAAATAATCTTTCACCAACTATGGAGAGAGGATTGTCGGGCTAATGTTTCATATTGATTGATGAGACTTTGTCAGATCCTTTAATCCTCTCCCCACAGATGATGCCTGACCTATTAAATATTTCCAACATTCTTTGCTTTTAGTTTAGGTTTCTGCCATCTGCACTGTTCTACTTTTTTTTTGTTCTGAAGATAATCTTCCTTTGTTTCTTTCTATATCATACTGTAGCCTGTTAAGTTAGGTGTTAAGTTTCTGCCACTAATTTAAAAGTTCAACCAGTGGACATCAAAGTAAAACAGTACAATATTTCTTCAGATGCCCTCAGCATGTAAGAGTTTGGATGTGAACTAACCTAAGGATACTGGGCAGGCCATTTAGAATTAAGATGAGGAAACATTTCTTCACCCAGAGAGTCATAGAGTCATACAGTGTACAAACAGGCCCTTTGACCTGCCATGTCTCGGCCAACCAACAAACACCAAACTACACTAATCCCACTTATCTGCACTTAGTCCATAGCCTACTGTGCCCTGACGTTTTTAAATGCTCATCCAGATGCTTCTTGAATGTTTCAAGAATACTGTCCCCACCACCCTCTCAGACAGCACATTCCATATATCTCCTACCCTCTGGGTGAAAAAAAATCTCAGATCTCCTCTAAACCTCACCTTAAGCTTATGCCCTCCAGTCTTAGACATATCTGCCATGGGGAAGAGATTCTCACTACCTACCCCTGCCTATGCATCTCATGATTGTGTACACTTCAGCCTCCTCTGCTCCAAAGGAAACAAATCCAGCCTATCCAATCTCTCCTCATTACTGAGGTTTTCCATCCCAGGCAAAATCCTGGTGAATCTCCTCAGCACCATCTCCAGTGCAATCACATCCTTCTGATGGTGTGCCGACCAGAACTGCAGAGTGGTGAGCCTGTGTAATTCTTTGCAACAAAAAGTTGAGACCAAAACGTAGAATGTTTTCAAGAAGGGGATAGATATTGTTTAAGGCTAAAGGGACCAAAGGGTGTGGGATAAAAGTGGGAATGAGGTAGGAATGAGGTACTGAGTTGAATGATTGTACTGAATGGTGGAGTAGATCAAAGGACAATATAGCCCACTACTGTTCCTCTGTTTCTATGTAACTACATTTTCAATTAAATCCATTACTGTTTGCAGGCTGTGGGTATTGGAGCTCTCTCCTCAGTTAAGTGGAACTTTTTTTTCTTCCTTCTCTTCTTTCTACAACCTAGAAGCTCCTAAAACCTAAGCAACATTAACATCTATGTTGTCCTGAATGTCTCATTCTCTGCATCAGCGAAGTCCTGCTTATAACATCAGACCTTGCACAAATTTATAGTCACAGAGTCATAGAGGCCTACAGCCCATTGAGCCCAAACTAAAGGATGAGAGCTAAGTAATAATTCAAAAAACATATCAAGTTATGAAAAAATACAGAGATTATTTAGATACTGGAGTAGGCTTTCAAAGTAACATTTTTAAAAATTCAGTCATGGGATGTGAAAATCATTGACAGAGACAGTATTTGTTGCCCATACCTTGAGAAGGTTGAGGGTGAAGGGCCATCTTTATCTGGGGCAGTCTGTTTATTGCCTTCAAAATGTACAGTCAAATAATGCAATTGTAGATGCAGCAGATTTTTATACCAGATAAGCTGAAAGATCATTTTTCATGTTTCAATCTTCTACTTTGCTTTAGAGATAACACAGTGTGGAGCTGGAGGAACACAGGAGGCCAGGCAGCATCAGAGGAGCAGGAAAGCTGACGTTTTGGGTCGGGAACCTTCTTCAGCAATGGAGGAGTGGGAAGGGAGCTCTAAAATAAATAGAGAGAGAGGAGGGGTAGGGCTGGGGAAGGTAGGTGGGATGGTGATAGGTGAGTGCAGGTAGGGAGTGGTGGGAATTGGTCAGTGAGGTGGGAGGGGTGGATAGGTGGGAGAGAAGATGGACAGTTTGTGTCAAGTCAAGGAGGCCTGGGAGGTCAAGGGAGGGTTGGTCATGGGATGAGGCCGGGGGTGGAGAGATTTTGAAACTAGTAAAATCTGCATGGAGACCATTGCCTTGTAGGCTCCCAAGGCGGAATATGAAGTGCTGCTCCTCCAGTTTCTGGGTCACGTCATTGTGACACTGGAGGAGGCCCAGGATGCTACATTGCTTTGTTGCTTTGTAGTGAGTAGTCCAGGCAATGTGGCATAGCTACAGGCCAGAATCCTGAAGTACTGTCGCCACCTTCAACTTTTATCTCCAAAATGTGTTTTTAAATAAACATCTGACACAGCCCAAAAATGGCTGTGGATAATAATTAAGTGAATGCCAGGATAAAGAAACCCATGGGATATCACACCTACAGATGCAAAGGGAAATTCGAAGGGGGAAGATCCAAGTCAAAACAGGCTGAGTTGTGATCTCTTGTGACTACAAAAATAATAAGGGACCGATGACAGCCTGCACAACAATGTACCATTTTCTGTGGATTATGCCCCAGATTGCAGACACATTTTTTTTGTGCTCTTCCCTGTGAACAATACACAAGAAAATGGGTTAAAAAGCTTCTTTAAACTCTACTGGAACATGACAGTGGGACTGAACATTCTCATGTGTACCAGCTAGCACTCAGGGAGTGAGAGAACTTCTTTATCTGCAGCACAGGAATAACCAAGGTCCCCTATTATTTTTGTAGTCACAAGAGATCACAACTCAGTCTGTTTTGACTTGGATCTTCCCCCTTCGAATTTCCCTTTGCATCTGTAGGTGTGATATCCCATGGGTTTCTTTATCCTGGCATTCACTTAATTATTATCCACGACCATTCTTGGGCTGTGTCAGACGTTTATTTAAAAACACATTTTGGAGATAAAAGTTGAAGGTGGCAACAGTACTTCAGGATTCTGGCCTGTAGCTATGCCACATTGCCTGGACTACTCACTACAAAGCAACAAAGCAATGTGGCATCCTGGGCCTCCTCCAGTGTCACAATGACATCACCCAGAAACTGGAGGTTTGAAAATTAGCATGCTGTGAAGGTCACAGTCAAAGAACGATCACTTGGTTATTCCTGCGCTGCAGGTAAAGAAGTTCTCTCACTCCCTGACTGCTAGCTTGCAGCCAACCTAAAGAAAACCAGGGCAACAAAAGGATTATTGATTATTCTAAATGCTGGAATTCAATCACGGTTGAGAGGAATCAATCTACAAAATCTCAAACAATCTGCAAAACGTTTGTGTGTGCAACTCACTTTTTTAAAGTTTAAGTTTGCCTGGTTAATTTAGCTCCGTTTAAAATGAAAAGGAAGAACTCCTTTCTGTAGTAACCTTGTTGCAACCAACTGAGTATGGGGAAGGGGTGAGGATGGGGATGCAAGGTTAGTTAGTGGTGGCAGGGAGTGTTGAGTAAATAAAGGGGAGCTATTTCTTCTCTCCTCATCGGGGAGCTTAATGGTTTGGGATCAATATTTGAGACATTGGGAAGGCTGCCTGCTCTTTCTCTACATTTTTCCTCTTGAGGTGGTTTCTCTTCTTTATACTTTTCTTCACTTCTGGCCTCAGCGCGGATCCGGTGAGGCGTCATTCCGAACTATGGCGGTCTCTTCGCCTGGTCTCTCAGGGGCACATGGCGGTCTCTTGGCCTGGCATGGCCGTGCCTCAGCTTGGTCTCTCGGTGGCCTGTGATAGTCTCTCAGCCCAGCGTGTCAGTGTCTCAGTGGCCCGTGGTGGTCTCTCAGCCCGGCGTGGCGGTATCTCAGCCTGGTCTCTCAGCCCAGCGTGGTCGTATCTCAACCTGGTCTCTCAGCCTAGTGTGGCAATGTCTCGGCCTGGTCTCTCAGCCCGGCGTGGCGGTGTCTCGGCCTGGTCTCTCAGCCCTGCGTGGCGGTGTCTCGGCCTGGTCTCTCAGCCC
>NC_063339.1:18565445-18580880 GCF_021869965.1 Rhincodon typus
AACAACTTATATTAGTTATCATATTTAAATACCACGGATTGGAGTTCTCAATTACTTGCATGTCATAGAAATTTTTGGGACCAGATATTTTGTTGTTTTGTACCACACTTATATTTTAGAAGTTTGCAGATAGCCAACCTTGAAAAACAATGAACAAAACAGAAGTTGCTGGAAAAACTCAGCAGGTCTGGCAGCATCTGTGAAGAAAATACAGTGACCAGTCACTGGACCCGAAATGTTAACTCTGATTTTCTCTTCACAGATGCTGCCAGACCTGCTGACTTTTTCCAGCAACTTCTGTTTTTGTTCCTGATTTACAGCATCCGCGGTTCTTTTGACTTTTATTTAGAAAAACAATGACTGTGCCTCCCAATGTTATTGAGACATACTGCACTGAGCTGCTCTGTACTGCCAGTAATGCTGCTGTGTAATAACAGGGTTCATCTTTTGTGGAAATATGTTTAAAAGAAAACTGTAAATATTTTATCTCCAGCTTCTCTCTGGAGTCTTGGTCCAGAATGAATTAATCCTCCTCTCTCTGGTTATGTATGTAAATTAAGTGTGCAGAAAGGAAAAAAAAAATACATTTCTATAGTACCTCTCATATCCCAGCATGTTCCAAAGTGCATTACAACTAATTAGTTGATTTAGAAGTGTAATCACTGATGTTTTTCAGGCAAATACAGCAATCTATTTGAATACGTCAAGGTCTCACAAAACAATAATGAGATAATTGCTGTTCTTGTTTAAATGTTGACCAGGGCACCTCAACTGCTCTTCAAATAATATCATAAGACCAATTATATTCAGTTGAGAAGACAGAAGGAGCCTTGGTGTAAAATCTTATCCAAACTATTGAATGTCTCAAGGTGTTACACTCCTGGAAGTCATCAGAGTGAGCTTTGAGCCCACCGTCTTCTATTTCATCAATGGCTCTGCAAACCAATGATGATGCATGATTAAGATTTGGAGCAGGGCATTTATTGAGAGCCAGTTTATAGGCAGGAGAGATAATGGTGTCCCGGTAATTGTTGCAATAATAATAAAGATGGACCCATTGATATTCAACTTCCATCGTCTGATTTTAATACCTGACACCTTCATGGACCCAAGTTTTGAAGAAGACAAATGCTGATCTAAAATGGCTGCTGTGATCACCTGACCACAGATTGAGGCAAGTCCAGGAAACCCATGTGAAAGCTCTCAATTGGCTGCACTGAAATTACCATTCCATTCCAAAGACCAGACAATTAAATCAGCATTAAGAAATTTGTATCTCTCATTCACTTCATAATTGTATGATAAATTCATGCATTGGATAATGAAAGGTTGTTTTATGAATATTCTGCTTAAAAAGACAATGGAGCTAGATTTGGGAATATACAAAGGAACCACATTTCAATAACTTGCTTAACAGAGCAGAGAGAGAGGAAAAAAATGAATTCAAAGCAACAGAGCCTGGAAGTCTTGCTCTTTCTGTCTCCCTCTCTGCCTAATCTCTCAAAAGAAGCACCCTGTGAAAAAATAACCGGTCAGAACTCCAGAAATCCACAAATTGCAGCACTGGTAAGGAAACAAGACAGTAGTAAACAGTCATGGACTCAGGTTTCTTGCTGGCAATTCAAGGATGCTCGGAAAGATAATAATATGGGAAATGAAAAATAGACTGTGACAGGAAGGGTAGGATGTACGAATCTAAGAATTAATCAACAGATAAGAATTTCACTTACAAATGAAGTTGAATTAGAAAACTAAAAACTTTGTTTCTGAATGTGCACAGCATTCAAAAGAAAACAAGTGAACTGAGAAAGCAAATAGAAATTAAAATGCATAATCAGGTAGTAGTACAGAGACATGGCTACAGGATATCATTAGTTGGAATTTTGAAGTGTACAGGACATTTAGGAAGGACGGGAAACTCGGAGAACGTGTTGGGGTGGATCTGTTAGTTAAGCACATAATAGTAGAGAGGAATGACGTAAGTTCAGGAAAGCAAGATATGAAAATGTTGTGTGCAGAAACAAAAAATGATAAAACTGAGAAATCACTTATGGGAGTGGTGTATAGCCCTAAAAACAGTAGCTACATGATAGACAGCAACATAAAGGAAGAAATAATAAGAAATTTTAATTTACAGATTGACCAGAAGTCAGGTGGGCAATGTTAGCTAAATGAGGAGTTCATAGAATGTTTTTGAGATTGTTTCTTAGAATAATATATTCTGGAGCTACCAGAGAGCAGGCCATACTTAACCTGACATTGTGCAATGCAATGGGATTAATTAATTCAGAACCCAAGATGAAACCTGGCTCAATAGAATGTATATTTATTTTTGCAGTTGGTTAATTTCATTTTTAACCATTGAAACATATTCAGAAGAAACTGCAGATGTTCTTGAACAAGAAAACATAAGTTTATTACACAAAACAAGAAAGAAAACAAAATAAAATGCTAAAAAATAGTTAGAAAGATCTTATTAAAGTTCCAAGCAGTTTCCTGATACCATCCACTGCAGAGACTCAATCCTTGAGAAATATCACTTCTGTCTCCAATTTTTAAATCATTACTTAAGAGATACTTCACAGTTTCTTTCCCTTGAACTATAGAGACAATTTTGTAATTCCCTTGGAGCCTGCTATCTCAGACATCTCTCAGTTCTGAGTGCCTAAACTTTCTCAGTTCTAACAGCTTGAAGATTTCCAAATTCTCCTAACTTGAAGGCTCCACTGAGTAGGAACCACTTTTGCTGAAGTGATCGGTTCTCCTGAGCTGAAGTGGATAAAAAAAAACATGGTTATTCAGCTTGGAAAAGGCATCCAACCTTCTGAATTGAACTCTGGATTCTTCTAAATTAGAAGTTTTGACCCTACTGTTCTGAATTCAAAACTAAAACAATCGCCTCAGTGTGTTTATGCTATCTGTCATAAACCCAACAGTATAAACACCTTAGCCACAAACACTGCAGGGGTTCTCCAAAGTACATGACTTCATGGAAGTGTTGTATTTTGGTCACTACTGCAAATCGCCTTTCTGACTTTCTTGGATCTCACCAAAATCCATCCGCGTCTATCTCTTAAAAAAATCTAAAATCCATAAACGATGTTATATTACCTTACTTTGCAGTGACCAAGAGGGGATTAAATAGAAGAGACCTCATTGCTTTTTCTCACCTTATCATAACATATTCTACAATGGACAGGTAATCCAGAGAACTAGTTAATACTCAGAGGAAATGATGTCATATCTCGAAGCTGCTAATGGAATTTAAAATCAATTGATAAAATCTGGAATTGAAAGTGACGATGCTGTGGTTTTAAGAGGGGTATTTTGTCTTTGTTTTTTTTTGAAGTGAGGTTTAAAGGCAGAGGTATCAAACAGTCTACCAAAGCCACTGGAGTAAACCAATTGTGTGGCCTTGGTTTTTTTTAAAATGTTGGAACAATACAATGGGTGTGGTGAAGCTCTCACAGAAGCAGGATTTTTAGTTTCAAGTTTTTAGTTTGCAACAGTTGCTATTCGGGTCTTGAAGAAGTGAAAGCTATTTTTTCCCTCTCTTGGTTACAGCCAAAAGCTGGGGGTTCTCTTCCTACTGTGGAAGTCACATGTGAGACAAAATCTGTTTTCTGAATTTGTCTTTTGTCATGGGTTTGTTTATGGAATATTACTTTATTGGACCCGTTAATTAGTTACTGTATCTGTTATTCTGTTAAGTTTTTCAGTAGAGTTAAGTTTTTCCAATTCCTTCTTTCTTTTGTTGTATTTTAACTATCATGGATGAATAAAGTGTGTTTTGATGTAACTCCGATAGTTTGACCAATTGAATAGCATCTGGAATGCAACACCTTTACGATAAGGAAAAGCTAGGGTCTAGACTATCTTCTGAATATTTTGAGGGGAAGTTTGCTCTGGTCCATAACAATGTGCCTTCTGAAATGGTCCAGAAAGACATTCAATTCAAGGGGAATTATGGGTAGGAAAGAAAAGTTGACCTTGCTCACATTGCCCTCATCTCATCAAATAATAATAATAATAATACTAATAATAATAATACTACTACTAATAATAATAAACAGAGGTAAAATCCACAGTGTGTCCAGTTATCCTGACCAAAGGAACATGGCAAGATTTTTGGGAATTATACTTGGCCATGATAAAAGTGAGGGTGGGAGTTTCCTGCTTGGCAAATGTGTGATCAGCCCAACAGAGAGAATGAAGGAAAAAATCTATCTTTCAGCACAATCACAATAAGAACATTACGTTGAAGTTGTTAAAATAAACTGGATTCCAGTAGTTTTTAGGTAAATTAGATCCCTTATTACAGTAATAGTTGCTCTTCCAAGAATTGTTTGGTACTGTACAAATCCAACACGGCTCCTTTTGATTTAATCTTAAACATTATCCCATTGTTGTGCTAAATCGAGCTGGTTTAATCTTCCCCCAGGTGGACAGAAGAGACAGTTGTGACAGTGAACGTAGCGATCTATTGGATTATTGTACATGTCCTGCATGTGAGGGTGGTGTTACGGATAAAAGTTAATTTTACAGATGCACCATATAACACATACTCTCTGGGTGTATAATGGCCACAGCAATAGCTCTGCCCAGGACCATAAGAAACTACAGAAGGTAGTGTGCACAGCCCAGACCATCATGGAAATCAACTTCCCAAGCACGGACTCCATTTACACTTCATGTTGCAGCAGAAAGGCTGCCAACATTATCCGAGACCTGTCCCACCCCGATAATGCTCTCCTATAACTTCTTCTGTTAGGCAGAAGATACAGAAGCTTGAACACATACACCAACAGGTTCAAGAACTGCTTCTTCCTTGTCATTATTAGACTGATATATAGACTTTCTCACTTCAAATAATGTTGATCTTGTTAAAGTTGATCTTGCTTCACGCACCTCCTGTGTAGTGTAACCTGAATACCTCACTCTGCCTAAACACCCCATGGTTTGTATGTCCTTATTTGCTATGATCTGCCTGCACTGCTTGCAAACAAAGCGTTTCACTCTACTTAGGTATACATGACAATAAATCATCAAAAACATAGTCAGCATCTGCTCAACTCTTTCCCGTATGAACTTGCAATCTTTTCTCATACTTTTTGAATTAAAATTAAAAAAAAAAAATTAGCAGAATCTGATAGGCCAACTGTTAGACTTTGTACACAGGTATATATTCAAAAGGGTAAAAGATTGGGGTAAGAGCTGCAAGATAACACTAATTGATTGTTTTTTCAAATAGGCAGTGCAGGTCTAAAGGGCTGAATAGCCTCCTTTTGTGCTCAATGATCTTTGATTCTATTTTCTAAATCCAACTGAAAAATACCAATCTATGAATTACATGGTGGAAATTTATTATACAGATACCATGCAATGCTTCTGTCAAATCTCTCTGCAATTTCATATCATTTTAGATTTTAATATTAGTTTGATATGAACTTGTTAAATGCTATTGTGATAATGTTGCACAGAATAACTCTCAGACCTTTTTTTGTTTAAACTGTTCTAAATAAATGCTTTGAAGCTTAATCGTGGCAAGTTTCTCACAAGAAGATGCTTTGTCTCAAGTATCAGAGACTGAGAAATGCATGCACCTAGACTCTATTGGGTTTAAGTTTTATAATTTCAAATCTTTCTTGCTCATAAGCAAAAGGGAATCCATGCTAATGAGGTTTGATTGTGTGTCATCTACAATCAGGCCTGAATCCAGTGTCACACGCAATAATGTCCCCCGATTGCTGACTCCTGCTCTTATTTAAACCCCTATTGGTATCTGCCCAGAACAAGCTGTCACATCATAGTGTTGCCTGGACCTCCCTCCCATCATTACTGCAGCTGTAGCCGAATTTATCTTTCCCACAACGTGGCAGGCCAGATTGACCCCCTGATAGCCTTCCAAATGAAATGCTTTCTCCCGGGGGGTACGCAGCCCCAGTGATAGGCAATAATTACCTGGCCCAGGTTCAATCCCTCGCCAGCTGGCCTGGGAGATGCACTGCAAACACCAGGCCTCCCTCCGCTGTCTGCCATTTCCAGTTAACTGGACAGCTCAATCAACGGCAAATACAACTGGTAGAGGGGTTGAACTGCTAACAGTTTGAAGAAATTAGCTCTTGACTGAATATAACCAGCATGAGCTTTTCATTTTTTTCCTTAACTCTCATTGCTTAGCAACGTCACAGATTATTGTACATCTGAATGCTGCAGCCGTTTACTTTTTTTGTCACAATGATCGGGTTAAGGAAACTGTACACGCACATAGTAAGCTTGCAATAAACTGCTGCACCTAAACAAGGACTTGTGTGATTAATTGTTTGAAAAACTAGTTGAGTAAAGAGTGCATATTTTCAAAAGTAAGAATCAGACTGTGGTGAACTCACACAGTACACCTCTGTCTTTTCAACACTTTCTGCCTTTGGTATTTCCAACAATTTAACTTCCCTTTTGTATTTCTGTTCAACGCGTTTCAACCTAACAATTTGTCGAGATTGCACTATGAAGAAATCGCAAAAGTTAATAAATGAGGTATTTACTGGCACCTCTATTGTTGTAGTTGTACAGATGGAGCACCAGACTGGATTTCAGTGTGTAAAGGGTTAAAATAGTGGGAGAATGCTCACTTCCACATTCAAAACCTTACTTTGAGAAGTTGGAACTTTTACTGCCAGATGTAAAGCGAACATAAGGTGAGGGTCTGCCAGATGCTCCACCGTCAGGCTCTGATCATTCCACTTGGATCCAGGTGCGATTTCAATTTGAAATTTGCCTCAAATTAAATCCTAACCAAAAGAGGCTTTACTAAGTTTTTATTGCAGTTGCTCCTCTGGATACAACAAAGAAGCCAGGCCCATCCCCTTCACCTTTGCTTATTTTGCCTTTCCTACCTTTTCTTTAGACATATAGTCTCATCATCTGCCTGCTCTTGGACGATACTATAGGATTGGACATCAGGATTCTACTATCTGGTGATGTACCCAATCCCACCCACTGGGTCTCATTTTGTTCCCATTAGCCTATGAGCCTGATTCTGTACCTTCAATTTCACTATTAGCGCTGTGCTGTACCTCTGAGTGTCCCCCCCTCCCCAGCAACAGCTCATCTTGCACCACACCTCAGATGCTCCCCCTTCATGCTTGGGGTTACAGACTTTGCTGCAGCCATTCTGGCCAATGATATGCGTGAACGTGTTGAAGTTGCATTTGTCATTCTCACCCCATAACTTCTCCTCAGCAAGGGATGAGATGATGGGGACCTGTCTGAAATGCAACATTAGTCATGAAGCATGGGGGAAAGAAGTCAGCAGTGATTGGAGTGTTGATCTTAATGGAATGGTCAGAACTTCTTGTGGCCAATAATTGTTGGACAATGTACCAAGTTACAATGAATTGAAAGTGATGGCTCATTCTGCATTGCCATTGATCAATATCTATTTTATTAATTTAATTGCATTTGCCCTCAGTGATCACGCTCAAAGCTGCCAAAGTTATCCAATTTCTATTACGTAGCTCAGGCTTCCCAATGAATTGATAAACTGAACATTAAACCACAAGTGAGATATCTTTATTGTGAAAAGTTTTAGATCAACACCCTTGTTACCAATGTCTTAGTTCGCTCTTTTAAGAATGCTTTCATGGTATGTGGTTATTGATGGCAAGATCAGCATTTGTTTCCTATTCCTAATCTCACTTGAGAAGGTGGTGGTGAGTAGCATTCTTCAATTGTTCCAGTCCATGTGGTGCAAGTACATTCACAGTGCTGTTGGGGAGGGAGTTCTAGGAGTTTGATCAAGTGAAGGCAACGTAACAGTGATCTGGTTCTATGTCTGGATGGTGTGTGACCTGAAGAGGAACTTGGTGTTCCTATGCATTTGTTGCCTTCTCCTTTGAGACACCTGATGTTCATAGACTTCCACAAATGCTGGGTTGTGACATAGGACTCCTTTCTGAGGTTGAAAAGAGTTGCACGCTACAAAAAACAGTTATACGAAAACTGAAGGAAGGCACATGGAGGGATCTCCTTTAAACTGCAGCACCTCACAAAGTTGCTGAGGGAGTGACCATAGAAATTAACAAAAGTACTGCCCTCTGAGTGAACTCAACTTTGCAGTAAATCACGCGCTGCAGCCATAACTTTCAAGGAACGGGGGATGAAGAAAGCTGGTGGCATCTTTATTCGCCAATACACTGTTTGATTTCTGATTCCCCACTTGGCAAATGCCAAGCTGAAGCAGCAAGAGAGCAACCTAATCCATTGGACGTATCTGAGTGTTGCGGTTATGTGCAAGCAAGCCAGAGGTCATGTTGCTCAGACGAGCCTGCGGTAATTGTTGGCAATCAGGGTAATAATTTGTGGGCAGGCACCAGATAAAATGACCACAAAATCTGCTATCGTAAAAGCACAATGCATTCATTAATGTCTTACGGAGAAAAGGAAATGCCACTCCTATCTGCTTTAGCCTCCAGCACTTATAACAGCATAGGAAACCGACTCACTGTTTGAAAATAAAAGTGTAGCAGTAAAAAAATTCCTCCAACACTGTCTCAGGCAGTGAGGAGTGGGCAATAAATGCCATCATTGCCCACATCCTGAGAACAATGTGAAAAAAAATAAATTACACATCTAGCAGTTAACATAAGTGCACAGTGACACCAGCATGTACAGTCTTAAGGTCTGGTGTGTGCCATAGGCAGAATTAAGGAGGGAGAGAAACTTTCTTGAATTTACAGACGTGTTTATAACAGTGAACAAAATAGTCCATGAACAATTTCTGTTAACAGAGCCGAAGGTTCTGTAAATACCTTGAACTGACTGCTTTCATTTGCTGCTTCGCAATGATTCATTGTAATCCTCACTAGTTAACATATACAGAGCACAGTCCTTCAGATAGTGTAGAGCGGAGGCAATGGATTGTGGAGAATGTGCAGCTAAATGAGAGAAGCTCATGCGGGCAGGAAAGTAGAAGTCAGGTATTTGAAAGCACACTGTGTAATATTTAATCAACATGTTGATTTTTTTTTTCTTTGTTGCCCTGGGAAAATTCTAACTAATCTTTACCAACTTGATAATAGCAAGCCTTATGGTGGATGAGAGGGCATTGAAGAGTTTACACATTAAAAACACTGGTTCATACTGCAATTAATTAGGAAGAGATTGGGGAGTAAGGGGAGCGATCGGAACCATCACCGTTACACCCAAGTGTGGTCAGTTGATTTCCCAGCTCCACTTCTCACTCTGATTAGAGATTCTCAGATTCACAGGTCAGTGCAGGTTTGGAAAATCACAGGCTGACTGTCACTAATTTTCAGCACAGCTATTAAACAAAGGGATGTCAAATGTTGCAGATCCTTGATTCCCACCCTGACCTCGCTATGAGAGCTGCTCCTCAATCAGATATAAATTGACCGTCTGGTTAAACTCTAATTCAGTCAAGTTATATTCTCAACGTAAAGCACGTGGGTTCTTCCTGCATTACCTGATGTCCAGACAGTGGTGATAATTTGGGTCAGCTGTCGCCATTTTTTAACCACATGAACCTGGGACATATTGAGACACTGCTCGATAGTCGGGATGGGAGGGGGTCAACAGAACAGAGACCCACCTCCCTTCAACCTTTATATTTTAACAACAATTCTTTACCCGCAATAGGAATGGCTATTTTATCATGCTCCTAACTTAGCACCAATAAGCTAAACTGCAGTGCCTATATGTGCCAAATGCCTGTATGTGCATATATGCCTGTACATGCTTACCTTGGACCCCCTAGATTTTCATACAACACCAAAGGTGGCCATTTGACCCATAAGGCATTTACTATCCCTGTGATAGTTGGTCTTAGGTCCCCACTTTTACCCTGTAACCCTTGGTTTAATTTTCTTTTCAAGTATTCTTTTTCAAAAGTTACAATTGAATCTGTTTGCAACAACCTGTTAGGTGGAACATTGCAGGGCATAACAACTATGTTTAAAAAAAAATGCAAACATCTTCTCATCCCTGGCTTTTTTCCCTAATTATCTTAAATCTTGTGTCACTTAGAGACCGAGCATCCTGCAATCGCAAACATTTTCTCTCCACCCTCTGTATAAATACCCCTCGAAATGTTTTAATATCTCTATTTAATATTAACGTTTTACTAGGCAAAATAGTTATGGCTGGATCTACTCGCATCTTGGGTCAGTTCAGTTACATGGACATCTATTTGAACTTCTCAAAGCCTCTCTCCCAAGATCAAGTCGGGTATACCACAAGTCACCAGTAAGTAGTAAGCACTTGTATTAAAGTTTCTTCTGCCTATAACCCCAACCTGTACAATTCTGGTCGCCCAGTTATAGTAAGGATATTTTTAAGCTAGGGAGGGTTCAGAAGAGATTTACCAGGATGTTGCAAAGTATGGAAGGTTTGAGTTATAAAGAGACGCTGGATAGACTGGGACTTTTTTCACTGGAGCATAGGAAGTTGAGAGGTGACCTAGTAGAGATTTATGAAATTGTCAGGAGTGTAGATAGAGTTAATGGTAGTTGTTTTTTTCCCTAGGATGATGGAGGATTTCAAAACTTGGGGGCACGTTTTCAAGGTGAGAGGAGAGAGATTTAAAAAAGACATGAGGGGCAATTTTTTTTTACACAGAGGACGGTTCACGTGTGGAATGAACTTCCTGAGGAAGTGGTACATGCAGGTACAGTTACAATGTTTAAAAGACATTTAGATAAGTACATGAATAGGAAAGGTTTGGAGTGATTTGGGCCCATAACAGGCAGATAGGACTAATTTAGTTTGGGGTTGTGTTCGGCATGGACTGGTTGAACTAAAGGGTCTGTTTCCATGCTGTATGATGAGCAGAGCAAACAAAAAAATTAACAAATTAAAAACCCTCTCATTGAACCTTTGGCTGACAGGCTGATCAAGGAACTCCAAATGTGACTCTCCTCAAACCCAGCAGAACCAAGACAGATTTTCATTATTATTTACTGCACTAGATATGATCAGCACATGTATTCTGATCTGGATTTAAGCACTCTTAAATGTAGTTATTTCTTAAATGTCGGGTTTTATACCACCCTTCACCTTTTGTGGAGCATTTAAAATTGAGTTCAATAAAATTTGTAAAGGCTCCAATTTAGAAAACAATTGATTTACATACAGTTAAACATGATAAACAGGTTGGAAAGTGGTCTATTCACCGACATCCGTTGTTAGTGACTGCGCACAAAAAAGTCCAGTGACAATTTAAATGCAATTTTTAAGACCTTGTAAAATCCTGATATCTTTGTTTATTGTGGAGTTAAATCCCTTTCGTCCAATTTTGCAGCCCTTAAAAAATATTAACTCAATTTAGAAGTGCACAAGGAAACACAAGTCACGCTCGGCAGAGATGTTGATGGAACCACTGCTGTCTGATGCCAGTTTGTGAAAATAGCTAATGGCCTCCATTATAAAGGCAGCACTACCATCTAGAGTTGGAAGAACAAAGTGCAGGGCTGGCTTTACACTTGAAACAGTGAATTTGATACAAATTCCCTGGGCAACCCTCAATTTTTAAGAAAATACATTAAAAAGAAAAAGAAAGATTGGAAATTGATCTTGCATCTGTTATCACATGAATACAGATGGGATGGAAAACCATCCCTTGTGAATGATACAGAATACTGTGGTTAATTTCTAGTCTATGCGCCAACACTCCTTTGAATTTTGCTGGGTAATTCCCAAGTGTGATGGCAGCAAGGTGTACCTGCATCACTGTACCCAAGGACATTCAAAGAATGTGACTATTCCTGTCATCTTGTCAAGCAACTGAACACTGACCACTGCTCTGGGCAGATTGTTCATAGCAGCGGAGCAGTCTGCAGGGTTTTAAAGGCCTTGACATAAGTCAACCCTGGCATAGTGTGTTTTGTTCATCTAAGTAAGGAAATTTTCCTTTCTCCCTGACCAATTTAGAGACAATCTAGTTGCCATCCCAGAAAACACAGTAGGAAGGAGGTAACAAAACAAAACCAAGTTCTGAGGAAGGGTCACTGGACCCAAAATGTTAACTCTGATTTCTCTCCACCGACCTGATGATCTTTTCCAGCAATTTCTGTTTTTGTTGGTAACAAAACAAAGTTGTTTCTACACATTGTTAATTACTACACTTGGGACTGTGCACCCAGAACTGAGGCCGTCAGGAAGATTTACCTGTAATAGTGCAGCTCTCCAATTTATGATGGGTTGCAATAAGAAATTGAGATGTGGAATCTGGTGTTCTCACTGTTAGGAAAGGTATTTCATTAGATGAGGTTGTGTTGTATCTGAAGCCCCGCCATTTTCCTGCCTCCACCAGAATTAAGTTCTGGGTGGAAAGATCCAAGGTAGGTCTTCCTTTACCATCCCACCATCGCCACTGCTAATTCAGTCTCTTGTGTGGCCAATTAATAACAATTAAAGATCTCACACCACCACAGCTGATATTAATCTAGCTGTAAGTAGGTCTGTTCTCTTGCAGCAAACACAAACAGGTCAAACTGCAGGCTGCTGGGTTCCTTGGAATGTGCCTGAACCCTTGATCAAAGGTGTTCAATGCTTGACTGATAGATGGGAGATTGGCTAGACAGGAGCTGCTGAGGACCATCTCCCCGCCCTTGATTCTGAAGCCTCCTAACCTCCCCACAACCCCAATCCTGGGAAATGTGTCCCCACTTCTCTCACATCCATTGCCTGTGGCCTGGTCCTCCTGTGCTCCTGGGTATCTGGTGGAGTGCATTTCTAGGAATGTCCACACCAGCTCAGTGGCGCTGCTGCGTGCAAGAGTAGCTGGCCTCTGGCACATGGTTTACCCAGGATTTAGATTCCAGTGGTCTTCCCACTGCCTGATTGATTTGTAATTTTGTGGACTTTCTTCAGAAGAGGCAGGTCGGGTCTTTTATTGATGCTCCAGTCAGCAGGTGAGACCCCTGACCCCTCAACAAGATTCTCCCCAAGATCTTACTATTCTGGTAAATATTTTAATCTTTATCATTACAGTTTGAACCTATATTCTGATTCATTTTAAATCCCCAATGCTCGTTGTAACACCATTTATATACCTGGGTGTCTTGATTTGGATCAGTAGTACTGAGAGTTTACATCCAGAATTAGATTTTATAAATTTAGGTTTTATCGTCACATGTACTCAAGTATGGGGTATAAGTGTACAGTGAATAGTGT
The DNA here is from genome assembly GCF_021869965.1 of Rhincodon typus. NCBI lineage: Eukaryota > Metazoa > Chordata > Chondrichthyes > Orectolobiformes > Rhincodontidae > Rhincodon > Rhincodon typus. The sequence goes on from NC_063339.1 coordinate 18,578,634, forward strand.
ACAATGTTGTTTCACACGGCGCCATCTTAGGTACCAGTTTGGGTAAAAATGCGAATATTCAGAAAAAAAAAAATCACACTTTTCACCAAGTTAGACAGAAAAAATATATATACAGCATCCAGGTTAGTCCCAGGGCTGTGCTCTGGGCGTTGGTCTTATAGCTAGAATGAATATCAAGGGGATTTTTATGGGCCTGAAACTCTTGAAGTGAAATAAGTCATGCTGTAAGCCAAATACTATTCTAAGAGTAGCTACAAAGGGGAAAACATCTTAATGTTTGGGTGCAAACTCATTATCAGTACCTTAAAGTTAGGATTCATAGATGGTAGATTCCCATTCAACAAGACCAAAATCTGCATGAGTAGTCTACCCTGTAAAGAAGATCTCAAAACACTTTGCAAGAAATGGACAACATGGATGAAGTGAGGTTTGGGGAACTGAATTAGGTACAAATTCTTAGTTGCAGAAATAGAGAAATAAAGAAATAAGTTTAAAAAGTTCAACACTACAGTCTTCTTAGTATAAAAGTAGAAAAATAGAAAAAAAAGTTAAAATGTCAAACATATGGAGATATGGCATACTATATTGTACATCTCATGATGTTCCTTCTCAGCAATTATTTGGTTTTTAGGATGAGCTTTGAAACTAAGATTTTTCACTCTGCCAGCTGTTAATGTTCCATTTTGCCTTTCATCCCCAAGACCTTTTTAAAAGCTGAAGAATGCAGAGCTGGAGAGCCCTGCCTGGAAAGTGTCACCAAATGGATTAAGTAGAAAATTTCAAAGCGAACTGGCTGCAACCTAAAAAGAAAAAAAACTCCTCAGGTCTGGAGGAAAAGGTAGGGAAATGGGCAGTTCTTTCAAAGAACCAGCACAAGCCGAATTTACAACCTCCCACTGAAGGACCATGATACAATGATTATGGAAGATGTATCTTCAGAATGTTGTCTGAGAATAGAAATCAGCAGAAAAATTATTTTTTTTTCCTGCTCCAGTTTGGGTAAAAATGTGAATATTCAGAAAAAAAAATCACACTTTTCACCAAGTTAGACAGAAAAAAATATATATACAGCATCCAGGTTAGTCGCAGGGCTGTGCTCTGGGCGTTGGTCTTATAGCTAGAATGAATATCAAGGGGATTTTTATGGGCCTGAAACTCTTGAAGTGAAATAAGTCATGCTGTAAACCAAATACTATTCTAAGAGTAGCTACAAAGGGGAAAACATCTTAATGTTTGGGTGCAAACTCATTATCAGTACCTTAAAGTTAGGATTCATAGATGGTAGATTCCCATTCAACAAGACCAAAATCTGCATGAGTAGTCTACCCTGTAAAGAAGATCTCAAAGCACTTTGCAAGAAATGGACAACATGGATGAAGTGAGGTTTGGGGAACTGAATTATCAGGTCTCAGAGGGATTCTTAAAGGGAAGACAGCAAATTATATTTATATAGCAACTCTAATGTAATAAAACATCCCAAGGCACTTCACAAGAGCATTATAAAATTATGAATCTAAGTCATATATAGAGATATTAGCAAAATCTTTGTGGAAGAAATAGGTTTCAAAGGTTGTCTTCCAGGAGAGAAGTGGACTAGAGAAACTGAAGTATATGGGACATTTGAAACCTTGGGCGATTCAACCCATAGTGGTTAAAATAGGGATACTCAAGAGGCCAGGATTAAATAAACACTAATATCTTGGAGAAGTTTGGAGCTGGAGTAGAATGCAGCAATTGAAAGGAGTTAAACCATGGAACAATTTGATGATAAATATGCAAACCTTAAAATTAAGCCTGTTCTGAAGAAGATTTCATACCAGACTTAAAATGTTAGCTTTTTTTCTCTCTCTACAGATGCTACCAGACCTGCTGAGTTTCTCCAGCATTTTCTGTTCTTGTTACAGCTAAAACATTGCACGGATGCAAGTTGTGAATGTGAGATTGGACAGAGACAGTGGAGTTTGGAAAACCTCAAAAGTTTTCAGAGGACAGAATGTGAGAGATCAGCTGGAAAGATAATTGAATTGGCCACTCTAGATGTAACAAAGGCAAGAGTATCAACAGCCAATCACCTGAGGCAAAATTGAAGTCAGAGAATATTACAGAAGTGAAGAAAGCCAGTTTTCACGATGTATGCAAGATCAAAAGTTATGTCAAGGTCAAATGTTATCTAAATTTGCAAACTGCCTCGGTTCAGTTTTAGTTTTTTGTGAGAGCTCGAAATGGAGCTGGTAGTTGGGGAGAGAT
>NC_063339.1:18581280-18625589 GCF_021869965.1 Rhincodon typus
CCTATGATGCTGCTTGACCTGCTGTGTTCATCCAGCCCTGCACCTTGTTGTCTCTGGTAGTTGGGGAGTGCAGTTTGGAGTCGAGACTGAATGTAATGACTTCAGTCTTCCCAATATTTATTGTGAGAAAATTTCTGTTCATCAACTATTGACTGATAATGTAGCAACAATGGAGATCTTGAGAAGGTTGGTGATAAGATAGAGCTAAAGGTTGTCAGCATGCTTGTGGTGAAAAAAGTTAACATCACAATTTGGGACAATAAGAAAGGTAGGTGAGAAATAGGTGTTGATGTGGGAGCAAGGAGAGATACCATTGCTGATAATCTGGTTAATGTTTCATAGATAAGAATGGAAGCCAGCTGAGAGCTGATCCACCAAATGGGATAACAGTTGAGATGCAAAAAAAACGAGGCAATATGCAAAACCTAAGAGGGCATTGGAATGGTGACTGGAAGAACTCTTAAATTAGCACGTCAGAAGAAAGAGAAATCAAGCTGATCAAAATTAGTTTGGGTTAATGAAGCATTTGGGATTCTTGGATTTGTAAAGAGAGACCATAGGGTGCACTATGCAAGGAAATTATGATGAACATTTATAAAACATTGGTCATCCCTCAACTAGAGTATTGTGACCAATTCTGGCCGTAACACTTTTGGAAGGATATGATGGGACTAGACAGGGTGCAGAAGATGTCACAGGAATGGTTCCAAGGATGAGGGACATCAGTCGTCTGGATTGATTGGAGAAAATTGGCTGTTTCCTTGGAGCTGAGAAGGTTGAGAATAGAGACAAATTTCAAATCATGAGGTGTTTGGTAAATTAAAAATAGGGAGAGCGTTCCCATTTAACAGAGGTCACTGATTCTTTTTCTATTGGTTTGAAATCAAAGGTGACATGAGGCAAAGTCGTTGTACCCAGTTTGTGACTGGGATCTGGAATGCACTGCCTGAGAGCATGGGAGAGACAGATTCAATCATTGCGAAAAAGTGTTGGCTGGTCATCTGAAAATAATATAATTACAGGGCAACAGGGAGAAGGCTGGGTCGGGGGCGGGGTGTTGGGGAGGTGTTTCTAGCTGAGTCGTCCATGCAGGGACATTGTGTGGACAGGGAAGGCTGAATCCCTCTGTTCTGTAACTCCATTTTCTAAGTGGCAATCCAGATTCAAACTAAAGGACATACACTGAGATTAGCTGCAGACCATTACACAGGTAAATTGGAAGAAGGCTCTGAAGGGATTGGAAGGGACAGCTAGGGTAATTGCTATGGGTGCAGGAAAGCTGTGAAACGTGAAGATGTTAAGACACTTAATTTGCATTGTCATGTGTGAGAGGGGACTTGGGTTACAGAATTCTTGGTTACAAGAAAAATGGTCATTTGCACCCAGTTCTGAATCCATTACTGTATTTATACGAATGTGATGGAGAAATCAATTCTTGAGCCCTGTGAAATGAACAATTTTCAAATCATTTTGTAGGTGTTTTCAGATCCGCTGCATAATATTCGCTTCTCAGAAATATGGAAACTCATTTCCACAGATGTCATGCGAGAGGAATAAAATGTGTGAATTGTGAAAACCGAAAGGACAGTTCAGTTCTTGTAAGGTTAAAGTATGTGATGCCTCTCTATTTAATACCAAGCCATGCTGACAGGGTGAAGAGTTTACAGACTGGGCCAAATAAGGTTCCCAGCATTGTCTGAAAGGTGTGCTGCTTCACCTCCCACTTTGGTGATTTGGCAGAAATGTTCTTGTGCTTCCACACAAAAAAGATGCATTTTCCAGTCCCAGGCTCCAGTTCTTGGAGTGGCAGCTAAAATATTGGTCAAAATCTCAAATAATGGGCCTGAGGAGATACTATGCACTCCCAGTCTAGAATGAACACACCAGCAGAAAATTTGAGTAACCGGAGAGACGAAAACAACACTAAGATGGGTAGGACAGTGAGATGTGAAAAGGACATAAGGAGCCTACAAGGGGATATAGATGGGATAATTTAGGATAGGATAAGGGAGGCAATGGCCATGTGGTATTATTGCTGTGCTGTTAATCCTGAGACCCAGGAAATGTTCTGGGGACCTGGGTTTGAATCCTGCCACAGCAGTTGGTGGAATTTGAATTCAACAAAAATATCTTGAATTAAGAGCCTAATGATGACATTGATTGTCAGGAAAAATCCATCTGGTTTACTGATGACATTTAGGGAAGGAAACTGCCATCCTTACTGGGTCTGGCCTACATGTGACTCCAGACCCCCAGCAATGTGGTTGACTCTTAACTGCTGTCTGGGAAATTACAGATGGGCACTAAATGCTGGGCTAGCCAGCAATGCCCTTGTCCTGTGAACGAATGAATGAAAAAAAAAGTGAGCAGGCAAATATCTGGCAAATGCAAATCCAATAGGGAAAGTGTGAAATTGTCCATTTTAGCAGAAAGAATAAAAAAGAAGTATATTATCTAAATGGTGAGAAGTGGAAGGGCTCTGAGAGATTTCGGTGTCTGTGTGCATGAATTACAGAAGGCTAGTCTGCAGGTACTACATGTAATCAGGACCGCTAACAGGAGGATGTGTTTTATTGCAAGGGGAATTAAATGCAAGAGGTTATGCTTGAGTCATACAGGATATAGGTAAGACCACATTTGGAGTACTGATCACTGTACTTAGGGAAGGGTATTAATACATTGGAGACAATTCAGAGAAGGTCTACTAAGCTAACACCTGGAGTGGGTGGCCTGAAGAAGACTCGACAAGCTAAATCTGTATCTCTGGAGTTTAGAAGAGTCAGAAATGATTTAATTGGGTGTATAAAATCATGAGGGGCCTTGACTGAGTGGATGTGGAAAGGATGTTTCCTCCTGTGAGAAAATCTAGAATTAGAAGTCATACTTTAGAAATAAGAGGTCAGCCATTTAAGGTAGAGGTGGAGAAACTTCTATTTACTCTCAGAGGGTTGGGATTCTTTGGAATTCCCATCCTCAAAAAGCAGTGGACACAGAATCATTAAATATTTTTAAGGCAGAGGAAGATAGATTTTGATTACCATGGGGAAGAAAGATATGCAGGAATACAGAGATAACGCAGTGTGGAGCTGGAGGAGCACGGCACGTCATGCAGAGGAGCAGGAAAGTTGACTTTTTGGGTTGGGATCCTTCTTCAACTTTCCTGTTCCTTTGATACTGCCTGGCCTGCTGTGTTTCTCCAGCTCCACACTGTGTTATCTCTCACTCCAGCATCTGCAGGAATGTAGAGTTGTGGTTAAGGTCAGATAGACCAGGATCTTATTGAACGATGGAGCAGGCTTGAAGGTCTGAATGGTCTACTCCTGTTCATTATTCATAACATTTTCAAGAGCTTATGCTGGTGCTTAAATCAGGAAATAACTATTGTTGGGCAACACAGAAATGACTTCAAGAAAGATGCTGGTCCAGAAGGAATTGCAGCAATGATTGGTGTGTAGACCCAATGTTTGGAGAAAAATCTGGCAAGTGTTTGTCAATAATTGACATATACTATCCCTCAAATGATTATGAAGTAAAGGAGGATAAGATGGTTGCACTAGCCTGCCAAGATAAGGCTGGCCAGCTTTGCAATATGCCTGTATCTATCATGAAGTTTTGTTTTGCTTATTCATGTTGCTGGCTAGATCAGCATTTATTGCCCATCCTTAATTGCTAGAGGGCAGACAAGAGTCAACTACATGTGGGTCCCAGTCCAGGGAAGGATGGCAGATCTCCTTCCATAGAGGATATTAGTGAAACAGATGGGTTTTTCCTACAATTGACAATGTTTTCAAGGTTACCATTAGACTCTTACTTCCAATTTGTTATTGAATTGAAATTCCACTGTATAACCATGGCAAGTTTTGAACGCAGGTCTTGTCCTGGGCCTCTGGATTAACAGTCGAGCAATATGACCACTGGCCATTGCATCCCTGTTTGCAACTCATTTCCTACATTATCATTGCCAACATTAGGTGGCACAGGCACGCAGATACAGCCTGGTAGCTGTATGGCAGCTGCCAGGAAGAAAGATGGCACCACCCATATAATCACAGTCCGGGACGGTACCAAACTGCTGATCATCAGTACACTGAAACTGACGTTTCGCCTTCTGCTGCAAAATCATTAAAAGCATTTTGAACTGTAAAAGATAAGAAATATCACAGAGACTCTTTTCCACGAACCAATTATTGCAAATACTGACTGGAAAGGGGCCGGCTTCACACCACCGGCTGCTCTTCTGCGTGTGATCTTCTGCCAGATTAATATGTTTCTGCAGCCTGCATCACTGGGTGCTCCAGGGTTTTTTTTTAAACAGAAGGAAAACTGTCACAGCAAGCAGACAGTCCGTGGAATCCGCAAATGTGTAAACACATCCTGGCGAAGAAGCCTGTGTGGTGATGAAATCCTGACTGCACATGCACAAAGTGGCCACTTGGCATATGGAGACTCCAATACAGAGTACCAGGTAGCTGAATTGAATATGCAAATGCACAAACAAGGGTATGTTTCCTTACCAAAAATAGAAGTTGCTGGAAAAGCTCAGCAGGTCTGGCAGCATCAATGGAGACAAATCAGTGTCAACATTTCGGGTCGACATTCCTCTATGTTTCTTTGCACCTTGTTGCCGCTTGGCTGAGCTGAGCATTCATGGAGTGCCCACCCAGTGATTTAGTTACTTCACTCTCCTAGAGGGGCTGTTGGGGTCTCGAAGTGCGGGGATGCAGGGAATGAACATTACATAAGTACTAGGATCATTTCCAGAGAGTAAAAAGCACATAGTGTCTCCAGGGTCAGAAACTGTGTAGCATGTTCACAAATCCGTGGCAGAGTTAGATATTCAGTTGCACTTTACATGGCCAGAAAGCTTTCTTTTGTGTGTCATACTAACAGATGAATGGTATGAGATGCATAGTTGTTGGTGACAGTATGTTTCTCCTGCTGAGCATTATTCCCATATGGAAGGGACTGTTCAGGCAATGGATGGATGTGGTGGTTATAATTTGATGGCTTCACCAGTGAGATCCCAACATATTATTGCTGATAGAAGCGATTTTGTAGGGTCTTCTTCCTGTGGACTTTTTTGTCCGCTTGTGGCTGGAGGAATTGTTTACCTTCACCTGCACTGTGTTTGCGCCTCTTCGGATGGCAACGTTGTTGAATATGTGGCTGACTGTGAAGATCCTGAGCATACCAATTTATTAGCTGATCTGTGCAGGGATCTGAAGTGTTACTTCAAGACTTAAGAGTGTTCAACAATATTCCCATGCAACAATGCGTAATTATGTTCTATTAATGTGGATATCTTGTTAAACTTGAAAAGGCCTGGCTTGATACAAATGTAATATGAATAAAATGGGTGAGATCAGTTAAAATAGGGAATTCTAAGCTGCAGAACAGAAGGCATACTGTTCATTTAAAAGGAAAAGTTTGAACATTAACGTCTTCAAGGAAATAACAGGAGAGTGGGACTGAGGATGGGGCTCATGGACATAACACAGGTGTAGGCTTTATGAGAATCAGGACAATAACATACTTTTATTTCAACTCCTCTTTCAAGCTTAAAATACTACAAATTGTTGCAATCCTCACTTGGATTTCTATTTTTTACCTGCCGCTGTGAATTCCTAACCTCGAAGAGAAAGTGGGTGAGAACGATGGTGTTTGTAGATGGTGCTGAGGCTGCACCTTTTCAAGGAGGAAACCGATGAGTAGAGTGACACAGCTGTACGTCCAAGCACTGGAGAAAGGGAGTGGACGTGATAAAATAACCCTAATGGAAGAGAGGAAAGAGGAGGTCACACAAAGGAACAGAATGTCAGTGGTATAGTTGTAATGTCACTGAACAAGCAATCCTGCACTCAAGGCTAATGTTCCGGGGAGCAGGGCAAATGGTAAAATTTCAATTTAATGTAAAGTTGGCCTATTATCAGCCATGAAACCACTGTCAATTGTCATAAAACTCATTTGGTTTACTAATGTGGGAAGAAAATCTGCCATCCTTACCTAGGCTAGCCAAAGTGTGACTCCAGACTCTAGGCAACGTGATTGACTCTAAACTGCCCTCTAGACAATTAGGGCTGAGAAATACTCACCTAGCCAGTAACAAACACAGAAATTGCTGGTAAATCTCAGCTCATCAGGCAGCATCTGTGAAGAGAAGTCCGAGTTAATGTTTCAGGTTCAGTACCTTTAGAACATAGAACATAGACTCTACAGCACAATACAGGCCCTTCGGCCCACGATGTTGTACCGAACTTTTACCCTAAACCTAAGGTCTATCTAACCTCCACCCCTACCTTATACTATCATCCATATGCCTATCTAATAGTCGCTTAAATGCCCCTAATGAGGCCGATTCCACTACCCTCTCCGGCAATGCATTCCACGCCCCGATCACTCTCTGAGTAAAGAACCTACCTCTGATGTCTCCCTATTTCTACCTCCACTCACTTTAAAACTATGCCCCCTCATAATAGCGACCTCCACCCTAGGAAAATGTCTCTGGCTGTCCACTCTATCTATACCTCTGATCACCTCTATCATGTCACGTCTCATCCTTCGTCGTTCTAAAGAGAAAAGCCTTAGCTCTCTCAACCTTTCCTCGTAAGACCTTCCCTCCATTCCAGGCAACATCTGGTAAATCTCCTCTGCACCTTTTCCAACACTTCCACATCTATCCTTCTTTCTCCAGGACTGATGGTAGCTAGGAAAATGTTGGTTATTATGCAGAGAATAGGGTGGGGGTAGGGGGTAAGGAGTAAACGGTGTATGAGATAGAGTCCAAAGAGAAAGAAGAAGGAGAAGAGAAGTTGGACAGAAAGGAGTGGATAATGGTCAGGCAGGAGAATGCGTGCTATTAGTGGCTAACAATGGGTAATGTGTAACAGAGTATTTTCAAAGTGTAATGTAAAATGAGTCCTTCTCATCCTTTCTCACTGTTTATTATGTTAGGCACAATAAAATAGTATTTGCCTTAAGAAAGGCTGCAATTCTAATAAAAGGTTCAGAACAGAATGGTTATGAAATAACTCAACAGGGGCCAGCATACATCACCAAATCGCCCTTTATTTACACGTGGAGAGTTCTCGATGCTGATCCAGCTCTCAGAGTCAACAGAACCTCTGACACTCCTGTCCTTATCTGTCAGCCAGGGGTCCCTGATTGGACGAGATTAACAGCCCCAATCAGGGAACACATATCCTATGACGTCCACCAGGCTGACTTCGTTACAGTCTTTACAACCATCCCTCTCTGAGGGGCATTTTAGCATCAAGTCAGGTTACTCCAACTCTGCCTCTGATACAGGCAGCATGTAACACACAGCTTGCCTCTCATGCCCGAAGCATCTCAAAAGAAATTCATTCTCCTCTTCAGGCAACAAAGTCATCGAGGTGGTGACATCCTCGTGTCCATCTCAAATTCCGAGGTATATTCAACGATTGATGGCAAGGGAGAACCCACAAGTTTCAGAACAGGCATATATTTGCTCCTGCATCGTTTGCAAGTTGGCAGCTTTCATATGGTCCATGTGCTAGTTCAGGACTTGTCGCACCTACCTGAACTTTATACATCACTTGACCTGACCACGCATCGACCATGCCTCTTACCCATGCAGCACCATTCCTGTGGTTCCAAGCCTTGTCTCCTGAAGTAAACTGCCTCTCACGCTTAGCGGAGTCCTGTGTCTGGCATTGGCGTTTCTGATGCCGTTTCACCTTCCTCTCCCAGGTCCAGGAAAATCAGATTTAACCTGGTGGGATCTTCTCCCCATTAGCAGCTCTGCTGGAACTATCCCTGTAATTGCATAACATGTGGTCCTATAATCAAATAGGAACCAGGGCAATTTGGTATCTAGTGAAGCTGTAGGCTGTCTCCAAGCTCTTTCTGCCAGACAATTAGATGATGGATGGTATGGAGCTGACGTTATTTCACTAATACCATTCAACTTTAGGAAATACTCAAATTCCCTGCTGGTAGATGGTGGCCTGTTATATCTGATTATCATTGTTGGGAGACAATGTATTGCAAAAGACGAAAACAGTTTTTCTATCGTCATCCCCATGTTTGATTAATGAATTCTATGTACGTTAGGCCATTTTGAGTGGGCATCCACAATGACAAAGAACATTGGGCACGTGGAAGTAACTGCATAGTCGACATGTAACCGAGTCTAGGGTTTACCTGGCCATTCCTATGAATGTGGGGGAGCTGCTGGTGGTAATTTTTATCCTTGTTGGCACTCTGGGCACTATCTCACCAACTCAGCTATGTCTGCATCCAATCCTGGCCACCAGACATAATGTCTCGCCGACATCTTCATTTTGGAAACCCCTAGCTGACCCTGGCGGAGTTCAGTATCTGGCAGTCACCTTTGCTTGGGACAATCACCCTTGCTCCCCATAATAATGTGCTGTCTTTTACTGTGAACTGGTCTCTCCGGGTCCAAAAAAGTTTCAGTTCTGGTTGTGATGGCCCTTTGGTTTCTCGGATCACCACCGGCTGTTTCAGTTTGGCCAGGACCAGATCTTTCTGCATCCAAGTGCAACATTGTCAGCTGTAACTGGAAATGTGTCCAGACAATTTAAAACCATTATGGACTCTTTCAGTATGGTACCACTGGGGGTGTATCTGCTAGTGGGAGGTGGCCTAATGCATCCGAATTTGCTACTAGGCCTCCTGGACGGTGTTCCAACTTGTAATTACGCGCACTCAGAATTTGAGCCTACCACTGAATTCGGCCCAAAGCTATGGGAGGCATTGCCTTGTCCTCTTAGAGGAGAACTAGCAGAGATTTCTGGTCCGTTATTATTACAAATTTACATCCATAAAGGTATTGGTGAAACTTCCTGACTCCAAATCTGACCACCAAACCTTCCTTCTCTATCTGGTCATATTTATGATCTGCATTAGCCAAAGTCCTGGATGCCTACATTATTGGGCATTTCTCTCCATTGGGTCACGTATTAGCTAATACTACCCCGATGCCATATGGGGAGGCATCGCATGTCAATTCCAGATCTTGCTTGGAATCATTGTGTGCCAACACCTTAAAGGATGATAGCTGTTTCTTTAGTTCACTGAAGGCTATGGCCTGGCCACATGACCATTTCCAAGGCTGACCCTTTTTTAAGAGTTGATGCAAAAATGCCACATGGAGGCCAGGTTCTGCATGTTCTTTCTGTAGTAGATCACCAACCCAAGGAAAGACCTAAGCTCTGGAACTGACGAGGGAGCTGGGACACTTTATCTTCCAATGTGTGTAACCCAGCCTTGTCGAGTCTGTAGTTCAAGTAGGTCACTTGGGGTGCCTGGAACACACATTTTCCCTTCTAAGGCATATGTTTGCCTGGGGAAAATGTTTAAGGATTATGTCCAAGTATTCTAAGTGCTTCATATTGGTCTTCCTGGTTATTAGCACGTCATCTAAATAAATGGCGACCTGGGGTAAACCTTGTAAAATGTTTCCTATTGTCTGCTGAAAAATTGCTAAGGCTGATGATACCCCAAAAGGCAGTCTCATATATTGGTACAGGCCCTCATGGGTGTTAATTTTACCATACTTGTGGGAATCCTCATCTAATCACAATTGCAAATAGGCATGGCTCAAATCGAGCTTCGTGAAGGACAGCCCTGCCTGCCAGCTTTGCATATAAATCTTTCTATGCAAAGGATTGGGTATTTATCCAGCTGCAAAAAGTGGTTTACCGTTTGTTTAAATTCCTCACAAAGGCGAACTGACCCTTTGGGCTTCACAATCGGTATTGGTGCTGCCCATTCCACAAACTGGACTGGTTTGATGATTCCTTCCCTTTCCAGCTTTCTGATTTCTGCCTCTACTTATGCCCGTAAAGCAAATGGCACTGGGCAGGCCTTGCAGAATCGTGGAATTGATTCCTGGTTAACACGCAAGGTGGTTTTGGCCCCTTTGATTGTTCCTAGACCTTCCTGAGAAATGTCTGAGCATTTAATTAAGACTTCACTCAGGCAGCCGTTTTCTAATCAAAAGGTATTGAGCTAATCTAAGTGAATCTTTCACAGCGAATTTCATCCCATCAAGCTTGGGCCCAAGCCTTTTACTACAACCAGTGGTAACTGAACCAGCTGCTTCTCATAAGAGACCCTAATCTGTAAAGATTCCCAGGAATAGATTCTCAGTCTACCTGAGGTCTTGTGCAAACTTACGGGCTGGAGTCCAGAGTGAATTTTGTTAAAGACTAGTTCTGTGATAACTGAAACGGCTGCGCCGTTATTGACCTTCATTAGAACTGAGTGACCATATAACCAGATGCCTATTTTGATTGGTTCTGATTTGGATGTTGCTAAGCAATTTAACTGTTCAAAACCAGATGTCAGTGAACTTTCCAGATTGAGCACTCTCCTGGATACCAGCCTATGAGTTCTCTTCCTCAATTTAGGTCTAGTGGGATGCTTTTGTTTTCTTGATTCCACTATCGGGTGACTGTCTGTTGGAGTTTGCACATTCTCCCCATGTCTGTGTGGGTTTCCTGTGAGTTCTTTGGTTTTCTCCAATAGTCCAAAGATGTGCAGGTAGGTGGATTGGCCATGGTAAATTGCCCATAGCGTCCAGGGATGTGTAGGTTAGCCACAGGAATTGCAGGAATAGGGTGGGTCTGGGTGGGGTGCTCTTCAGAGGGGCGGTGTGGACTCGATGAGCTAAACAGCCTGTTTCCACACTGTAGGGATTCTATGAACTATACTGGCAGCAGCAACAATGACTTGCCAGCCCAGATCCTAAAGAAAATTTTAACCGTTTGGCCCAGGCTTGGCTTTGTTTTGGAGTTTTGCTGTCAGCTGACCTAGAGTCCCTATGTTCAGGATATATCCTGAGTGAGGCTATAAAATTGCCTTCCCTCAAGTGGTGTTTCCCAAGTTCAGTCGGCCTGGTAAAGGTGTCCACTTCCACCAGAATACCCTGCAACTCATACGCTCCACTTGCTACATTTTCCACTGATAAAGCCAATTGTAGTGCCTGTTTGAAGTCCAGTTAGGCTTCAGCTCATAGGCACTTTTGCATGGTTATATCATTAATCCCACATACCAAACGGTCTCTTAGCATCGTATTAAGGGTTAAACCAAAGTCACATGCCTCTGCCAGTCATCCTCGTCAAAAAACCCAATTTGGATTCCCCTGGTTCTCAAATTGCCAAGTAAAACCGATAGCATCTCAGAATTGGAGGATGCTTGGGGTCGTGAAATCCATCAACTCTTAAAAGGTTTTCGTACATGTGCCTCAGGCTGAAAGTAACTGAAAAAGCTGCGGGTCCATAAGAAGGCAGTTGTAGTTGCTGCTGGACTCGAGACAGCAAAAGAGAACTAACTTGAGTAAGACCACTCATAGGCTGTTATCCAGGAGAGTGCGTACCCTGGAAAGCTGCCCTACATCTGGTTTGGAACAGTTACATTGCTTAGTAACATCTCGTTGTTTTTTCATCTGCCCCAATGTCATTTGCCAGACAAGACTGAATGAATCAAGCTTCCCAAATATGGGCATGATGCCAGAAATGTTTACCCCAACTCAAAGACAACAGTTGCGAGCGAATTTGGTCAGGAGCATGCTTTTGTCTCATCATCAATGAAATAACTCAACAGATGCCAGTATCCCGTCACAAAGTCACCCTTTATTTACGTGTGGAGAGTCTTTGACACTGATCCAGCTCCCTCAGAGCCAGCTCCCAGAGAGAACAGAACATCTGACACTCCTGTTTGTATCTGTCAGCCAAGGCTCCCTGATTGGACTAGCTTAAGGGCCCCAATCAGGGAACTCGTATTCTATGAGGTCCATCTGGTTGACCTCATTACAATCACTGCAGGTTACCTTACTGTCCCGTAGTCAGGTCTAGCTGATCTGCTGTACACAGAATGCAGACCAATCGTTTCATATAAAAAAAAACTGTAATGCCCTCTCTCGTGACAATATTCACGCCATTTTGGGACCAGATGGGCGTAAACTGGCACACTTCTGTGCCCATATGCAAAATGTGATATCCAAATCCCCTAATACTGTCTTCAAAGGAAGCTGCCACATTTGGGAGAAGCCCCTGGTTTGATCTTGATTAGTCTCAGTAACCTGGCAAACAAAGAGAGTCCATGCCTGTGGCACAGTGCCAGCAGTGGCCGTTGCCTGGAGCAGAGGCAGCTGTCTGCGCAGGTTAGATAGTCTAAAATGAAATCAAAGAGGGCCTTGGTCATAGGAGAACCTCTGTGACTGCCAGCTCCTTTGAATTTTGAGGGATGCGTCAGGAAAAAGATTAACAATGCTTCCATTGCCTAAAATTGGACAGAGTAAAATGATCCCTTTTTAAAATTCCTGCTCTCCCTAGTGTGGGCACAAGTTGTTTTATTCTGTAGTTGGAAGTGTTATTTTAATTCCAAGTTCATTTTGGTAGTCATGATATACAGAATTATGCATGCATAAGGAGAGAAAGAGCACTTCAAATGTAATCCATTGGTCATAGGAAAAACACTGGGGCATGCCGAGGACAAGATAAGGCACTATATAAATGCACGTACTTCTCTCATGATTGTGACTTTGGCCAGGCATTCAGATATAACCATAAAACAGGGAGACAAAGCTCAAGTGGTTAATGGCTGGCATTTAAATCCTAAAAAATCAAACACAGTAATAGCTTTTCATACCATCCCATCAATAATTTTTTGTTAATATAATGCCACTTATGGTCTTGGCTCTATGAAAACAATACAAATGACAGGCAGAAATGTAATGGTATTGATTGAAATTTGCGAGTGGCTTATTGCATTGTCATTGAAGGATAATGGTGCCCCTTAATTTACAGGGAAAAATGATAAAAGGTATCTGTCCTTTCAGAATGGGGACTTACAGCACCTGCTGTTGTTATAACCACAAGATGAGACATTTGTTTAAAGGTCATTGCCACAGTAGGCCCCAATACCCTCACACTTCAAATTTATTTTTGCTTTCAGACCCTAAGTTCCATTTATCAACTTGAACCTAAAACAACACTGTTGTAAAATTCTAACCAAAGAAAAAATTGTAACTATACTGAATTAAGCAGTTTACAAAGGAAGGTTAAACTGTGAATGACTCTTTATCAGATTTGCAGGAAGGATGCATTTAAATGGAAGTTGGAGAATTCAGTTAAAGTGTAACATTCTGAAGAATGCTTCAGCACAGTTTTAGAGCACTCTGGTTACCAATCACAATTGTGGTATTGATGCTATCATAATTTAACCCTTAGATTGCTGGAAGCTTGTGAATTCCTGGGCCAGCTCAGAGCTCCATCTGTCAGCTGCTATCACTTGGCTTTGCTCTATCTAGTGGCTCTTTAGATCAGCCATTCCCCCTTGGCCTCATGAAACAGCTCAGGAGTCATTGGGCAAGACATTTTCCTCTTTATTTACCCCTCATCTGAGAATAATGATTCATGTTAGGGTACAGTTCCACGGGCAGCAGAATCTCTCTGTTACCCTGCCATAGTGTATCAATGTGTCCTTTGCAAAGGCATCATCAAGAAAACCAATCTATCCCAGCATAAAAATTTTCAGGTCTTATTATGTCCTACAGAATGAACTTGAGTAATGTACGGCACATCTTGTGTCCCGAAGCATTTTACAATGAATGAAGCACTTTGTAATATTTGTAGTCACTGTTGTAATGTGGTGCTAGCCTGATACTGCTGGTGCCACAGTCTGTCAGTTGTCAGTGAGTTGGGGCCTCAGTGTGTGTTTACAGGTCCCACTGTTTCAACCAAGAAGCTGAGTTGCAAAGAAAGCAGAATGAGGAACAGCAGGGAGGGAGGAGAGGCAGGAAAAGCAAGCAGAGACGCAAAAAAAAACATGAAATGGGAACGTACCTGAAGAAACACAAATGCATTGCAGGAGAGGAACAAGCTGACGGAGACAGAAAAACGGTTTGTAAGATTATAATTGTCAGCTGGCAAAAGTGCAGGAACAGGCTGGGGGCATTGCATTCTAACATTTAAAATAATTTCAGAACTGTTACTTTAGCTGTAAAACCCCCAGTAATGACAAATTTCACATAACTACAGACCCTTGTCAGATTTCATTTAATACTTTAATCAGTCACAATTAGTTTCACAAAATAATAAGATATACTTGCACCATTCTGTACTCCTCAATCCCACCCCCAACAATCCCAGCCAGGCTGAGTTATGCTTAATAAGGGCATTATAGGGCTATGTTATTGTTGCCCTGCTATTTTGACCTACAATTTCTGTGAGAATAGCCTCTCTGTGAGAGCAGAGGTACACGTAATTGGCTTCTTATTGTTCATTAATGTGAGGGATGTTAGTGCTGAAAAACAACAACTTATATTTGTATAGCATCTTTGATGTAATAAAATATCCCAAGCTGCTTTGCAGAGTATTGTAAAATATGATACTGTGCCACAAAAGAAAATATTAGGGCAGGTGACCAAACACATGATCAAAGATGCAGGTTTTAAGAACAGAGGCAGAGATGTATAGAGAAGATATTTCAGAGCTTGGGTCCTAAATAACATAAGGTATGATCAGCTATGGTAGACTGATGACAATTAGGGATACCCAAGATATCAGAGTTAAAGAAGTGCAGATATCTCAAAGGTTGTGGAGCTGGAAGAAGTATCAGAGACAGGTGATAGTATAAAGGAATTTATATCTTTTCTCTAAACATTCAGTCGCAATATGCTGACTACTCCTAAGTCCAATGTATCATTGATAAATGGGCCAATCGTTTCCTCTATACTACCCAACAATATTTCCTTACACCCCCAATCTCAAAGAAGGTATCTCGGATTGCATTGTTGTATTTCCAAGTTCCACTTTTCAGACTGAGAGACAAAAAGACCATTGCTGGAATCCAGAGCAGTATCTGAACCTTAGATAGTTGTTTCAATGTCAAACTACTGATAGACATGCCAAACAAATGAACTATTGATGTTACATGGTTGTGTTCATGTGGAATGATTATTTTGTGCTAGCTGAACAGATCTTACCTCAGTTGGAGTCCGGATTTGAGGAAAGGTCAAAGTTCTCTGCATCCTGGACCCCTCACTGTGCAGATGCCATTGTCTTTTCAGTTTAAAACCTCAGCGTTGTTGTCTTTCAAACCTATTTGGCCTTATTTGAGGATCTTCATCATGTTAGCTAATAAAATTAGGACAATGAGACCTATGCCCAGAAAATTCATCTGTTGGCATTTGGAATTGCTGCTTGCCAGTCAATGGATGAGAATTTTGGGGTAATTCATGTTCTGACTCTTTCTGAGGTCCTTGATTCCAAAGTGCACTTTGACTTGAGGGTGCTCATGTTGCCTCTCTGCTCATTCTGTTGTACACTTTACTCCAGTACCTTGGAGAAAACAGACAATATGGGACTTTGAGTCATAACAGCAATAAAAGTGATACACAGTTTGTTCCCCACAATTCTCAGCGAAAAGAAACACAAATATCTCCACTTTGAGATGGATTATTGTATGGTACTTACAAAAAAATACATTGAGAATGTTGATATATTTCAGTACACATAGGAAATCATGCTTTACTGGCTTTGCTCAAAGTCATCTGATCAGGAATAATTCAAGAGTTATCTTGTACAAGAGATCTTTGTGCAGCTGGGTAGTGATCCAATATAGAATTTTCATTGTCTAGTCATGTGGGAAAAAAAAGAACCTGCATAGCATTTGTTCACCTTCTAAGTTGTCCTTTGAGATATGCTGGGTGAGTGGGTCTGGATATCTAGGTAAGGTAGGATTCTGGAGAGCTTGGAGCTTCTAGATATTCAGGCAGAATCCTTACATCACCTTCCTGACTGAAGTGTGTTCCCCAAGTGTCATATCCGGAAGTTTATGTTATTCCACAGTGCAAATCCAACTTCTTACAGTCAATAGTGACAGACCTGTTGTCTGAAGAATTTATCCTGTAGTTAGTGTGGTGTTTTGTTCTTGTTTCTGCTTTCAACACTCTATGCTGCCATTCTTACCCCACCATCTTGTACTGTGTACATTCAGATCCCACATTTTCCTGCATGGATTTTACTTGAGCTTTCTTTCCTATGCATCCCCACACACCAACTCCCACCTCCCCCACCCGCATCCCATACACACACCCTCCCCCTGCCTACACCTCCACATCCAGACTAAACCAGCTTTTGTGGGTGACAGGCAGACCAATACTACAATATCGGAGTCTGTGAGCTAGTAGGTGGGACACTATAGGTCACTAAAGATCATAAAAGCACTGGATTTGAGGATAAAAAGTCTTAGAAGTAATATTTAGGAGACCCAGTAGGCTTGGTTAAGACAATGCAGGCCTTTGAATGGTTAAAGTCATAAGCAGCAACACTGAAATTGTAGAATATGAAGCATGGGAAGTGCTTGCACGTTGTTATGACAGTGTTAGAGAATTTGAACTTCAAAAGCAGAGATTAAAGTCTCCTTCGAGAAAGACAGAGGTAGTAGCAAAGGCAAATGGAAGAAAAATGATGATTTTGGTTGCAACACAGATGCTTAGAAGGATACCTCCATCCTTTCTGACCAGAAGTTGCATAGATCTCCCAATTTGTTGACAAGACTAAGAGGCAAGTTTTAAATTAGTCCCAGGTACAACCTCTCATTATCAATGTTGCAAATAGTGAACTCCCTAGGTCTGATATTATGAATAAAGGGAAGTGCATATTCTTTTGCTGTTGATTTTGTTAATCAGCTATTTTAAATGTATTTTGACTAAATATGTAATATAGTGCTAGAAAGGAAATTGTGTATATTTAACTGCTCAGTCCATCAATTCTTTTGAGAAGTTAACCTCTTTTCACTTTTCATTCAATAGTTGTTTTTTTCCTTCAGACATTTATCCAATTCCTTTTTGTAGTTTACTACTGAGTCACCCAGCCAGACGGTGCTTTCTAACTACTGTTTTGCATAAAATCCTTTTTTCCTTCATGTTATCCACTTATTTTTGCGAATCGCCTTAAATCTGTGCCCTCTGGTTCGCAACCCTTCAATAATTGGCAGCAGTTTCTCTTTATTTAATCTGTCCAAATCCTTCCTGATTTAAACACATCAGAGTGGCCACTTGGTCATATCAACTAACAGTGTTTTTTTCTGTTGGATGTCCCTGACACAAGCTGAAATGACACAAATTGGAGTAACAAGTATCACTGAAATTCAAACTCAACACCTTCTTTTGTATATTGACCTGCACTACTGTTATAAAGCTGAAAATATGGCTGAACACTCAATCTACTCCCAGGCCTTATGATTACATTAGCTGCTGGGAGGTGTTCTGTAGCAGAATGACCATGTGGGGTTTTCTAAGCTGAATTAGTGCTGTATCATTCTGTTATCTTCCGATTTTATAGGTCTACTGGTGTAAATTAAAAGAAAATTGAGTGATGACAGTATCACAATGGCTTTCACATTTGCTGAGCTGGTGAAGAGGCACTTGTTGGCATCAATAATTGAAAAGACACAAAAAAAGAAGTGAGCTGTCAACTTTTATTAAAGCCGAAGCAGATGGCTTAATTTTTGTTTTAAAAATTCAGAACATGTTTCCCACTCGCCAGTGCCAGTGAACTCAATTTTTTGGCTGTGCAATCATGCTGCAGGTGATGTCATTAAGACATGGTCTCAGTTTGAAACAGCCGGAGCTGTCCCAGGAAACATGCAGTTGCCCCAAATGGCCAGCAGGACAACACGCAGTCCTTAAAATGATTAGTGCATAGCAAGCTGGGACTGTCTGCAGTGTACTTATTATCCAAGGAACTTTACAGATCCTGGGCGGGGCTAAACTGATGATTTGGCAGCAGCCAAGGCATGCTGGGCCTCAACTTATGTGACAGCCACTAAATTAACTGGACCAGAGGAAATGGTAGCCAGAAATCTACAATTTAATGGGCATTTAGTAACATTATATTTATTGTGGATTAATATGGTTTACCATGCTAGTTGATGTTTATGGCTGAGTTGATTTGTCTGGGGAAGAGTTCAAATTTGTCTGTGAGCTTCAAATGACCTTATTACAAAGTTTCTTTTTCTTCCTTTAAATGCATTGCTGCATATGTAACAGCTTCAAACATTTTTCACATCAACATTTGGCTAGAAACGAGATCTGCAGTTAACAAGTGATTTCAACAATCTTATGTTGAACATAATTACACATTCACAATCTGTGTAAAATATTTCGTGGAAACAAGGGTAATAAACTTAAATTCATATGTAGAGCACTTCACCACATGATAAATTCATCTGATGTGCATTCACAATCTAGCTAAACAAAGCAGTTATTTTGCACAAAGCCAAGTTCTGAGATAACGAGTGAAGTTACAATAATTTTTTTCCACATGTGGTATTGGCCAAGGAACCTCAACTCAAGCATTGGATAGACATGTGGACATTTAATATGCACTTGAACAGACAAATTTCAGTCTCAGCTTAACGTCTTCATTTGAAGGACACTGCCTTCAATAACTCAGTGTAACAGGTGTTAGCCTACATTATGTGCTCAAGTCCTGGAGGGGGGATGCTTGAACCCATAACCTTCTAGCTTAGAGATAAGAGTGCTACCAACTGAGACAAGCTGACACTTAACACAGAAGAAGCTGTTGTTGCAATGTCACACTAACAACAATAATCAGTGTCAGTCTGTGATAGTGAACAGAGCCAAGGCCAATAAATCATGACAAGAGTTTAAGAGGAGAGAGTTGGACAGAGAAGAAGACTAACAATGGAATTGCTTCTATAGAAAATGTAATGGAGAAAAACATAGCATTTATAAAATGTGTCTGCAAGTCTGTATCAAATGCCTCAATAATACGCTGGAGTTACTTTATTCAAAGATTGTACTTCATTATCGTTTGACACAAACAGAACCATTTGTAAGAATGAGCACATGGGTTCAACTATTTGGAAATAGTAAATAAAAGTCTTATAGAGCCCAAAAAAAAGCTCTGAAAAGGACAGAGCTCGGTTTTGCTTGGACCCCATATTTTAAGTTGAGTCCTTTACTGTTAGGTGTGGGACATGAGGGATTTTGTACAGGCCAACACTGGCACAGACCAGTTGAAAAATCAGGACCATCTGGATGGACAAGAGCAGAGAATACATGGGAACACTACCTGCAAGTTCCTCTCTGATCTGCTTCGCATCCAGAATAGAAAATATATCGTCGTTCCTTCAGTGTTGCTGGGTCCAAATCTTAGAACTCCCTCTCTAATTGTGGGTGACCTACAGCAAATGGACTGCAGCACTTCAAGAAGGAAGCTCACCACATCTTCTCAAGGCCAATTAACAATGGGCAATAAATGCTGGCCCAACCAATGAAGATCACATCTCATAAAGAAATATAAGAAAAGAATGTTAACTTTGATGTTTCTCCTAATTAAAAGGCTGAAAAGAACAAAGAGAACAAAAACAGAACAGCACAGGATCAGGACCTTTGGCCAACCAAGACTGCATCAACACATGACGTCTTTCCACAAGGTCCATATCACTCTATTACCTGTCTACTCATATATCTGTGCAGATGCCTTTTAAATGTTATCATTGTATCTGTTCTTACCACCTCTTCTGGCAGCATGTTGGAGGTAGCTACCACCCTCCATGTAAAAAAACATGCCTCTCACATCTCCTTTAATCTTTCCTCCTTTTACCTTAAACCTTTTCCCCTAGTAATTGACTTTTCTACCCTGGAAAAGAAAACTCTGACTATCCTTTCTACCCATGCCTCTCATAATTTTGTAAACTTCTATCGGGTTGCCCTTACCCTCCAATGTTCACATGAAAACAAACCAAGTTTGTCCAATCTCTCCTCATAGCTAATATCACCAGGACAGGCAACATCCTGGTAAGCCATTTCTGAAGAAGGGTCTAGACCCGAAACATCAGCTTTCCTGCTCCTCTGATGCTGTTTGACCTGCCGTGTTCATCCAGCTCTACACCTTGTTATCCTGGTAAGCCTTTTCTGTAGCTTCTCTAAAGTCTTCACATCCTTCTGGTAGTGTGGTAAGCAGAATTGTATGCAATATTCAAAATGTGGCCATACTAAAGCTCTATATAACTGCTACATGAATTGCTAATTTTTATACTCTGTGCCCCTCCTGATGAAGGCAAGCACGTCGTATGCTTTCTTGATCACCTTATCCACTTGTGTTGCCATTTTCAAGGAACTATGGACCCGTATGCCTATATCACTCTGTATATTAATGCTTCTAAGGGTTATGCCATTTACTATATATCTCCCTCCTGCAGTAGATCTTCCAAAATGAATCATGTCACATTTTTCTGGGTTAGATTCCATGTGCCATTTCTCTACCC
Source organism: Rhincodon typus (assembly GCF_021869965.1). Lineage (NCBI taxonomy): Eukaryota > Metazoa > Chordata > Chondrichthyes > Orectolobiformes > Rhincodontidae > Rhincodon > Rhincodon typus. The sequence goes on from NC_063339.1 coordinate 18,601,591, forward strand.
AAGTGTCCAGCTTGTCTATATTTTGCTGTATCCTCTGGCAATCCTCTTCACTATCCATAGCTCCTCCAATCTTTGTGTCAACCACAAGCTAATTGATCAGACCACATACATTCTCCTCCAAATTGTTTATATATCCTACAAACAATAGGAATCCTAACACTGATCCCTGTGGAACACCTTTGGGCTCAGATCTCAAGTCAGAAAGCACCCTTCCACCTCCATTCTCTGCCTTCTATGACAAAGCTAGTTCTGTGTCCATTTTAACAGCTCACCATAGCTCCCATATGACTTTACCTTCTGTATCAGCCTGCCATGATGGACGTTGTCAAAGGCCTTACTAAAGTTCATATAGACAACATCCAAGCCCCTGCCCTCATCAATCATCTTTGAAACACTACACCTTGGACAATTCCCAATGGAGTACAAGGATTTTACCCAAAATATTCCAAATTGCATTATCAGATCTCAGCTCCGTTCTTCGGAACAGCAGCGAACTTACAGAAGCAAAAGTGATTGATCCTGAAGGTACTTTCAATCTCTTATTTCTTACTAAATATAGTTCACTGAAGTGTGCAGTGAATTAAAATTCCTCATTCATCAGAGTCTGAGAGATGTCCAATATTTCCCCTTCAGAAAAAGACCTGGCCTAGGACCTAACAACAAACCGAGAGAACAGATTGCTTAAAATTAATGTTTGTTTTCAACCTACCAACTGGATTTTGTTCTCAAAATATCCCCTGTGCACAATGAAAACAGATCCTAGCTGGAAACTCTGACCATTTGTTCATTAATTAGGTTTTTCTATCAGACAACATGTTTTCACCATGATGCAGGTTTGAAAATTACACTGTGCAAAAAACAATCAGCATAAACACTGTGAAACAGCAGTAGTTTAACGTACCTTAACTCAGCATGGTTCAGTGTTTGAATGTAAATAGTCAATTTTTTTCACAGCTTGTAATGTATTAATTGGTTTGGTTTCTCAAAAATGTTGTTATATATTCACTAAACATTACATTCTAAAAACAAATTCAAAATGAAACAAAACTATGGGAAGAACTGAGACATGCAAATATATGAAAAGATGTCAGAGCTAAGATCGAGGGTACAAGCTGCTTTTCTTGATAGCTGTTAAGTGTCCTTAGTGAAACAATCTCGGACTGTTTAAATCTTATTCTCCGTATACACCTGCATTGATAAGGAAAACTATGTTGCATAGCACAAATTTGGTTCACTCACTTCGAAAGGACAAAACTACAGACTAGTGGACCAGTCATACTGGTACACAGAATGTTAGTTATAATAGCATTTTTCTGTTTTTTCAGGAGAAGGATGAGAGTGCAATTAATGGACTATTTCCTTATTTTACACCCATTTTAAATGCAAACCAAGTACCACTTGGTTAATTGTTGTTTCTGGTTAGACAAATGAGCACTAGGTTGGCCTTTCTGGTCTGTTTTTCCTCTGACTGCTATGATTAATAATACTACAAGTGAAATGATAAGATTCCTTTAAGATCAAAAATAAAGGAAATCTATGATCTTGCTACACAAAAGGACAGTTTAAAAATTTCCGTGGAGAAGTATCATGTTATTTTGCTGATATGGTTGAGGACTTTTTAACCCACACAGTTGCCCTATTGGCCTGATAGCAAATGTCAAATGCAAGTGTAAAAATATTCCCATTTCCTCAACAGATGGAGATTACCTATTCTATTTTTCTGATCCACTGATTCGTATTAAGCACTTGACTCCATATCAAACTTGGCCAGTTTGGATAGGTAAGAATTAAAGATTAACAGTCAATGGGAAACTCCCAGGTTTCTAGTTGTAAGGCAAATGAATTGTCTTCCCTCTGAACTAAATATCTTGACATTGCCACACAGGCTTGTGTATTTTATGAACAATCACAGAGAGAATTAGTATTTTGACAACCCAACCCAACTAACCAGTTCTAATAAATATTCTTAGATATTGTGTTTCCTCCATGTCTAGAGCTGAATGTCGTCATGAAAGTAATAGTGATTGATATACCTGAGACCATTTACAGACTAAAATAGTTTTTAAATAAAGGGCAAATACTGACTTTACATGGCTATAGTAATTACCATGCCACAGATTGAGGCAAGTCCATGAATCCAAGCAGACTAAATGAAACTTCTTGCCTGGAAATAGCATTTTATCCAAAGACATGAAAAGCAAATGAAAGTGTTAAGAGACTTGCATCTCCTGTTTTAGTCACAATTGTATGATAATTTCATATCCAGAGATGCAAGTCGTACGCGAAAATTAGCCAGTTTAGAAAGACAAACAGAGCCAGATATGAGAATATTCCAGTATTCCAGTAGCTGTGTCAACAGAACAGAGGGAAAGAATGATGGACATATGATAGTAGAACCTTAAGAGCCTCTCTCTCTAATACATACCCCAATTTCCTTTAATCATCTCAGTAGACAGCACCCAGTGGAAAAGTAAATTGAGGAAAAAGAAATTTTACCATGAGCTTAAACATATCTGTGGATTTCACTGCCAAGGTTAACAGTCACAGTTAAGTAACTAAGGTCTCAGATTAGAAATCTAAAACTTAAATGATTCTAAGGACTTTTAAATTGTGGAGCCTTTATTCTTCTAGTCTCTACTCGAAACTCTCCTTTTTAATCACACAAAGAATTGCAGACACCGGAGATCTGAAACAAAAACAGAAATTGCTGGAGAAACTCAGCAGGTCTGGCAGCATCTGTGGGAAGAAAGCAGAGTTAATGTTTCAATTCCTGTGATTCATCACATTCTGATGGAGAGTCACTTGCCTTGAATGTTAACTCTCCTTTGTAAACTTATTACCTCTGCTTGTGTGTATATTTGTTGTCATACTTTTTACTACATTTTCTTGGGGTTAGTGGTTAATAAAAATTCACCTATTTCACTCAAGAATATCTTGTAATTGGGTCCATCATTCTGATCTATGTAGGTACACTTTTCAAAGTGAATTGTGATAGTTGTGTACTAAAAAGAATTAAAAATCTTTGTTTCAGCTGGCTGAGGTGATGGCTAACAAAAACAACATTATATTGTTCTTTGAAAGAGAGAATAATCTAACTCTTATCTATTATTGATGAACGAGCAAGTTGTGCCATCGGGCTAAAATGTGTTTTGCTACAAGCCTACTACAAATAAAGAACAAAAGGTGAAAAATATATTAAATAAATGTACCTACCCAAACATCACAAGATTAGGATTTATGTTACTAATTAGCTGCTATTCATATAGTCTGATTAAAAGAAATATTTTTTACAGGCCTCCCCTCCTTGTTCAAAAGATTTTGCTTTAGGGCTTTCCTCTTTGACGTTAAATCTTTATCTATTTCTTTATTCTCAGATATGCACATGTCGAAGAAAATTCAGATGCCTTAATCACTCAGAACACATTACAAACTAAACGAGCAGCACAAACAGAAAAAAATCAGACTCAACGTTTCGTTTGTCACACCATCTAATAGAACAGCACAACTGTCAGAAGCTGTGGGGCATATTAGAACTGCATTTCCTCAACTGGTGCATTGTTTTCAATTTATTAAGATTCTTTGTACGCTACCTTAACAGATTGGGATCTACCTAAAGTAACATGTTGATCTTTTCTGGTCCTGTTTATAAATTTCTGATAAGTGGGTTAATGACTGCTTTGAAAGAACACACAAGGGAATTTCATGAAACCATATTAACCAATGCACAACCGGAGGAAATTAAATCCCTTTGTGCTTTATCAGCTTGAATGAGATGAAAAGAAATAGTGATTGGAAAAGTAATTTCTTTTAATAACAACAGAACTCCTGAGACTTGTGTGCTAATACAGCAATCAAGGCATGAAGGCCAGAAATGACTTCAGCAATCTAAGGCAAAATTTGAATTTGGAACTTGCATGCTTGTATGAAATTGGGAGCAGATCTCAGATCACTTTTGAGCAGTTGTATAGTGGCTGCTCTTTTTCATTGTTGTAGGTGTTACATCATTAACTATTTGATGTTCTTGACAGTTTACACAAAAAAGTTTTGAGATTAGTATTGCTGTGTAATTAAAATCTATAGGCATGATGTCTGCTGAGCTTGAAAAAAAATGCAGTATTCCTTTTCCCAAATTTTAAAAAATTTCAGCAACATGTTAATACTTTAAATCAAAATCACTGAAGCACAATTGTTCTTTCAAACAGTTTTCCAGCTTTTAAAATAATATTTTTCTCCATTCCAAATAAGCAATATTAGTACTGAGAAATAGAACATGTTTCCGTTTTGGATACTGAATGTTATCAAGAAGCAATTGCAGATCAGCTGAAATAATGTTAGATGTAAACTATTTTCTCCTCTGCCCAAAACTCTAAAGTTCATCCAAAGCTGCAGCCAATGGGACAGTGTTATTTCCCACATGGCTATCACCCTGTTGTCTCTCAGAATTTAACTGTCAAATTATTCTTGTACTTTGGGTCATTGGTCAGCAAGAACAGGCCTGTATTTGGATGTAGGTGTATGTATGCTGCCTATTTTTCATTCAGTTTGTAATGTTAGTACTTTTAGTTATGGGCTGTTTATAAACCATGGTTAAGCACTGCAGAGAAAGAGGCTGACAGAAATTATATGGGACAAGAAGACCGATCAGAACAATTGCGATGTGGTCATTACCATTGGAATTGAGAGGGTTGGCTCCATGATAGTTCTGAGGCCGAAGTTTATAGGTTCGAGCACGCTCCACAAAGTTGTGCACATTGTCTAGGTTGTTACTTCAGTGCAATACCATCCGAAAGCATGTGTTTCAGTACAGCATTGAAACTGATGCACTACATGTCCACTTAAGCTGATGTAAAAGATAGTAAAGCATTGTTTGTGGAAGAATTGGAGTGTTGCCCTAACATTTATTTCTCTATCAATGCATATTACTCCATCATCAACTTCATGTATGTATTTGTGTGAATTGGCTGTTGCATTTTTCTACATGAGAGCAGTAACTGTACTTCAGAAACACTTCATTGACAAGGAAGTGAGAGGATGTATGTATTGATGCAGGTCGTTTCAAGCATCCCATCCCTCACATTACGTCTAACAAAGATGTTTCTGTTGTTCTACCGTAAATAAAAGCTTTCAGTAAGTGTTAACTACTCCTGACAGAAACCATCAAGGCTCCAAAGTCCAACTGAAACAATTAGTGATTGGTTCTCTTGAAATTAACAAATTGGGTGCAAGTTTGTGGATCACCTGTAAAATTGAAGAAAACCATTGTGAAATGATTTGGCTTTTATTTGCCTTTTGTTAAAGTTTGATTTTCTTTCCTATATCAAAATCTGGAATGTGATTAGATACAAGCTTTCTACACGCTGGCAAGAACAAGTAATTTTATTCTAACAAGTAACTTGTCAGCTATTGAGAGTCCTCTAGTTTTACCGTCCCTAAGAATTTTTATTGTGGATGTTTGGGCAGCAAACCTTGCCCTAATTGTAACATGTTTCTGATGAAGGGTCTAGGCCCGAAACGTCAGCCTCTCTGCTCCTATGATGCTGCTTGGCCTGCTGTGTTCATCCAGCCCTGCACCTTGTTGTCTCGGATTCTCCAGCATCTGCAGTTCCTACTATCTCTAATTGTAACATGTTCTAGTTTTAAATATGTGTTTTTAGAATGACAATCTGGTATCTTATCTATTTACACAAACTACATTCAAATGTAGCCCTGAGCTTTCAGAAAAGCTCATGGAACATATTCTTCCCTACCTTTTGCAGGAAAATACCCTGTGCATTTAGACTGTTGCAATCCCCTTACATCTTTTGCAGCTTCTTGAAGTTAATGAGGTTACAATTTCTTGCAGTCATTGAAATAAATGCACAACTGAGACTTGTTCTGTTTATTATCCAGTAGCTATATTAATGACAAGGAGCATCATGCTGGGCAAGTGACACATTTTTCCATAGTTTTTAGAGATGGATAGATTAGTGACATAATTTTATTAAGTACATGTTAGTTCTTATAATGTCGGTAATGCTGGCATTTTATCTGTCCCCTGTTGCAATGGGAAGATATTGGTGTAATTATTCTTCAAATTATTGTTTTACAATGGAGGGGTTACTTCAAATTACTTGAAAGAGTTAACCATTGAGCATAGGGTTGAAGCAATTATAGGTGAGGGGTGGCAACTACCATTCCCTGAAGGACATTAGTGAATGAGATAGGTTTTTACATCCATTTAGTAGATTTCTGGTGCAATGCATTATTACTAGAATAAATAAATGTAATTTCATATATTTCCATGGTTAGATGCAAAGGTACGACTTTAGGTCCGAAAGCCTAATGACTACGCTACTATGTTCAACTAATTGATTAGCAATTACACCATCACATCACTAATCAAGTTTGCCAATAACTTGTTTCATTAACTTTGATTAAAAGTTGATTAGAAAATTAAATTGCACTTCCAATTTAACAAAGTTGGATGAAATTTCCCCCACAGCAAGTGAGTTAATAAAAGACTACAGTCTCAGAAATCACACTTTGCAAAGCTGCAGATTCCTGTGATTCCATTAATGAGATATTATTACAGAGGAAAACTGGTGTTCTTCAATTTTCCGCAGAAAGAGGAACTTAGTTCTTCTTAAGAATTCTCACAAAAACGTGGTGCAGCAGTTTATAGAGTGTTATATCTGTAAGTGCGGAGTCTTCCCACAGCAAAAAGTTTGGCTCTGTTACAGTACTCAGTTTAAAGAGAGTGCTGATCCAGAAATTAGCCTGTGTCTGGAGCCCTCTACTCATTCCCAAACAAAAGAATACGCAAATGTAATAATGATACCCCTTTAAATCAGAATGAAGGTTTGGCTTATGTTACTTATTGGACTTAGCATAAAACTAAAATGATGGGAGTAGCGACGAAGCAGCGAGCAATGCTTTTTCTCCTTGCTGGATAAGTTAGTCACAAAGTTAATAAAATCACTCATCCTTTGTTAAAATTTATTTCTAAAATATGGATTAAAAAGAGGAAGGAAAGTGCTGGTTTGAGGTGCGGCAGATTGACTGAGGCACTGGAAGGTCTGCTTTGCCTCTATGAGCACTGTAGCTGTCTTGGCATGCTGTCGAGAAGCTGGCTGCGCTCAGCTGGTGGCGATATTCTTGGCTGTAAAAGCAGTGCTTGCCCTCTGCCACTCACGGGGAGCAATTCTGTTGAACTGTCTCATCCTGACATTTTCATCATCAATCTCTTCATTAGCAGCGTGGCTGCAGACAGAGAACTCAAGCAGGCAGCAGCCCTTTGTCACATCCGAAGGAAGCACCAGGCTTAGGAACCTTGTTCTTTCTCTTCATGTTTGGGGTGGCTGTTGTTTGGGGGAGATGGGAAAAGATAGAATGATGTTGTGGCAAGAAGCTCAAACACTGTAAAAATTACAGCATCTATTGAAATAAACAAGTACTCTCCCTTTTGTAAACCTGTGTCAGTGAAACGCACAAAGTCTCTTCTCTTTACTTTTCCCCTTTTAGGGCCACACAAATTTGCAGTCAGCACATGCTATTTAATGCAAATCAGTCTTAAACTTAAGTGGTCATATTTCAGTTGTGTCAAATGATCTTTGCCAGAAATAAATGTGTCACAAGAATAATGCATTGGTTGGGTTTTCTCTAAGTTTACTTAAAGTAAACTTGGAGACAATCGGACCAATATAGTATTCACGTAAAGCATTTGTTTTGGCAAAGTCTGTTCCATGTAAGTGAACTGTTGTCACTTGAGTTAAAGTTTGGGAAGGCAGCAACAAGGTCTGACTTTTTCAGAGCGTTTCTAATACTCAAGGACAATCTGTGATAAACGTTCTATGTTAACCTTTGGAATTCTCTAACTCAGAGAGTTTTGGAATTGAATATATTTTTGACTAAATGAGACAGAATTTTTGAGTTAAGGGATGTAGAGGGCAGGCAGGAAAGTGGACTCATGATCTATTGAATTGTGAAGCAGACTCAAGAGGTCATTTATAAAAATGATTTGGATGTGAACATAGGAGGTATGATTAGTAAGTTTGCAGACGACACCAAAATTGGAGGTGTAGTGGACAGTGAAGAAGGTTCCCTCAGTGTGCAACGGGATCTTGATCAGATGGGCCAATGAGCCGAGGAGTGGCAGATGGAGCTAATTTAGATAAATGTGAGGTGCTGCACTTTGGAAAGGCAAATGAGGGCAGGACTTATACAGTTAATATTAAGAGGAGTGTTGCTGAACAAATAGACCTTGAGTGCAGATTCTTGCTTCCTTGAAAGTGGAGTCATAGGTAGGTAGGATACTGAAGGCAGCATTTGGTATGTTTGCCTTTATTAGCCAGTGAATAAGTATAGGAACCAAAAGAACTGCGGATGCTGTAAATCAGGAAGGGTCACCGGACCCGAAACATTAACTCTGTTTTCTCCTCCACAGATGCTGCCAGACCTGCTGAGCTTTTCCAGCAACTTTGTTTTTGTTGTTGTGAATGAGTATAGGAGTTAGGAGGTCACGTTGCAACTGTACAGGACATAGGTTAGGCCAGGTTTGGAATACTGTGTGCAATTCTGGTCTCCGTGCTATAGGAAGGATGTCGTGAAACTTGGAAGGGTTCAGAAAAGATTTACAAGGATGTTGCCAGGTTTGGAGGGTTTGAGTTATAGGGATAGGCTGAATAGACTGGGGTTACTTTCCCTGGAGTGACAGAGGCTGAGGGGTGACCTTATAGAGGTTTATAAAGTCATGAGGGGCATGGTCCTTTCCCCTGGGAGGGGCAGTCTAAAACTAGAAGGTATAGGTTTATGGTGAGAGGAGAAAGATATAAAAAGGATCTAAGGAGCAACATTTTCAAGCAGAGGGTTGTGCGTGAATGGAATGAACTGCCAGAGGAAGTGGAGGCTGGTACAATTACAACATTTAAAAGGCGTCTGAATGGGTATTTGAATAGGAAGGGATTAGAGGGTTATGGGTCAAATGCTGGCAAATGGAACTAGATTAATTTAGGATATCTGGTCAGCATGGACAAGTTGGACCGATGGCCTGTTTCTGTGCTGTATATTTCTATGACTCTGTGACTGTAAATGGTAAATATACTTTTATATATTAAGTTCTTATATTCTTAACCAGCATTCAAATTAATTTAAAAGACATGAATAGACTTACAGGCCTTGTTTTTTTTAACTGTGGTTGGGGTCATTGGGATGGGTGGGAAAGAATCACCCATGATGATCTAAGTATAAAATGTGAGCAATTTAAATCCTGAGCCTCATTTACAGACTCCAGCATTTACAGCAGAATAAAATGTTGTTGGGTTGTAATGGAGAGTGCTGAGACCAGTTTTAGTGGATATGACCTAAATATAATTCTTCCTGGGTGAGGGTTAAAATCATAGTGAAGAATGGATAAAAGGTACCATTGGAATGTGTCAATGACATTTTTTTGCCAAATGCAATAACATGTCTGTGACCTTGAAATGTATTATCAATGTGGGTGATTTTGGTTGTGTGCTTAAATCGCAGAGTTTTATTCGATGTGTTGAGTTTGATCAATCAGATTCTGGGTTAGATGGAGCATAGTGGTATCACCTCTAGAGCAATAATCCAGAAACCCAAGTTAATGTTTGTGGGCATAGGTTTAAATCCCACCAACGCAGTTGGTGAAGTTTGAATTAAACAAAATCTAAGCAATTTAACAACTAAAACCTAGCCTAGTGATGAGAATGTAACCATTGTTGATTGTTGTAATGACCCATCTTGTTCACTGATATCCATGAGGGAATGGAATTTGCTATTGTTTTTTGGTCTGGCCTGAGTATGATTTCAGATTCACAGCAATGTAACTGACTCTCGACTGGCCCTCTGAAGTGGCCTAACAAGCTATTCAGTCGTATCAAATCATTACCAAGTCTAAACAAAAGAATGAATCTAGTCAGACCACCATAGGTGCCAGAAACAGCTACAGCAAACTCAGCCCTGCTGTTCCTTATCAAAATATGGGGGCTTATGCCAAAATTAGGTGAGCTGCTCCACGTTGTAGTCAAATTACAGTCTGACATAGTCATACCCTATGGATTAATACCTTACAATAGCCTTACAATATCGCAATCCCTGGGAATTTCTTGAGGTGGTGGCACGGGGTATGAAGGAGTTGCCCTGGGAATCCTCAACATTGATGCCAAACCACATGGTATTTCAGGTCAAAACTGGGCAAGGAAGCCTCTTACTGATTATCACCTACTACATACCCAGCCGTCAGCTGATGAATGCTTGTCCATGTCAACACCCCTTAGAGGAAGCACTTGAGGATGTCAAGGGCACAGAGTATGTATTCTCAGTGGGGAGATTCAATGTCCATCACCACCAGGAGTGGTTCAGCAATATCAACACTGGCTGAGAGGATCAGGTCCTAAAGGACACAGGAGCTAGGCTGGGTCTGTGGCAAGTGGCGTGGGAGCCAGCAGGAGACACATTCCTATTTGACCTTGTCCTCACCAATCTAGCTATTACAGGTAAGAGCAGTTTTGACAGTATCAGTAGGACTGCCCATTGCACAATCCTTGTGGAGATGAAGAGCCAATTTCACAGTGTTACCACCCACTGGAGTGGTGCACCAGAAATCAAGCCCCACTATTCCCAAAGTTGTACCAAATGGTAAAGTTTTTTTTAAAGTACACAGTTTTCCAATTTACCTGACTTACAGTCCGACATTAATAGGAAGCACAGATCAGGTTTCCATATCAAACAGAATTATTTATTACAAATAAACAAGCTTAGCTACAGGTGAACAGATAGAAACCATTGGTTTATAGCACTATTAACTAAAACAAGTTTAAACTGAGTTTTTGACTGTAGAGAACAGGGAGTTTCTGGGCTGAGAGAAGATCTGCACATTTCTTTTCCCTCTCTCTCTGTCTGTCTGTCTATCTCTCTCTCTCTCTCTCTGTCTGTCTCTGAGCTTCTGTAACTTGCTTCCAGCTCTAAGATGCTCAGCTACCTCAGAACCAATCGTACAGTTGTCACCAAGCAAATGATCTCTGTCATTGATAATTCATCAATCTACAGACCAATCAACTTGTTGCCAATAAGAGCAGCATCAGCACTTATCCTCAACTCCAGACTGACTGCAATCTGAAGTTCAGTTACTGCTTGTTCAAACAGTTGTTTTCAATGCTTGCCATGAGTATCACATTACTTGCTTTCAGAACTACAGTTTCAAACACGGATTTTTTTTAAACAGTACTTTCTCATTTTAGACTTCACATATTATAAACACTAAAATACAAGACATGGTCCTTACAATATTGAGGATACCCTCCATTGTATTGTGCAGCACTTCCACTGCATTAAATGGGACAGAATTTGAACAGATCCAGCTCAAAATTGAGGACCCGTTTCGCACTGTGTACAATCAGCAATAGCAGAATTGTATTCAACCACAATTTATAACCTTATGGGCCAGCATAAGGTATCAGCTCAGAATAATCTGCTCACTGGCACTCAATTTGGGTTCCACCAAATATACTTGGCTCCTTACCACCTCATTATCTTTTTTCATTCATGGAGGTGAGGTGAGAATAACTGCCATTGATATCAAGGTAACGTTGGAATAAGTGTGGGATCAAGAAGCCCCAGTACAATTAGAGTCAGTGAGAATCTGGTTAGAGTCATATCTAACATAAAAGAAAACGGTTGTGGTTCTTGGAGGTTGATTGTCACAGCCCCAGGACATCACTGCAAGTGTTCCTTAGGGTGGGGTCCTAAGCACAATCACTTTTAGCTGCTTAATCATTGATCTTCCCTCCATCATTATATCAGAATCCTCAGATACTGAGGCAGTGCATATCCTTATGTGGCAAGACCTGAGTAACATCCAGGCTTGGGCAAATGAGTGGAAAGTAATATTCACATCATACAAATACCAGGCAATGACTATCACCAATAAGAGAAAATCTATTCATTGTCCCTTTACATTCAATGATGTTACCATCACTGAATTCCTCACTATCAACATCCTGGATGCCATAAACTGGACTGGACTAGCCATGCAAATACTGTGGCTACAAGAGCATATCAGATTTAAGAATTCTGCGATGAGTAACTCACCTCCCGTCTCCCCAAGTCCTGTTTCCCATTTACAAGGCACAGGTCAGGAGTATGATGGGATACTCCCCACTTGCCTGGATAAATGCAGCTCCAACAATACTCAAGAAGCTTGACACCATCAAGGACAAAACAGCCCATTTGATTGGCACATTTATTGCCACTTTCAATATTCACTTCCTTCACCACTGATGCACAGTGTGCACCATCTACAAGTTTTGCTGCAATGACTCAACCAAGACTCTTCCGATAGCATCTTCCAAATGCTGGAACACTACCATCTGAAAGGCCTAGGGCAGCATACACATGGGAATAACACCACTTACAAGTTCTCCTCCAAAGCACACACCATCCCATAACGCTGTTCCATCATTGTCACTGGATCAAAGCCCTGGCACATCCTTCCCGATAACACTGTGGGTGTCTCTGCACCCCAGGGACTGCAATGGTTCAAAGTCACATTACCTTCCCTTTTCAGGGCAATTAGGGATGAGCAACAAATGTTGACCTAACTGACCTAACATCCCATGAATGAGTAAAGCACAAAACAGAGAGTCAAGAAACGTTGTAAGTCTCAGGTGTAATTAATTCCTGATTATTAGTTCAGTTGTTAATGTCTTATTGCATTGTGAAAACATAAACTGTTTTACCTGACGCTGAGTGAGTGCTCTATCACTCTGCCTCCACTATTCTGTGGTCATAAAATAAAAATACTTGTCCAAGTTACCAAGATAGCAAATTATATACTTCATATGTATCAGTTCCTGGAGGGGTAGCACGTTTTGTGGATAAAGGTGATTTGGTAGTTGTACCACATTTAGATTTCTAGAAGGAATTTGATGACGTATCACATAATATATTCTGTTTGTGGAAAATGAAACCTCACAGCTGAGGGTGTAGCATCTTGGCATGGAAAAAAGGCTTAGCTGGTTAGCAGGAAGCAGTGAGCTGGTATAAATGGGTCTTTTTCAGATTGGCAAGATGCAACAAGTGGTGTGTCACAGAAAGTGCTTGGACTATACTTGTTCATCATTTATATAAATGACTTGGATGAAGGCATGGAAGGTGTGGGTTTCTCTCCACAGATGCAACCAAGTTTGCTGATGACTCCAAGATAGATAGGAAAATAAATTTGTAGAGATAACGTAAGGAGGCTACAAAAAGATAGAGATAAGTTAACTGAGTGGGCAAAAATCTGGCAAAAGGAGTGTAGTGTGAGAAAATGTGAAGGTGCATTTATTGCATGATGAATTGAATACAAAGGTAGAGCAATTATGCTTCAGTTGTACATGAAACTGGCAAAAGCACATCCTTCAGGAAGGATATAAATGCAGTGAAGGCAGTATTGCGGGCAGTTCAGAAAATACCAGAACGTTACCTAGAATGAGTGGGGTGTTTAATGATGAAAGGTTGGACAGATTAGGCTTGCGTCTGCTGGACTAAGAAGTAACTTGATTGAAGCATATAAGATCCTGAGTTTCTGAGGAAGAGTCACTGGACCCATAATGTTAACTCTGATTTCTCTCCACAAATGCTGCCAGACCCTCTGAGCTTTTCCTGCAATTTCTGTTTTTGTTTCTGATTTCCAGCATCCGCAGTTCTTTCAGTTTTTATTAAGATCCTAAGGCGTCTGACTGGGTAATTTTGGAGAGAATGTTTCCTCTTGCAGGAGAATCGAGAACTATGGGTCACTTTTGAAAGTCAATGGTCATCTATTTAAAACCGAGATTCAGCAAAAGTTTTTCCTCTGTGAGGGTCCTGATTCTTTGGAACACTCTTCCTGAAAAGACGGTGGAAGCAGAGTCCTTGAATATTTTTAAAGCAGAGGTAAATAGATTCTTATTAAACAAACGGGTGAAAGTTTGTCTGGGGTAGACAGGTTAAAATTGTATTAGCCATGACCTTTTTGATGGCAGAGCAAACTCATGGGACTGAATTGCCTACTCATGCTCCTTGTCATATGTTCATTTATTACGATTTAAACAAGATCTATTAAACGAATTGCTTAACAAACACAATTATGGGCTTATTAACAAAACAAACTTAGTCAATAAAGAAACAACAATCGGTTAACATACGTACTCAGTAATATAGAAGGATGAATGCTTATCCCTCTAAATATTCCCAAAGCACACATCTCTTCAGAGGAAAGAAAAAGAACATCTCTGCAGAGATTGGTTTTCTGAAACAAAAGACTTTGGTCTCTGGGTTAATCCTTACCCTCTCTCAATTTTTACAAGCATGTGTACTCCTTAAAGTTTCAAAACGTTACGAACATCATCCCATATTAAAACTGCTAATATTTTAATTGTTAATCAAATCAGGATGTGACCTGTCCAAATCAACACCTCCCCATCAAAGCAGACTCAGTTACAGATCTTGTCCTTTTTATTAATTTGTTCACAGAATGAGGGTGTCACTTCCTAAGCCAACACTTCTTGTCCATTCCTAATTGCCCTTGAGGAGGTTGTGGTAAACTTCCTTCTTGACTGCTGTAGCCCTTAGGGTGTAGGGATTCCTACAGTCCTATTAGAGAGATAGTTTCAGGATGTGGACCCAGTAACAATGAAGGTTCAATGATACAATTCCAAGTCAGGAAGATTTGTGACTTGAAGTGGAAATTTCAGGGATTGGTGTTCCAGTTCACCTGCTGCCTTGTCCTTCTCAGTAACAGAGGACATAAGTTTGGGAGATTCTGTCAGAGGAGCTGTATTGAGATCAGCTCACTAACAAAGGAGCAAAACATTATGGACACTAGAAATCTGAAATAAAATCCAGAAAATACAGCAAACACATGGTAGGTGCAGCAACATTTGGAAAGTTGCTGACTTGAAATATTTACTTAGTTTCTCTCCACAGATGCTGCCTAACCTGGAGAGTGTTCCCAGCAATTTCTGTTTTTGTTGACCATTGAACTAATTGTTCAACACTGAAAATTTCAGGAAAATAAACTCATCAGATGGAATATGATTTTAAAATAGGTTACAAATTGGCTTTTCATATGTTGTAGCAGTCACAATGTCATTCCTAGATGTCTAGTATGATGTCACAGATTTTCTTGCTCATTGCCTTTTGCATTTTATCTCCTATCTCTGTAGAGTAAGGAATGTTCACTACAGAGACAAAGTGTAAGGATCTGGCTTTTACATCAGTAACAACCAGAAAACAACTTGGAACTGTGCACATCTACCATTATTTATCATAAGACCATGGGATGAAGGGGTAAAAATGGACAGTTCAGCCCGTTGACATTGTTCTCATATTCAATGAGATCATTGCTGTTCAACTCTACTTTCCTGCCTTTTTCACATAACTCTCGATTTTCTTTTTGATTAAAAGTCTGTCTATTTCAGCCTTGAATATACTTATAACCCAGCCTTGTTTGTCCTTTACTGTAAAGAATTCTATAGATTCATTACACTGTGAGAGAAGAAATTTCTACTCATCTCCGTTGTAAACGTGTGACCCTTTTTCTGAGATTATGCCCTCTTGTCCTCATCTACCTCACAAGTGGAAGCAACCTTTCCACATCTACCCTGTCAAGTCCCTAAGATTCTTGTACATTTTAGTAAATTTGAGACACTGTCCACCATCATCATTTTCATCATCTTGTTAATGCAAGACTTGGCCATTGCAATGCACTCCTGGCTAGTCTTCCGAAAACAATTTTTCAGGAATTATAAAACAATAACACCACAGAATGAGAAAAATCCATTGATGCTACACCATGAGCAATAAGACAGCCTGTTATGCTCTATACCCAATATACCTCAGCATCTCTACCCAACCATGTACAATCAATACTGTCATAGGCATTACCCAAAGGAGAAGTTCTATATAATTGTCCTTTGATACCAAGTGATTTTAAGCAAACATTGATTCTGTGTTCTTCCTCAAGTCTTAGAGATATAGAGTTGTACAGCATGGTAACACACACTTCAGTCTAACTTGTCCATGCCGACCAGATATTCTAAATTAATCTAATTCCATTTGAATATTTATCATTAGCCACCTGTCTTCCAAAGCAAACCCCATAGATCCCCCACTCACCCATCATCATAAGTAGAGCTTTTTGTATATTTGATCAACCCGAGTTGCACTTTTTAAAATCTCTAATACCAACTGTTTTGCAAATTCCAACTCTTGCAGGATCTAGTAATGTTGCACTTATGCTTATTAATTGGATCATTTTCATGTTGAAAGAAAACATCATGTTTACGACGATACGTTACAGAGAAGGGCTGTCAGCTTTAATCTTCCTCACTTGTGCACACACAATCTGTTCTCCTACTGTGCACTGGAAGATAAAAGGCAATAAAAAGTAAAACAGATAAATACTATGGAGTAGGACTATCACTCAGCGTGGTGCTGAACTAATAGGCTGTGTCCACATCAAGGTGAGATGGTGAGTGAAACTGCAACATTGTCTACAGTGAGCTAATGAAAACTGGCGGCCAAGTCGTCTTGAACTGCTTTTGGTTGTCTCTCAATGGTCAGACAAAGGTCAACATTGGCTACTGCTCACACTCATAATGCACTTCACACTGGAAGGAGAAATTAGTCCCTGGGTAATATAAAACATGGGATTAGTACAGCCATTATAACATCTGTTTTCTTCCTTTATAGGAAGAGTGGTTGATTGAAACTCAGAAATTACAACTGGTTGAAATTCTGAAATGCTGCAAGAGAAACCTGCTCACAAGACAAACAAAGATGGAAAAGGAGAAGGATGAGGAGAAGAAACCAGCATCATCTTTTTAATTAACATTCGAGTAGATTAGAATAAAATTTGAAATGCAGGTTAGATAAAATTAACTAGTTGAGGCCACCATGACATAGAATAAATCCCACTCCATGGTGATTTAAGACCTCCCATAGTAAATAAAGGCAAACAATGTATAGAAAATATGTAGCATCGATTTAGTGCATGCATGCAGATACTGTTCATACAAACACAGCAGATACTCACATGGCACATATCGACAATTTGTGTGCAAATATTGATGTACAGACACCACCAACACAGTCACAATTTATGTTACTATATCATGTCCAGAGATTTTGTATAAGTCATTTTTTTAAACAAGTTTCAAATGAACATAAAATTGAATAATTTTCATGTTAGAAGAAACGTTTATAAAAACTAACATACAGATTTATTTGGAGACAGCAGGAACTGCAGATGCTGGAGTCAGAGACAACACAGTGTGTAGCTGGAGAAACACAGCAGGCCAGGCAGCATCAGAGAAGCAGGAAAGTTGACGTTTTGGGTCGGGACCCTTCTGAAAAAGGGCCCTGACCTGAAACGTCAATTTTACTGCTCCACTGATGCTGCCTGGCCTGCTGTGTTCCTCCAGCTCTACACTGTGTTGTCTGTGTACAGACTTATTTACATGATTCCTTTGGACATTAATATATGCGTCAACATTTTTCAAAGAGCTATATTTTAGAGTTAATTATCTTTTAATCATAATGCTGTAATTATACAGAGTGTCTCATTTATGGAATAAAACTGATGTTTAACCAATGAGCAAGAGAATCTTTGCTCTATTGTTTGAATAAGGTAGCTCTCTGACTCAGCAATACTGTGGTCAGAATTACATCAACCAGCCTCACTCACAGTCATATTGAACATTAAGCCACTCTGTTATTTATGAAGAAATGTAATACTACCACAACAGGGTCAATCTTCTAAACATAAGAGTAAATGGATTAGGAACAAGAAGAGGCCACTCAGCCCCTTCAGCTTCACTGCTAATCAGTGAGATCATGATTGATCTTGTTCGTTAAATTCCTATTTCCCCATTAACTTTCCATCCCCTCGCTCATCAAGAATCTTTCTACCTCTGCCTTAAACATAAGGCTCTATTTTCACTGCCTTATGAGAAAGAGAGTTTCAACTATTTTCAACAATCTGTGCGAAAAAATATTTTTCTGAGTCTTGTCTTAAATGAGCTTGCATTGTCTTTAAACAGTGACCCCTAGTTCTAGGTTCTCCCATGAGAGGAAACATCCTAGAGTCATATAGCATGGAAACAGACCCTTTGGTCCATCCTCTCCACATCTACCTTGTCAAGGCCCCTTGGTATCTTGATTGTTTCAATCAAGTTGCCTCTTACACTACTGCAGATACAAGTCTAGCCTGTCCAATGTTTCTTTGTAGGAAAAGCCAGTCATTCTAGGTACTGGTCTGGTAAATCTTCTCTGAACTACTTTCAATGCATTTACATTCTTAAATTAAAAAGGCCAAATCTTTTGCATAAAACTCCAGGTATGGTCTCAAAAATCCCTGTATAACTGAAGTATAGCATCTCAATGTCACTGGACATTGCTCTGCTGTCTGTAAAACTGAAGACTATCTTATTAATGAAACTCATAGCTGGATACAGATTTCATTGTTAGTTATGACTGTTGATTTTTTTGCGATTATACTATTGGGTTCACTCATGTAAAAATAGACTTTTCTAATCCCATGTCTAATCCAAATAATTCCCATGGTAACATCTGCATTTGAAGGCTCAGATGCTTTAGTTTTGATTTGTAACGTGTGTAAAGGTGTATTTGCACAATGCAATGCTCTTATACATGCATACTAAAATATAGTCTGTTTGGAGAAATGCATCTGAAATCTGTTATTTATCGTAACCATGTGACCCTGAAGTAGCTCTGATCAGTTTAGGGAGAGCAGTCACTAAAACCTGCAGGTAGAACATGGTATTGAAGTGTGCAACTGAAATTGCTTGGATTTTGACAGTTGTACAACAGCCAGTTACTGTATGAAAAAAGTAATGAATAATTAGAACTGAAGTCTACAAATCTGACCTCCTGCATGCGTCAGAATGGCTTTGAATGTTCTAGTTACTGTTTCCGTTGAGATGAATGGGAATATGAGATAGCGTTGAAGTTTCTTCCCATCCTAATGGTGAGCTAGCCAAAGATTTAAGCAAAAACCCTGAGCAAATGAGACAGGCAACTCTTCTATTAGTGCTGGGGGTACAGTACTGAAAGGTTTTATTTTATGCTTTAGACTTCACTGAGGAGCAGAAATGACAGGCTGGAGAAATAATGAAGGCCTGATGGCCAATTTTGAACCCTGTACTGATGTTAGTTATGCACATCATATTTTTAAGGTCAGAACTCAGGAAGACAGGGAAGTAATGATCAGTATGTGACTGTGCTGAGACATTTAAATAAACCTTATGAGTTTGGGCTACTGAAAACTTTTGTTCTGAAAAATAGAGTAGTCTTAAGAATAAATGATGCTGCTGGGAGAGAATGTCTGCTGAGAAAGGAGAAAATTGCTTTCAAGAAAGCTTCTAGCACTTGCAGAAGATCTGAAGTCATCAACCATCCGTTAGAACATATTGAAGGGAGAATCAATGAAGGATTACATTGCACTGAGAAACTCCCCTGTCCTAACAATAACATATTGGAAAAGGGAAGAAAGATTTCCAGAAGGGCCAATGGAAAGATTAAGACCTGATTAAAGAATGTAAATGTTGTAAAGGACACTGTGTGAGAGAAAAGAAACAAATCCAACGGGTGGGGGTTTGGGTGGGGGGGGGGGGGGTGGGCGGGTGTGGTGGGTGGGGGGTGGAGCCTTGCTGTAACTGCCGGAAGTTGAATCCCTTTGCACATAAGTGTTTTACTAGCCGATGAGGATGCCTGCAGGAGAGATGCTGTACGATGATACTGATGAATACTGTCCACCACAGTACAGTCTGATATTGTCTGGTCCAAATGTGATATATGCTTTGTGACTGTTTGAATGATAACTGCAGTAGGAGGATGTTAAGTGAATGTAAAGTGCCAAATAGATAGTGGTGTTATGTCCAACATAGGCTTCACAGACCTATACAAAATGGCTCAAGATAATGACCCAGAAATGAAGACCTTTAATGTAGTGTAGAGGTTTTACGATGGTATGATCATCATCGTGAGATGACTAATGAAATCTTCATCCCAGTTGAAGCAAAGCTAAACCTTGAATTGGTAACCCCACGCTTACCAGAAGAGATCTGCAGTGTTTGCAGACTTAAAGCCATTCACTGAGAAAAGTACAAAAATGTTTTGGATGTCTTCCTGGTGAACAGCATCTCTAAGTAGATGATAGTGTGAGACCAATTCAGCATCTGCTGTGAAGAATTCCAGCTGCTCTCCAGACCAGCCTGAAAGTCAAAATAGAAGAACTGCAAATGAAAAGAAGGCAGTAATCAAAAAAGTGACAACACAGACAGACTGGGTTAGCAGCATGATGGCAATGAAAAAACCTGGGAAGCTGAGAATATCTATTGGTCCCAAGGATTTCAATAGATCCTTGAAGAGCTTTCCCTTTCAATGATTGTCATGCAGTAGTAAGGATGTATTGAAATCCTTCTTTTCCAGCTCTTCAGGCTGGACGTGAGAACCATCATTTACTTAAAGATGCTAAGACATCCAAAATATCTTTGTACTCTTCAAAATAAATGGCTTTGTGTCTGATGAAGGGGTAAGTGAAGTTGGATGAAAGTAGCAGTTTTCTGACTGTTTTTTTAGATGTTGTTTGAGAAGCTAACATTTGTCATTTTCACTGCTTCACAAGAGTATCAATACAGACAGCATGAGATAGTCAGTGATTTTCCTGAAAGTGATCATAGATGATCTGCTAGTTTATGGACATGGAATTATGATGAAAGAAACCATTGCAGACTACTGTCAGAATCTAATGCAACTGCCAGACACAGCTCACCAGATGATCCTGAAACTGAACAAAAAATAATGCAATTAAAGATGACTGAACATAAACACATGGGCCATGTACTGACAGCAAATCAGTGTGTTCCCTGATCCTAACAATGTGGGAAATGTGCTGGAGATGCACTGACCAACAGATGTGGACAATTTCAATAATTTGTTGGATTCATGCACTTCCTAGCAAAGTTCTTGTCTAGTTTGTCATCAGAATGTGAACATTTGCATGAGCCTACTGCAAAAGATAGCAGTGCTATTAGTGCACAGAGCTGTTGTACATGGGTAGGGGAGAATTAGAAAGGTTAATGCCTAGTTGAGTGTCATAAGCTTCACTCACTTTGATGGTATCATTAAGATTTGGTAACATGAGATCTCATGGGAGACACACCTAAGGCTGTGTCCTCCCAATAGTCTTGTTAATGATGCAGGCTACATTCTTATAACTTGTAAATTGTTGCAGAGATGTAACAAACTGCATCTTGCTTACTCTATCAGGGTTTTCCAGTTAGAACAGAGATGGCGACCTTTGCACACTCCAGCCCATGTAAGTTCCTAAAGAACCCACACGCTTAGAAGATGCAAGTGGCAGCATGCACAAGAACAAGAAACAGCTATTATTTGCTTCAAACAGCTGGTGATGACAATGCCAGTGTTGATGTACTACAATATCAATGATGTGGTTGCTGAAGATGAGCTACAGTGAATCACTGACCTCCTGACTCCCCAAAGCCTGTACATTATTTATGAAGCACAAGTCAGGAGTGTGATGGAATACTCTCCACGTGTCTGAGTGAGTGCAGGTCCAACAACACTCAAGAAAATTGACACCATCCAGAACAAAACAGCATGCTTGATTGGCAGCACTGCCACTTAACATCCACTACTTTCACACCAATGCTTAGTAATGGCAGTGTATACCATTTACAAGATGCATAGCAGAAATTCACCAAGGCTGCTTAAATAGCACCTTTACCTTTCCAGTCTAGAAGGACAGGGGCAGCAGATACATGGAAACATCACAACTTGCAAGTACCCATCCAGGTACTCAGCATTCTGACTTGGAAGTATTTTACCATTCATTCAGTGTTGCTGGTTGAAAATCCTGAAATTCCCTCCCTGAATGCATTGTAAATCTACCTACACCAAATAGACAGCAGTGATTCAAGAAGGGGGCTCACCACCCACCTTCTCAAGGGCAGCTAAGGATGGGCAATAGAGTCAGAGAGTCATAGAGATATACAGCATGGATCCTTCGGTCTAACTCGTCCATGCCGACCAGATAGCCTATATAAATCTAGTACCATTTGCTAGAATTTGGCCCATATCCATCTAAACCCTTCTTATTCATATACCCATCCACATACCTTTTAAATGTTGTAATTATACCTGCCTCCACCACTTCCTCTGGCAGCTCATTCCATATATGCATCAAACTCTGCATGAAAAAGTTGCCCCTTAGGTCTGTTTTAAATTGTTCCCCTCTCACCTTAAACCTATGCCCTCTAGTTTTGGACTCCCCCACCCTGGGGAAAAGACCTTGCTTATTTACCCTATCCATGTCCTTCATGATTTTATAAACCTCTATAAGGTCACCTCTCAGTCTCCATTGCTCCAGGGAAGATAGCCCCAGTCTATAGTTCCTATAGTTCAAAACATCCAACCTTGGCAACATCCTTGTAAATCTTTTCTGAACCCTTTCTAGTTTCACAGCATCCTTCCTATAGGAGGGAGACCAGAATTACACGCAGTACCCCTAAAGTGACCGAACAGGTGTCCTGTACAGACTCAACATGATCTCTAGACTCCTACACTCAATGCACTGACCAATAAAGGCAAACATACTTTTTGCCTGCTTCACTCTCCTGTCTACCTGTGACTCCACGTTCAAAGAACTATGAACCTGCATTCCAAGGTCTCTTTTTTCAGCAACATGCCCCAGGAACTTACCATCAAGTGTGTAAGTCCTGCCTTGATTTGCCTTTCTGAAATGTAGCACCTCACATTTACCCAAATTAAACTCCATCTGCCACACCCCGGCCCATTGGCCCATCTGATCAAGATCCCATTCTACTTTGAGGTAACTTTCTTTGCCGTCCACTACACCTCCCATTTTGTTGTCACATGCAAACTTACTAACCATACCTCCTGTTTTCACATCCAAATTATTTATATAAATGATGAAAAGCAGTGGACCCAGCACCGTTCCTTGTGGCACACTGCTGGTCACAGGCCTCCAGTCTGAAAAGCAACCCTCCACCACAATTCTCTGTCTCCTACCTTTGAACCAATTCTGTATCCTAATGGCTAGTTCTCTCTGTATTCCATGTGATCTAACCTTTCTGAACCAGTCTACCATGAGGAACTTTGTCAAATGCCTTACTGAAGTCCATATAGATCACATCCACCACTCTGCCCTCATCAATTCCCTCCCTAATGACAGTGTGGATCAACCCACAGCGAGTGGACTGCAGTGGTTCAAGAGGGCAGCTGCCATGACCTACTCAAAGGC
Source organism: Rhincodon typus (assembly GCF_021869965.1). Lineage (NCBI taxonomy): Eukaryota > Metazoa > Chordata > Chondrichthyes > Orectolobiformes > Rhincodontidae > Rhincodon > Rhincodon typus. Next base: position 18,624,914 of record NC_063339.1, read on the forward strand.
AACTAGGGATGGACAATGAATGCAGGCCAGCCAATGACATTGACATCCCACGAGTGGGATCTGTATCCTATTTTGCACAGATTGGTACATTTCTTGATGGTGTTTCTTAATTCATTCATGGGACTTTGGCGTCATTGGCTGGCCTGCATTTATTGCCCATCCCTAGTTGCCCTTGAGAAGGTGGTGGCAGATGCTTTCTTGAACAACTGCAGTCCACTTGCTGTGGGTTGACCCACAATGCCATTTGGGAGGGAATTCCAGGATTCTGAACAAGCAATAGTGAAGGAACAGCAATATATTTCCAAGTGAGGATGGTGAGAAGTTTGGAGGGGAATTTGTAGGTGGTGGTGTTCCAATGTATCTACTGCCCTTGTCTTTCTGGAGGAAGTGGTCATGGGTTTTGAAGGTACTTTCTAGGGATCTTTGATGAATTTCACCCTCCTGCTACTGAGCATCAGTGGTGGAGGGAATGGAGTTACTCGTCAATGTATTTCTAAGTCTGTGACATCATCCTGTAGCCACTATGTTTATGTGGTGAGATAACAAGGTGTAGATCTGGATGAACACAGCAGGCCAAGCAGCATCATAGGAGCAGGAAGGCTGACCATATAAATGTAGCAGCTGCAAGAGCAGGTCGAGGGCTAGAAATTCTGCATTAAATAACTAACTCCGAGTC
>NC_063339.1:18625989-18703050 GCF_021869965.1 Rhincodon typus
GCCTTCCTGCTCCTATGATGCTTCTTGGCCTGCTGTGTTCATCCAGCTCTACACCTTGTTATCTCAGATTTTCCAGCATCTGCAGTTCCTACTATCTCTGATACATGTTTATGTGGTGAGTCCAGTTGACTTTCTGGTTAATGAAAACCCCAGGATGTTAACAGTGTGGGATTCAATGATGGTAATACTGTTGAATGTGAAAGTTTGATGGTTAGATTATCTTTTATTGCTGATGGTCATAGCCTGGCATTTCTGTGGCTCAATGTTATTTGTCACTTGTCAGCTAAGGCCTGGATATTGCCCAGATCCTGTTACCTTTGCACATGAACTGTTTCAGTATCTGATGACAACTGAATAATGCTGAACATTGTACAATCATCTCACTCAATCATTTCAATCATCAGCGAACATTCTCACTTCTGACCTCAAGATGGAGGGAAGGTCATTGATGAAGCAGCTGAAGATGGCTGGGCCCAGGACACTATCCTGGACTACACAAGGAATGTGTGGTGGTCACTCTTATCAATATTGTCACAACACATGCATCTGCAGCTGGCAGATTGGTAAGGATGAGGTCAAGTATCCTCTTCTCTCTTGTTGGTTCACTTACCACCTGCCGCAGACCCAGTCTAGCAGCTAGGTCCTTTAGGACCCGACCAGCTCGATCAGTAGTACTGCTGCTGAGCCACTCTTGGTGCCTAACATTGAAATTCCCCCTCCAGAGTATATTTTGTGCCCTTGCCATTCTCAGTGCTTCCTCTAAGTGTTGTTCAACATTGAGAAGTACCAATTCATCAGCTGAGGGTGGACGGTATGTGGTAATCAGCAGGAGGTTTCCTTGCATATGTTTAACCTGAAGCCACAAGACTTCAATGGAGTTTGGAGTCAATGTTGAGGACTCCCAGGGTAACTCCCTCTTGACTGTATAGCGCTGTGCCGCCACCTCTGCTGGGTCTGTCCTGCTGGTAGGAAGCACATTGTCTGTAAGGTGTGATTCAGTGAGTATGACTCTATCTGGTTGTTGCTTGACTAGCCTGTGAGTTAGCTCTCCCAATTTTGGCACTACCCCTCCGATGTTAGTAAGTAGGACTGCGGAGTTGATAGAGCTGTCCCTGCTGTTATCTTTTCCAGTGCCTAGGTCCAGGTGGTTTGTCTGGTTTCATCTCTTTGTTGAGTCTTAATAGCGATTTGTAAAATCAGAGGGCAGTTGAGAGTCAACCACAATGCTATGGGTTTGGAATCATATATATGCCAGACCAGGTCAAGATGGCAGATTTCCTTCCCTGAAGGACATTAGTTAACCAGATAGGTGTTTCCAACAATTGATGATGATTTCATGATCATGAGTAGATTCTTAATTCCAGACCTTTTTTTATTGAATTGAATTCAAATTCTGCCATCCACCATGGCAAGATTCAAACCCAGTTCCTCACAACATTAGCTGAGTTTCTGGAATAATAGGCCATTGCGTCCCCTAAATGATAGGGTCTGATAATGCATATTCCAAAGGGTTATTATATAGGCCTAATTTTATCTGTATGTACTGTTCTCCTGAATTTACAAAATTCATTTTATTGACTTTAGTGTGCGTTACTGTGATTGCATATTTCGTTTTAATGAATTTGTCTGCTCTGTTTCATTAGATTATGACATTGCATTTCATCAGATTTGGACGCTGCATTTTGCCCACTGAGTATTTTGGTGTTCACTGGATTTGCATGGCAAGATGGTGTATAACTTCAGCTACACACAGTCCTTTCTGTTGGATTACATGGTTCCTTGTGATGGATTTACATCGTTCCTTCAATGTTGCATTACAGTGAAGCTATGAGATTCCTACCTCACAAACTCGGGGGTGGGATGGGGGTGGGGGCACTGAACACTCAGGGAAATCACAGAAATGGTTTGAGGTGCCGGCCTGGATTTTCAGCGACTGAACAAAAAATATCTGACCTTACCTTGTCTGGAGGCAGCAGCAGCATCTTGCTGTTATTGCTGGATAGACGGACATGTTGTGGAAACTTTTGGTCTTGTACTCATCAGGAAATGTACGCAAGAATGCCTATTTTCAAGCGATTGCAACAATTTATTCTAAGGGAGAAAAGGGTACCAATTGGTTGGCAAGTGCTAATTGCTACACAAACAACTAATTTAGGATAATCAGTCAAATTTGTAACATTGTTTCAGGTGGCACAGTGGCGCAGTGGTTAGCACTGCTACCTCACAGTGCCTGGAATACGAGTTTGATTCCAGCCTTGGGCAACTGTCTGTGTGGAGTTTACACTTTCTCTCTGTGTCTGCGGGGTTTCCTCTGGGTGCTTTGGTTTTCTCCCACAGTCCAAAGACGTGCAGGTTAGGTGGATTGGCCATGCTAAATTGCGGATAATGTCTAGGGTAGGAAATGCAGGGATAGAGTAAGAGATGGGTTGTTCTTCAGAGGGTTGGTATGGGCTGAATGGCCTGCTTCCACACTATAGGGATTCTATGAATAATTTACCTTCATACACAGAGACCCAGTCTCTATCAACAAAGGAATTTGTTCAAGTCTTGCAACTTGTTTTGAATTATCCAGGAGCTTGGGGATACTTTCTCCATGGCAACATCTTATCCAATCACAGTCAACATGTCAACTATTCCCAGTGATGTTAAAGAAACAGCAATAATTTTCCAATTGAGGAGTGTGTGGGACTTGGATGGAAACTTCCAGATGATTCTTTTCCCATGAGTCTCCTATCTTTGTTCTTCAAGCTGATCTTCGAGCTTTGGAAGGTGTGGTCAAAAAGAAACTTGCTGATTCGCTGCACTGCACCCTATATAAGGGGCACATAGCTGTCTCAATATGCTTGCAGTTGAGGGAGCGAAGGTTTAAGACGCTGCATGGGGTGACATTCAAACAGATAGTTTTGTTGTGGATGGTGTCAAGCTTCTCCAGCGTCATTGGAGCTGCACTCCAAGTGACCAGAATGCTTTTGTCTTGGCGTTGGATAAAACCAAGTGGCCAGTTGGGTGGTTGAGAGTCAACCACATTGCTGTAGGCTAGAGACACAAGGAGAGCTCATGAGGCTTTGTTTTTATAATCCTGTAGTTCCACATTTACTAGACTAGCTGTATTATTGTTCCTGGTTTAATTCATTAGTCAAAATTGAATTCCTGTGGAGCGAATTGGAACTCAAGTATCTAGGGTGTTATTTCAGGTCTCTTGACTAATACCATTACCACTGTGTTCCCATTCCCATTAACAAAGTGAACTTCAATTGGAATTCTTCTTCTTGAGTTCTCAGCTGGGAAGTAGGTCTGACCCACAACAGTTACAATTTCCACCACACGAAGGACAGGGAGACATATCCTGAACCCATATGAGCCAGGACAGACTTTGAACCCCATGATGATGGCATCAATTTATCCATTAACTGGACCACAAGGAATGAGTTACAGTGACAACAGCCGTCATTACATACTTGTTGAAGCCTGGAGCTTGGATAGTGATGGCCAAGTCTCCACTTTTCCTTCAGTCACACAACTGACCAGGGATCTCTCCAATTCTCACTGCCCGACATTGTTGTGTGATGGAAGGATCATATTCAACATGTTTGGCCAAACTGTCAATCATCTACCTTGGTCATTAAATCCTAGAGTGAGACTTGATCCTGGAACTTCTGGTTCTGAGGCAGTTGTCGGATTAATGTTAGAAATGCGCTCTGTACAGCAGTATGTTTTGACAACATGAAATGTTACTGCCAATTTGCAAGAATTGTTGGATTGTACGAAGTGATCTAATACATTTTCATGCAGCATTATAATGGATTCATATTTCATTAGTTTTGTGCCATGATTTGTCCTGAATTTGCACCATGCAATTTATTCAGGGTTGAGTCCTACGGTTTTGCATGGTGTGTTGAGGACTTGTCCTTTGGATTACGTGAGGCTTTATAGAGTGAACTTATTTGCACTTTGCATTTCGATAGATTTTCACAGTGAGTTGCAGGGATTCGTATATGTCTTGTGATGCATCTGTGCCCTTTGTTAGGTGCTTTTGGTCTGTTTCATTGCATTTATATTGATTGATTGGTACAACTGTTTGAGATGGAGCTGCAGTTTGCTGGTATTGATGAATGCTGTGCTGGTAATGTACACCTGGAAAGTTGACCATGTTGGCACATGCTGTGCCCTCATTGACTATGTTTGGGGCAACATTGGAATTTGTACTGGTGATCATCTGCTTCCCCATGATGCAGAAAATCTCTGCTTGTGTTAAGCCAGTAAGTTGTTGCAAGAAATGTTGCCAAATGTGGTTTGGCACTTAGCTGTTTAGCTAATTATGTGAGGCATTTGTATTGCATTTCATTGAGAACATGAGGAGAACAGAGAAATAGTCAATGGGCCCTGTGATGCAATGGGTAGCATTCTCCCTTCCACTTCTGAAGGTTAGGGGTTCAGGTCCTACTGCTCGTCAGTATGTATGTGCCAGCTACCTGAGCAGCAGATGCAGTGTGTCTTTAATCAACCAAATAGCTCTGTCAGAAAGTGGGTGTGGGCAAGTCCTCAGTTTGGTCAAGGCAAGGAACCCTGTTGGTCAGGGGGCCTGGTACCATCAGTTGCAAGTATGTTCTGCACACAGTCCAGGGAATCTGCCACATTCATTTGGGCTCAGCCTGGTCAGGGAATCCGCCTGATGAGAATCTGGGGAGTGAGTGACTGTCATCCCTATGGGGCACAAGCAACCAACAGTCAGGGGAGTCATTAGTCCAGGAACTGGAAAGATTGTAAAAACCAAAAGAACTGCGGATGTTGTAAATCAGGAACAAAAAAAAATAGAAGTTGCTGGAAAAGCTCAGCAGGTCTGACAGCATCTCTGAAAAAATTATCAGAGTTAACGTTTCGGGTCCAGTGCCCCTTCCTGATTGTGGTCAGGGTCTTGTCCGTCATGTCTAGGGAATACTCGTCAAAGTCAGCCACATGTCTGGTGTCCTGTGTGTACCGGCGCTGATCCATGAGGAGGGTCCAGGGGTTCCTGACGGACAGTGGGGCAGAAGGGGAATTGCTGTCACAAGGGCATGGGGATGTCAGGCCAGGGGCAGGAGTTAGCAGGGAGAGCAGAGGCATTTGGGGAGACAAAAGCGTTATCTAGGCAACCGCTTTGCAAAATACCTATATTCTGTCTGCAAAAACAACCCTTAGCTTTTGTTTGCCAGCCATTTCAACACCCCACCTTGTTCCACGGCCAACATCTCTGTCTCAGGCTTGGTGCAGCAAAGCTTGGTGCAAGCTGGAAGAACAGCACCTCATTTTCTGCTTGGGGTCCCTGCAACCTTCTGGACTCAACATGGACCAATAATTTTACGGCCTAAGCACCGTAACCAAACACCACACACCAGGCCTTGTCGCCACATGGGCTGCTACCACACACAACCTATTGTTAGCCACTAATGGTCCCCTTTAGCAGCTAGTTATTCTCCCAGGCTAAGCTTTACCCACTATTTTGTCTGTCCAACTGTTTATCTCTCTCTCTCTGGGCTCCATCTCCACCTGTCGTTAATCGCCCCTTATCGCCCCTTCTTTAGCACAAATACCAACATTTTCCTCGCAACAATCAGTTCTGAAGAAGAGTCACTGGACCTGAAACTCTGCTTTCTCACCACAGATGCTACCAGGCCTGCTGAGTTCTTCCCAGCAATTTCTGTTTTTGTTTCTATTGGGGTTTACTGCCTGTACTCTCCACCGCTACTAATTTAACCTTTCTTAAGGTTTAGGCACCCAAGTTACTCTCCATTCCTGAGTGTGAGCAAACTTTCTTTGCAGCAGGCAGTAATTATTACATTTGATTTTGCAGGTTCACAATGTGCCCAATAGATGTTGAGAACTCCAAAAGTTGTGCAATAATCTGAAATTTACTGCCAGGTATACTGCTTTTTATCAACCATAAGTAAACAGACAGGGAGCATCAAGTTGTCATAATCTGAGTTAATTTTCCATGTGTTGCCAGTGAATACTTATCAGCAAGTTAACAGGAGCAATAAGACTAAAAATGAGACTTTGGCGCTTACTTAAAACATAACTTGATATTTGTCAGAAGTACAACTGCTGGGTGTGTTAACCTTAATTAATCTCTGTGTTCTTCAATGGAGACATTGAACTGTTTGTTAATTATTAAGGATTAAAGCTATAACGAATCTCCTGTCACTCTTGCTCTAATAACATCCATAGAGATGTCATGAATTGCTGAAATATTAATCTCTGCCCTTGGAGGGCAGTCACTCAGTACAATACTAGAGAACAAATGTGATGGTTTGCCACCTAGTGGCACACAGTCATAGTGCGGGAGCATCTCCTAATTGAATTAAGTATCCTCACCTCATTCTACAACAAGCAGATATACTCCAATAACAGTTTAGTGAAGGAAAATATAAGCAGGCTTTACTTTACCACATTTCAGCTGCAGTGTATCATAAAGCACCTCTCTCATTAGGAAGAGGTGATTGGTTTTGTTTAGCGTGAGGCTCAGGTGAGGGGAAAGTTTGAGAACCAGAGTTCTTTGTGATAATCTTAGCTGCTGTGGGTCTTAAACCCCCGCTGCTGATATCACTCTACATGGTAAACCCTCCATCTAGATAAACCCTCTGTCTAGCTAACTGAGATAAGCGACTCCCTACAGCAACTAGAAAACTGAAGTCAACTTCCGGACAGGGCAGATTAGATGGATTGGCCATACTAAATTGCCCATAATGTCCAGGGATGTGCAGGCTAGGTGAAGTAGCTGTGGGAAATGCAGGGTTACAGGGATAGGGTAAGGGGATGGGTCTGAGTGGAATACTTTTCAGAGGGTCGCTGGGACTCGATGGGCTGAATGGCCTGCTTCCACACTGCAGAAGTATATAGAAACGTAGAAGATAGGAGCAGAGGGAGGACATTTGGCCCTTCAAGTTTGCTCTGCCATTCATTCTGATTATGGCTGATCATCCAACTCAATAACCTTTGATCCCATTTGCCCCAAGTGCTATATCTAGCTGCCTGTTGAATACATTCAATGTTTTGGCATCAACTACTTCCTGTGGTAATGAATTCCACAGAGTCACCACTCTTTGGGTGAAGAAATGTCTCCTCATCTCCATCCTAAATGGTCTACCCCGAATCCTCAGACTGTGACCCCTGGTTCTAGACACACCTACCATCGGGAACAACCTCCCTGCATCTACCCTGTCCAGTCCTGTTAGAATTTTATAAGTCTCTATGAGATTCCCCCCTCATTTGTCTGAACTCCAGCAAAAACAATCTCAACCTAGTCAATCTCTCCTTGTACGCCAGACGCACTACTCCCAGAATCAGCGTGGTAAAACTTTGCTACATTCCCTTGAGAGCAAGAGCATCCTTCCTCAGAAAAGGAGATCAAAACTGCACACAAAATTCCACGTGTGGTCTCACCAAGGCCCTGTACAACTGCAACAACACATCCCTGTTCCTGTACTCCAAATCTCTCGCAATGAAGACCAAATACCATTTGTCTTCTTTACTGCCTGCTGCATCTGCATGCTTACCTTCAGTGACTTCTATTAAATAGTTATCTGCTGCAAACTGTACCAGTTTATTCCAAGAATTGTTGCCAGGAAGTTTCAGGGCTTGATGCAGCAAATAAATGAATAAAATAGTTACAATTCACTAATTACGGCTGAAGGGATCGTCCCCTTCCTTCACAGACAGTAGACCCAGGCACCATCCTTCTGGTTGAGACCATACTTTTCATGCTCTTGTGTATCTATCTATGCTGCTGTCTAATCAAATGCAAAAGAAATAACTGAGGGTGGAAAAGTTTGTCGAATAAAGTTCCCTTTCTTCCTTTCACAAAGCACTTGATTTGCCATTCCTACAACCACAATAAGGGTGGGCCATGAGACACTCTTGTATCACACTCAGGTGCTGTGTGAATAATGATTGTAGCACCCAACTTACATTCTGAAATACTAACCTAGTTAAAATTACATCAGGATACTCCCAAAAATTAATATGCTTTGTGTCAAAAAACTCAGTGGAAATACACTTGTGAATAGATGATGCCTATGCTCCTATTAAACGGTGTATACATAAGGTGTTAAGTATGATATGAAAACAGATTGGCCTCTTCTCTTCATAAACCCTGCCCAAGTCCCTACAAAAAGCTTTTGTTAGAGAACTTTCTGGTTTTTTGACGTGTTTGATATTTTTATAAACAGGAAACTTCACCAACTTTGGTAAGTATTCCCATCAATTAATGGTTTCAGCTAAACGTGGAAGCATGGTTTTATAGAAACAGTTTAGGTTCCAACTTTGAACTCTGTGAATATCATGGGTAAACGGGAATAAATGATGTAGAATGGGGAAATAATTCAATTATTTCAGTTAATTCAAATAATTCAGTTCTGAGGAAGGGTCACTGGACCCAAAACGTTAACTCTGTCTTCTGCTCCACAGATGCTGCCAGACCTGCTGAGCTTTTCCAGCAACTTTATTTTTGTTCCTAACTCAATTATTGCCATGGTCTTATACTGACATCTGCTGGCCAAGAGGCAATATTACAAAGTTTAAAAATTAAATCTTCCCATTTTTAGTTTCTCCACTTCAGAAACTATATCTGGGAAACTTGTATCTGGGAAAAACACAGGCATTCCATATTCTTAACCATTATACAAACTTCCCAGTAAATTGAAAATCTATCTCTATACCTCAGTACCTACACAAAGAGGGTAATTTTAACTTTGAGTGGTGGTGTTAGACATGTGATGTCAAATGTTAAGTTCTACCCACCTTTCTCTGAATCGGAAATAATAAGCTCCCTAACACCCCATTCAAAATGATCCTTCAATATTTAAAGCATACCAAACACATCTCTGTATGCACCTTCCACTGACTTCAATCTCACTGTGTCTCCTGAGTCCCAGGCGTAATCTCAGTTCATACAGAATTTATTAAGAAATTATGGTTTTTACACAGCAATTTAAAAATAAATACTAAATGAAGGCAGTCATCTCTAAATAACTCAGCAGGTTTTCATTGACTCCACAGTTCGCCACTCCCCTTATATTCATTATCAGACGTTGATGGTCAAAGGAATATTAGGTCCTGTCTTAAATACAAAATTAAATGGAAAGGGGAAGATACCTCTGGGCACTGACTCCTTTGAAAATAACACAAAGCTCCTGATCAACCTGCCATGGGACTGTGCAGAACTTACATACTGCTTATGGAAATATGTTATTGGAAATGAAATGTATATTTATATAGCACCTTTCATGATAACCTCATGATGACCTGAAGTCAATAAAGCACTTTTTTTGAAGTGTACTCACTGTTACAATGCAGGCATTGTGGGAGCCAATTTACACACAGCAAACTTTCACAAACAAAACTGGGATGATGACTAGGTTACCTCTTTTTTACTGACGTTGATTGAGAGAATGAACGGCATTGGCCAGGACACACAGGCCTAACATTTCTGACGTATTTCAAAATGGTGCAGAGAATCTTTTCCATCCATTTGTGAGAGCAGACGGCTATTGGTTGTTGCATTCAGTAATGTACTCTGCAGCAGGTAGCTGTTATTGAACTAGCCATTTACACCTTCCTAATAAAGAGTGCACAGTGATAAGATGCTCTAGTCTTATTACATACTGCAATGGAACCTCAGTTTAATGTCTCTTACAAAGACATTTCCTGTGATGGTGCTGTATGAGGAACACAGGAGTGTAAGAGAGTAGGTCATTCAATGAGATCAATATACCTGCCTTTGGCCTTTACCCCTTAATACTTCTGCTGAACAAAACAAGTGTATCTGTCTCAGATTTAAAATTAACTACTGATCAAGCATCTACTGCTGCTTGTGGAAGAGGGTTCTAAACCGCAACAATCCTTTGAATGTAGAACTGCTTCCTGAATGCTATGGCTCTACTTCTCAGATTATGCCCCTTAGTTCTAGAATCCCCAAATAGTTTAGAAACATTTTATCTTTATCTACCCAGTCTTTTCCTGATAAAATCATGATGACTTTGATCAGCTCAACCCTTAATCTTCCAAATTGTACAGCAAGCAGGCCTAATTTGCATAACTTAATCCCTCAAGTCCAGGTATCATTATTCTAAACATATGTTGTACTCCCTCAAGGGGCAATATATCCTTCCTGAGGTATGGAATTCTCTCTCAGGATAACACTGAATTGATTTTTTGTGCTCAAGCCCTGGGATGAGACTTAAATCCACAAATTCTGATCCAATTATGAGTTACCTCCAACTGAGGCAGATGGGCTGTTGGACTAGGGGTGGGATGCTGAGGGAATGAAGAGAGGTCTTTGGAGTTGTCTCCAGTGCAGTACATCATTATTTGTTGGTGGCCTAATTTACAATCTGGAAGCAATCTGCAACATGTCTTATCTGAGAGTTAATCAGTAGTCTGTCAGGTTACTTAGACTTAGATTTGCCTAAAAGATGCCTGGTTTTAACTGTTACATCCCAAATCATTCATGAGGTTGACTGGTACAACCTGAGAAGAGTTTGGTTGTGTTCTATGAGAATAACATGGAAAAGTAAGAATGACCCAACAACATTACGATAACAGGGAGAAGGCAGGAGAATGGGGTTTGTGAAATATACCAGCCATGATTGAACTAGCCATTTACATCTTCCCAGTAAAGAGGGCACAATGACAAGATGCTCTGATCTTATTACACACTACCTAAGTTTAATGTCTCTTACAAAGACAGTTTCTGCGATTGTGCAGTATGAGGAACACAGGAGTGCAGGGGAGTAGGCCCTATATAGACCAAATGGTCTAATTCTGCTCCAATATCTTATGGCTTTATGGTGTGTTGACGTGCATTATACTGATTATTTGATTGCCAGCTCTGCACTGATACTGAATCGCTATATGTGTGTGAGAGACTTATGTTGCTATAGTTACGATCAATTTCCTCCTGTTCTCCAGAAGGCAATGGGATATAAACTTGGGTTCAGCCAGTGATGAGCAGCCCATCCCGTTTCCACTTCCACATCAAAGTTTTCCTGAGCGATTAATGGAATGTGAAATTGGGCAGAGCGCTACACTGTTTTGTGATTGTCTATCTTGCCCTAGTGCCCGAGTTTGAATGTTCTCCCTGTCATATTCTGCTGTGGGCAACAACATCAGATCATGGTTTACAGAGCTGTGGTGGTTCCCCCCCTCCTATATGGCTCAAAGACGCAGAATGTCTACAGCAGGAACCTCAAGGCGCTGGCGCAGTACCACCAACGTTTCCTCCGTAAAATGCTGCGAATCCACTGGGAAGAAAGACACACCAACACCAGTGTCCTCAATCAGGCCAACATCCCCAGCATCAAAGCACTGACCAGCCTTGATCGACGACCATGGGCTGGGCACGTTGTACTTATGACCAACACGGGACTCCCCAAGTGGGTGACATATTCCCAGATCTGAAACACAGGCAAGCCCCAGGCGGACAGAGAAAGCGCTTCAGGGATACCCTCAAGGCCTCACTGGTGAAGTGCGACATTCCCACAGACACCTGGCAGTCATTGGCCCAAGACGATCTGAAGTGGAGGAGGAGCATCCGGGAAGGTGTCAAGCACCTCGAGACTTGCCTCTGGGAAGAAGCAGAAGCCAGGTAAAAACACCCAAAGAAACACAGTGCCATACCAACGCTCCATGCACCCATTCCCATGACCACCTTCTTCCGCAAGTGTAACAGAGCTGGCATAAGTATGTACAGCCACCTCTGGACTCACCCTGAGAAAGGAAGAGAGTCATTCTTATCTGTGAGAGGCCGCCAATGATGATGATGATGATGATTTTGCAAGGGTGAGCAGTGCAGGATAAAAAACAAAAATTATAGAATTTGGAGCCCAGGCAACTGAAAGCATTGCTGCAATAATGGATTAATCATAATTGGCAATATGCACGAGGCCAGAATTAGAGGAGCACAGATAACTCACAGGTTTCTGGAGTTGGAGGAGATTTCAGAGTCAGGTCATAGAGGGACTAGAAGACAAAGATGAGGATTTTGTAATCAAGACTTTGTAAGAACGACCGATGCTGGAGTTCTGAAGAAACGTCCTGACCTGAAACATCAATTTTCCTGCTCCTCTGATGCTGCCTGGCCTGCTGTGCTCCTCCAGCTCCACACTGTGTTATCTTTGTAATCAAGACTTCCCTTGACTGGGAGTCAATGTGAGTCAGCGAGGACATAGACAGACAGGAACAGGAAATTGTTAAGACACAGAGAGAAGCATTTTGTATGATCTTGAGTTTATAGGTGGTAGAAGGTGGAAGGCTGGCCAGGAGTGTGTTGGATTAGCCGTGTCAAGAGGTAACGAAGGTGAGGATGAAGATTTCAGCAGCCTGTAGGCTGAGAGAGGGATGAAGTACGGTAATGATAGTGATGGGAAAAGTAGGTGGGCTTAATAATGTTACAAATATAGAATATGAAGTCCCCTCAGATTCAAATATGATATCAAGATTTCGAACAATATGGTGCAGTAGCAGGCAGTTCTAGGGAAAGAGATGGACCTAGTAGCTAGGGAAGATATTCTAGTATGGACTGAAAATTGGTTAACAGACAGAAAGCAGATTGTAGGAATAAAAGTATCATTCTCAGGATAGCAAGCTGTTACTTGTCGGATACTGCAATGGTAAGTGCTGGATCCTTGGCTATTCACAATCTCTGCAAATGATTTGGTGTTGGTACAATTATATTATTCCCATGTTTGCTGAAGTCACCAAATAAGCTGAGACAGTAATTGTGAGAAGGAGACATGAAGAGGATGACTGGCTAAATGAATGCGCTCGACCATCACAGATAGCCTTATTAAAAAGTGTGAAGTTATTGACTTTGGTAGAAAAAATACTGAAAGGCCAAATAGAGGGTTTGAGTTATAAAAATAGGCTGGATAGGCTGGGACTTTTTTCACTGGAGTGTAATAGGTTGAGGAATGATATTATAGAAATTTATAAAATCATGAGTGGTATAGATAAGGCAAAGAGCAAAATTTTTTTACCTGGGGGTTGGAGGGAAGTTCAAAACCAGGGGACATACTTTATAAGGTGTACCAAAAATGTTTTATAAAGGACATGAGGAGTGGGAATGGGTTTGGGAGAGAACCTCACACTGAAGGAGAGGAAGTGAAGGTTGGAGCTGGGACATAAATTTGTAAAGATGCTGGAGTGAAATGTTGATTCTTTTGAGAGTGTTGGTGACGGCAGATTTAAAGGAGAGGGAGATGTGACCTGTAAACAGATTACTGTGAACAATATCAAGTGGCATGGGAGCCAGAAGGGGAAGGCAAGTGGGACTGCTTTGCTATTTTATGTGATGATTATGATATGTGAATCTCTAGTGATGACTTTTTGTTTTATGTCTCTATAGAAATAATTCATTCCCTTGAAATTAATTATACAGTACTTACATCTGAAATCTATTGTAAACCAACATGCATTCTACAATCTCACATTAACTTTGTTTTCGAGAATAATAATGTAGTTAGAAATCAGAAACAATTCACTCCTAGAAAGATGAACTGAGCTAAAATAATATTGTATCTCTCTGGAACTGAAGGTGAATTTACATGCTCAAACTGATTATGAATTTGGAAAACTTCAGTTGAAAATCATTTATGATATACTAATGGACTAAGTGTTTATGATTATAGCTTTGAAAATATTCCTTAATTTTTCTAAATAATTAGCTACTTTAATTCCAGTATTGTTATTACCCCCCACTACAGACGTCCTGGTATTATTATTGACTGGAAATTGAATTGCACTAGCCAAACAAATATCTGGCTACAAGATCAGATCAGAGGCTAGAAATCTTGCAGTACTCAAGAAACTTGACATCATCCAGGACAAAGCAGCCCATTCAGTTAGCACCACATCCACAAACAGCTTCACCCCCCACCATTGATGTTCAGTAGCAGAAGTGCATATCTACAATATGCACTGGATAAACTTACCAAGGTTCTTCCAAACTTATGAACAATACAATCTAGAAGGGCAATAGCAATAAATATGTGGGAGCCCTCTCAAGCCACTCACAACCCTGACTTGAAAATACATCACTTCTTCAGTGTCGCTGGGTTAAAATCCTGGAACTCCCTCCCGAACGACATTTTTGTGTACCTCCACATGATGGACTGTGGCAGTTCAAGAAGGTAGCTGACCACCGGCTTCTCAAAAACAAGGAAGGATATGCAATAAATTCTGGTCCAGCCAACACCCATGACGTTGGGGAAAGATATCAAAGAGGAGTCTTCAGTTCTGTGTTCACCAGTACAACCAATCTTTATTTAGAGTTCTTCTATCATTCAGCATATGATGTGAGAGGTTCCTGGAACAATGTCCACTGAACACTTTGTCCTTCCCAATCAAGTACAGCATTTTTGTACATTTTGCATTACAATAATTACATATAACACTGATGTCATTGTTAGCCATGTTCTTCCCAATCTATACATCCAATCCTGTAAACACGCAATCAATGATGGACATCTCTATGGAAAACCCTGGGTTCCCCATGATCTCATGATGTTTATTATCATTATCATTTGGCCTTGGGATCTTACAACGCACCCCATTAACTTACATTCCAATGCTAACAGTTAACCTCTGTCTCAGACATTTGCCAAACTTGCTTATCTCTAAGGGCTGTTCAAATTCTGTTATTTGCTGAATTCATTGCTATCCTTATCAAATTCTGTTACTCATCTGATATTTCCTACTATCCCAATCACAGGAGATATAAAACGATGCTAATTCCTACTATTTGCTCTAAAATTCACAATGTCAATTCTAATATAAGGTTAGTTATATTTAAAGTTATATGGTCACACCTAATGTTAGAATTTTTGAGCCAATGAGTTAGAGTCATTGAGTCACTGAATCAAAGAGTCACTGGAAACAGGCCCTTCGGCCCAAACTGGTCCATGCTGACCTTGGTGCCCACTCAGCTAGTTCCAATTGCCCACATTTGGTCCATATCTCTCTAAACCCTTCCCATCTCTGTACTTATCCAAATGCTTTTTAAAGTTGCTATTGTAACCCGTCTCAACCATTTTCTCCGGCAGCCCATTCCATATACACACCACTCTCTGAATTATAGGCAGCTTCTGTCCCACCTGACCTTGGAATCTCAAACACTGTCCCTCTATCTTGCAGCTGCAACTATGATTCCTTCTATCCACATTTTGTGTGTAAGTGTGTTATAAACAGGAGATTGCTTCGAAGATGAAATTTACTGTCCCTACTTTAAATACTTCTACATTAACTCTTTTATTTAATAAGACAACATCTATTCAAATTCCATTAGTAGGACTTAAACTAAATCACTTTGACAGCTCAAAAAGCTTGTTTGAACTCGTAAGGTTTTACAATGTATATTGTCATTCCCTTTTTACGTTATCATTTGTGTCTATCCTTCCTCCTTGATCCTTGAAAGTAAGAATTCATTTGAGCTGTCTCCATCATTACATTTTTGTCTCCATCATTACTTTTTAAGTTCGCTTAGTTAGGTTGTGAAGCTGCCATTGTCTATTTTCTTGAAGTCAAGCTGGTGCCCTTTAGAAGTTATTTGTTTTCCCCATTTGTCATTCAGTCCCCCTCATTGACAGGATAGGGACTCCTGCCCACTATCTATAGCCCTTTGTTTAAAGGAATTTAGCCAAATTTCTTAATGATAGGTGTGGATTGCATTTCTTAATTTCTCAATACTCAATTATCTAAACAGTCTTTATTATTGTGGGATCACACTTCTAATTCTTGCTAAACTACAAACTTTGGGCTGTCTGTTCCCAGACATTTTCTTATGAGACTGTTTATTACAAAAATCTGCAGCTGTGAGTTTGTGCAGAACTCCCTAATTGTCAGATTCTTTGTTCAAAATTTATCTTCTTCTCAAAGCCACCATTGTGCTAACTTATGATCTCACCTAATGCTGAATCAGGCAAGCTAATTCTGTTATTGCAGCTAAAACTCTCTGTCATTTTTATGCCAATGGGCAGCCATATTGTGCCACCTCTGACCATCGACTGTCCCAACTTCCAGCATCTCAGAAATGAATTAAATAAAATTACAGCCTTCGTTTTCAACATTATTACAATAATTGCACCTCAAAAGTATACTATCAGCTGTACAATTTGAAACTTCCTGAAGCTGTGGAAAGGGCTATAAATATACAAGTTATTCTTTTCTTATGACATTAGTTTTCTGTCATCTGTTTCTGCTGCAGCTGTTCTTTGTTACTTATGGATGGATTCTACAGTAGACAACAGGAAGTTATGTTCACACAAGGGCCTCTACATGCACCACAATCATATCCTGAATTGATATCCAACTTACATACACCATCTCCACCTATTGTTTTGGTCTCTCCCAATGTGTGGATTCTGAAAGATAAGCTTAGGCTGAAAGATTCAGTTGCGCGCTGCTGATAAGTATCATAGAATCATAGAATCCCTACAGTGTGGAAACAGGCCCTTTGACCCTCAGAGCATCCCACCTAGACCCATCCCCCTATAACCCACCTAATCTATACATCCCTGAACACTATGGGCAATTTAGCATGGCCAATCCACCTAGCCTGCACATCTTTGGACTGTGGGAGGAAACCGGAGCACCTGGAGGAAACCCATGCAGCCACTTCACTCATTTTCTCAGTTATAACCCTGGAAAGTTTGCAAGAGGTTGCTACTTGGAATATTGGAAGGGAAATATCTAAGGATGTTGTGAATATCGACTCCCAGTCTCTGCTTTGAGGCCTCAACTGTTGACAGTACTTATTGATGACTTAGAGTTGATGACTGAGGGATAGAGAGACATGCCCAGGCTAGTTCTGGTGCAACATAGGGCACTGAGAGCAATATCGGTAGAAGTGTAAAATTACAGAAAGATATTGGTAGATTAAGTGAATTGGATGAAACAGTGACAAATGGATTGCAATTTAAGTAATTTTAAGATTATTCTATTTGAACCTCAAATGGTGAAATTCTGAAATCTGTGGAATTGCAGAGACTAAAAGTATGAGGTGATGCATTTTTGGCAGTCTAAGAAGGCAAAGAAATACATGTTGAATTGTAGGACTTAGAATGTACAGAGGACAAGAGAGACCTTGGTGTGCTTGACCTTGGAGGTAACACGACAGGTAAGTAAGGTAGTTAAGAAGGCATATGGGATATTTGTCTTTGCTAGTCAAGGCATTGAATGCAAGAGCAAGGAGATTATGATGGAACTGTACATAACACTAATTAGGCCACAGCTGGAGTATTGTGTGCAGTTAGACACCACACCATAGGAAGGATATGATTGCATTAGAGAGGGTGTAGAAGACATTCCCGACATGTTGTCTGGGTTGGAGTTATTCACTATAGGGAGAGACTAGGTGGGCTGGTTCTGTTTTCCTCAGATCAAAGCATGCTGAGGCAGTTTGAATAGCACAAAGTTCAGGAGGGCACAGACAGGGTAAACAGGGTGAAACATTCCCCTATAGTAGAGGGGTCAAGAATCAGAAGGCACAATTTTAGGAAAGGAGCAGGAGTTTCAGAGGGGACCCTAAAGACGTGGAAGAACTATTTCAATGAGCGTTTGAAATATCGTATTATACAAGGCAATGGGTCAAACCCTGGAAAAATATAACTATTAGAATATAAAGATGTTTGATGTCCAAAATGGACACAATGGGCCACATAGCCTCTTTCCAGGCTGTAAAAATTCTACGATTCATACAGTTGTTGAAATGTCATGCATAAGTACAGAAAATAATCAAATGTGTTCATGGAACTCTGACCTTTATATAAAGAGGACTAAAACAGCAGAGGACAGAAGTCATGCTTCAGTTATATAAAACCATAGCTGAGCAATAGCTGGAATACTGTGGGAATGTCTGGGCACTATATTTTAGGAAGAATAGCATAACTGTAGAGAGAATGCAGCATAGATTTACCAGAATAATACCCAACTGGGAGTTAATTTTTGAGGAGAGATTGCACAAATTAGAGCTGTATTACCTGGAATTTGAAAGATTGAGAGGTCACTTGTCTCGAAATAAGGCACCCAATTATTTACAGCTGAGATGTTAATAAATGTATTCACTCAAAGGATATATGTTGAATTTTCTACCCCAGAAGGTTGTGGATTTGGATATATTTAAGACTGGGATAAGTAGATTTCTGATCTCTCAGGAGATCATGGAATTTGGATAAGAGGCGGGAAAGTAGATTTGAAGCTGAAAGTCAGCCATGATCATGTTTAATGGTAGAGCTCAAGATGCTGTATAGTCCATTATGTTCGTATGTTCCAGGGAGGCATGATGGCTTACAGCTCCAGGGACCCAGGTTCGATTCTGGCCTCGGGCAACTGTCTGTAAAGAGCTTGTACATTCTCCCTGTGTCTGCATGGGTTTTCTCTGGGTGTTTCAGTTTCCTCCCATTGTCCAAAGATGTGTGGGTTAGGTGGATTGGCCATGCTAAATTGCCCGTAGGGCCTAGGCATGTGCAGGATAGGTGGATTACCCATGGGATAGGGTGGCTCTGGGTGGGATGCACTTTGGAGGGGCAATGTGGGCTGCATGGCCTGCTTCCACACTGTAGGGATTCTTATGTTATTAACTCTTTTTTTTTGCAAAAATCATGACGTGCTTGTTCAATTGTTAATTCTGAATATTTGATTGATAAGCTTTTATTTGTGAATCGTATGTTTTAATGGAACAAAGCCAGTATGGCACTGGATCACAGATCAGTCATAATCACGTTGACTGACTCGAAGTCCGAAATAGCTTATTCTTGACCCCATGTTTCTAACTACTCTAAAGTCCAAATGGTAGCTTCTGAGAAATAAAGCTCTGAACTACCTCCCTGACACTCCAGAGGAAACTTTGTGAAAACTATGGAATTGGTCAATGTTATATGGGTCTACTCCATGGTCAGAAAGCCAAACTTATGGGAAGTGAAAATGAAAAAAATGTTTGACACTGTCTCCAAACTCAAGCACTCTGCTAGTGTGGTTCTCTAGTGTTTTCCAACAGATAGGAGGGATAAAGGAAAGAGCACGTTATTTTAAAAGATCTTGGAGAAAAAATAAACTCAGATTTGTAAGTAGCTTGTAATCAGTTTTTGTGGAGATAGCATATCAGTTTCACTGGCTAATTCTTTGGTGGGTGTATTTTGTTTTTGTGTATTCCATTTCATCTTGGGATAATAGCCAGGAAATGCAAAAGAATTCTTGATCAAGTTACTGCAGCTGCTGCTTCTTGCTTGAGGAGGACGGGACTTCAGAATACCAAGGAAGTAAACTCTTTCCGCAAGGTCAAGCGTACTGTGCATCAGTGAGCAGCGACCATTAATGAAGCAGCCCTGAAAACTAACTCCACAGTTCACAGAACAGCAAAGCCAGCATGGTTTTCAGAACCTGGACTTTTAATGGACCATTAAACTTCACCTTCGCCAACAAAACACTTAGCCTCCTTAAACTAAGATGACCTATACCACAGATTAATTCTCTTCAGGTTATAAGTCTGGTAACTTCTGAAATATTTTAACAGGCTGCATTCAAGGTTTGATTTGATGTAATGCTGCAGTAAGTGCATATAAATGGTCCTTGATATTAAGAGGGAGCTGTTTTCATGTAAATGGATAAAACCCCCATTCATTAGGCATAAGGGTAACATTTTCAAATAGATGGTATTTTTGGAGCGTTTTGACAGATTAATTGCAGTGTATTTGAGTTACCTTAATGCAAAATGAATACATAAAAACCAGAGTAAATCAAGTACTCATTTCACCTAAGTGGAACATTTGATTTAATTCATTTAAAAATGTTGCCATCAAAGCCTTGCATCCGTAACTCACTTTGTGTTAAATAAATAAGCACATTTCTCTTGAAGCATCACAAAAAACTGTCATGATATTTGTCTTTCACTAAGATATGAATTGTTTATTCCTGCTTGTCTTTTTTTCTCTCTGTAAATGAATGGGAGATAAAAAAAAATCAAATGCCAATCGGCTACCAGCATTGGAGAGAATTCCTGTGCTCCTGGGAGTAAGAAAGAGTGAGGCTGCAGATCCATTTGGAATATGCTATAAGTGAAGGGGCTCTGTCAATGTTTTAAAATCATAAATGGGTGGCCAAAGCTCAAAGAGCAGAATGTGAACAAGGTTAAGGGATAGGGGAGACTATGGACTATGAGAAAGGGCCAGGGGGTGCAACAGAGTTGCCAACTCTCGCTCTCATATTCCACAATGGGGATTATTGGAAGTGACATGGCGGAAAGCTGGCAGTGTGGCGTGAGTTGGTTCTAAGAGAGCAAGAAAGAGGAAAACACACCAATTTTAATGAGGCAAATGGAGGAATTCACAGCAAGTGTGTTTTATGATTAAAATTTAGAGGAAGGTAAAACTTTGCTCTCTCTTAAGAAGCTTAATGTGAGATCCAACATGGCTCATGTTGGATCAAAAAAGGTTATTAAAAGCTGCTAAAGCTGAGGAGAACACAATCTTTCTCTTTTTCTCTCTTGATGTATATTTTTGTGTTCTTAATGAAAAGGGGTGGATCCAAACACTCGCTCATAAACATTGCATTTGCAATAACGCTTGCTGCTTGTACCTATACTCACAATGAAATTCAAAACCCATCAATCCCATCACAACTCGCTAAAGTCCTTGCCTGTTGGAGTCCTTTGATGGGTGTACCTTTTTGCATATTATATTTCATTTTGGGCTGCAATTTGTTTTGTTTTATTTCAGTTTAAGGTCAGAATTTGTTCAGGGGACGCGGTACTGGATGAGATATCACCATGTGCCAATGCCTCACGATGGAAAGTGTAGCTTCTTACTCATTTTGTCAGTTTCAGATGACCTATTGTGGGGTTGATTTGTTTTACTTAACATTTTATAGAGTCCTGATTTTCTTTATAGAACATAGAACATAGAACAGTACAGCACAGTACAGGCCCTTCGGCCCACGATGTTGTGCCGAACTTTCACCCTAAACCTAAGGTCTATCTTACCTCCCCCCCTACCTTATACTATCATCCATATGCCTATCTAATAGCCGCTTAAATGCCCCTAATAAGGCCAACTCCACTATCCTCTCCGGCAATGCATTCCACGCCCCTACCGCCCTCTGAGTAAAGAACCTACCTCTGACGTCTCCCCGATATCTACCTCCTTTCACTTTAAAACTATGTTCCCTCGCAAAAGCTACCTCCACCCTAGGAAAAAGTCTCTGGCTGTCTACTCTATCTATACCTCTGATCATTTTGTACACCTCTATCCTTCATCGTTCTAAAGAGAAAATCCCTAGCTCTCTCAACCTTTCCTTGTACCTTCCCTCCAATCCAGGCAACATCCTGGTAAATCTCCTCTGCACCTTTTCCAACGCTTCCACATCTTTCCTGTAATGAGGTGACCAGAACTGGACACAATACACCAGATGTGGCCAAACCAGGCTTTTGTATAGCTGGAGCATAACATCATGGCTCTTGAACTCAATCCCTCTATTAATGAAAGCTAACACACCATACGCCTTCTTAACAACTCTATCCACCTGGGTGGCAGCTTTCAGGGAACTGTGAACATGAACCCCAAGATCCCTCTGCTCCTCCACCCTGCCAAGAATCTTTCCATTAACCCTGTATTCTGCTTTCGAGTTTGTCCTTCCAAAATGAATCACCTCACACTTTTCAGGGTTAAACTCCATCTGCCACTTCTCAGCCCAACTCTGCATTCTATTAATGTCCCTTTGTAACCTAGAACAGCCCTCTGCACTGTCCACAACGTGACCCACCTTTGTATCATATTGTCCACTGAAGGACTGATGCTAGTTCTTGTGACCCCAAGCCATTTCAGCAGAGTTGGTAGCCCAAGTATAGAATGAATTGAACAGCAGCCCTTATGGTGAGACATTGCAGCTACAATGTGCATTAGGACATCTTTCTATTAGGTGTCATAGTGTTTTTTGATCTGGGTCTCAGATGAGGTGTAGCAATCTCTGCAACGCTTGACAGGGAAAGTGCAAGGCTCCAGCACCTAATAATCAGTTCATTTGTCAAATTGCAAGATAAACAATCACTTGCTTTCAGCCCCTACTTTACACTGCATTTTGAATTCACCCTTGGGTAGTCTGAACTTAGTCTTCTTCTGCATCCGCTGGGTGCCCCTCAATTGAGGTTTTGTAAATGCCGCCAAATATTCAAAAATAACTGAAGTCACACAACACCAGGTGACAGTCCAACAGGTTTATTTGAAACACAAACTTTTGGAGTGTTGCTCCTTTGTCACGTTATGTCACCTGACGACGGAGCAGTACTCCGAAAGCTTATGATTTCAAATAAACTTGTTGGACAGTAAAATGGTCTCGTGTGACTTCTGACTTTGTCCACCCCAGTCCAACATTGGTACCTCCACATCAAAAATAACTGGGGGGAGGAATTCTCTAACATTCACTTAAAGTGTTCGTTGGAGTGAGATTCATGGCAGTTTGTTCACCACAGTGTGCTGCATGTTTTTCTCACGCAATCTTCTACTCCTCACCTCGTTAACTATACCACCAGACTCGGAGGAATCGAGTGACCTGGGACGCAGAAGTGTCGCAGGGACCTTCCAGCATTTAAGCAGCTGGCATCTTCCAGTGTTCGATGAGCTAGCACCATGTTAAAACTGAGCTCCGCAGCACAAAACACGAACTGCCCTCTGTGTTGCTGATCATCTACATTCGGTGCACTCCGCAGAGGAAAGGAAATCCACCCCCGCCCCTACATCCCTGCCCTCTCACTTCATGGAGAGAAACCTGGAGGTCTTTGGTGGACAGGGTAGTGAAGAGGAAACCCATCTTTTCTCCTGTGCATCATCACAGGAAGCCATTCCCACAGACCAAGTCAGCCTGGATCCAAATTGCAGCCTGGGTAGATGCTGTTTGAGGTGAAGCCAGATGTCCAGCAAAGCAGGAAGAAGCTCAATGATCTTTTGTCCTCTACAAGGGTAAGCATTCGTATATGGGGTGAAGGTGTAAGATGAAACATCACACAAGATGTCTGGAAAGAAAAGGTCTTTGAAATTTGTTTAAAAAAAAACAATCAGTTGATCATAGTGGAGAAGTTTAATGACACTCCATAAATAAAACATTACTTCATTCAGGAGTTAAGTCTGTGGTTCAGCAGTGACTGTCACTTAGCTCACTAAACATTTTTTCACTGCTACCTTACATTCACAGGGCCACCACTCACTGTAACTCTGCCACCCCACATGCCTCTCATCAAAGGTCATGGAGTGGAACTCCCACTATTGCGTACATTGTGTTCACTCAACAGCTCTCCACCTGAACTATTTTTTTTCATTCATTCACAAGATGAGGGTGTTGCTGGTTAGGCAGCATTTATTGCCCATCCCTACTTGCCTAAAGGGCAGTTCAGAGTCAACCACATTGCTGTGGGTCTAGAGTCACATGTAGGCCAGACCAGGTGAGGATGGCAGTTTCCTTCCCTAAGGGACATTAGTGAAGCAGATGGATTTTTTTTCTTCCCCCTGACAATCGACAATGGGCATCATTAGATTCTTAATTCCAGATTATTTTTTTTATTGAATTCAAATTCTACCATCTGTCATGGCAGGATTCGAACCCAGGTCCGACATAACATTATCTGGGGATTTGGATTAACAGTCTAGCGATAATACCACTAGGCCATTGCCTCCCCTAACCCTTTACTAACCCTCCCTTCCCTCTGTGCTACAACAGAGGCTGGCAGCCTGTAACTGAGCAGTAAAAACTCTGTGCTCTAAGAAAGAAATTTGAAGTGCACAGAAACAAACACAGAAAATGCTGGAGAATCCTACTGGACCGTAGCACTGCTCTCTCATTGGAAAGAGAGGACTAGTAATAGTTTAACCTGAAGATCATCATGTCTCATGTAAGGGGAGAGGTTAAGAATGAGAGTCCTTCATGGTAACCATAGAAGAGTAATTTAGAATAGGGTAGTAATTTATAGTCACTTATATCTTTACAAACCAATACATTGAAAAGTGTTCAATTGCTGTACTCCGATGCCTATATTAACAATAGAAATCATATTAAAAATAATTAAGACAAAACCCATCTTTGTTCAATTCATGGCTCATGGGTTGCCAACGTCAAAGAAAAGACAAGAACCACATTCTCCACCAGTGCAGGAAGCCAACATCAAAGCCATTGAATCCTGGGCCATTGGAATCCTGGGCCAGACTACCATACAGCTGAAAATGCTGCACAAGCCTCTTCAAGAACCATAGCTGGTGTGGGAATTAAACCCGTGTTTTTGGTATCTCTCTGCATCACAAACCAGTTGTCCTGTCAACTGAACTTACTATCTCCCCCCACCCCCACTTTCTTCAGAAGTATACAGAGGCTGGCACCTTCCAAGTAAGCAGGAAAGTAGGTGAGCGCTAAAAAAGCAAGCCATAAGGTGGATTATGTAGATGCATGAAATGCATTTGTATCCCTGCAACCTGGTAGAAGCATCAACTCCTAGGCTCCATAGTATAGTAAAATGGGCTAAAATGGTGAGGGAGCTGGTCCAAGAGCAGGCATGATGAGTTGGTGAGGCTGGTGGTTTGATGGGTTGAGGCTGGTGGTTTGATGCGTTTTCTGAAGAAATATTCGCTTGATGGTCAGGACAAACACTAGGCAAGCTGCAGCTGCCAAGTGCTGACTCTGATTTATGTATTGAGAATTTTGCCATCTAGTTTCTTGGGAAAGGAGAATAGAAGTGGAAGTGACATATAAGTAAAGTGAGTTGGAGTCTTTAATCAGTTGAAAATCCATGACTGCTCAAAACTGAGATTCTGATCCTTTTTATTCTCTTCATATTTTCATACCTTTCATCCAATTGTTCACGCCACAAAAGGGAAGGGACATTTCCATCCTTTGTTTCAGTCTTTCCCTTCATGACGACAGTGAGTACACTTTAAAAAGTAAATCATTATCTATGACAACTTTTTGATGCTCCAAAGTTAGGAAAGAAACCATGACCCAGATCTTGTAGTTGATGATGTAACAAAAGTGATCACTGCTGACCTTGAAGAAAACTTCACTGAAAGATCCAGCAACTTCTGTCATGCCTTACATCATTTTTCAGTGGGAATTCCCAGCATGGTGCTACAGTGATGTCATCAAGCTATCTGAACGACCAATCAGATGAACAAATTCTCACAGACAGCCAGGAAATGAAAAGCACTAAAATCAACTCACTTTAAAACGAAAATTAAATTGATTGAATTAAAGCTTGGCACTTGTACATGTGTGAAGGTGTAAAATGAAATCATGGAATCTCTACAATGTGGAAGCAGGCAATGGGTCAGAAAGCTGAGGATCCAATCTCACATTACAAATATTGCACCATATTCAATCAGGTATCTCTGGGAGTTTGCAGATGTTTTAATCAACTTTTTTGGAAAAATTATGACACATAATCAGGGCTGGTAGGGCTTGGACCCTGACCTTCTGACTCATCTGGATTTTAGTATAGAGAGCTAAGTGACCATTATTGCTGAACCACAGACCTAACTTCTGAAAAAAGGAATGTTTTACTTGTGGAGTGTCATTAAATTTGTGATTAACTAAATGGTTTTTTTAGATGTAAATTTCAAACACCTTTTCTTTCCAGAAATCATGTGCAATATTTCTGGGCGGCGTGGAGGCATAGCGGTTAGCATTGTTGCCTCACAGCATCAGGGACCCGGGTTCAATTGCAGCCTCGGGCGACTGTGTGAAGTTTGCACATTCTCCCCGTGTCTGCATGGGTTTCTGCCATGTGGAGGTATTGTGGAGGTAACTGCCCCTCCTCCACAATAACACTCCACACTGGAGCTCCCCAAATATGTATCCTCAGCCCCCTACTGTACTCCCTGTAAACCTCTGACTGTGTTGCTAAATTCTGAACGAATGCCATCTGCAAGTTCGCTGATGACACCACCGTAGTGGGATGGATATCTAACAACAATGATTCAAAATACAGAAGGGGGATAGAGGGCTCGGTGATGTGGTGGAATGAAAACAATTTGTCTCTCAATGTCGGCAAAACTAAAGAACTGGTCATCGACTTCAGAAAGAAAGGAGGAGAACACGGCCCCATCTACATCAACTGAGCTGAGGTTGAGAGAGTGAAGAGCATCAAATTCCTCAGAGTGATGCTAACGGACAGGCTGTCCTGGACTTCCCATGTAGATACAACAGTGAAAAAGGCACAACAATGCCTCTTCTTCCTCAGGTGGCTCAGGAAATTTGGCATGTTCATGAGGTACCTCACCAACTCCTACAGATGCACCTTAGAAAGCATGCTGTCTGGGTGCATCATGGCCTGGTATGGCAACTGTTCTGCCCAGGATCATAAGAATCTACAGAAGGTGGTGTACACAGGCCAGACCATCACGGAAGCCAACCTCCCTTCCATGGACTCTATTTACATGGCTCGCTGCCACAGAAAGGCGGCCAACATCATCAAAGACACATTGCCACCCTGGTAATGACCTTCTATAACCTCTTCCGTCAGGCAGAAGATACAGAAGCCTGAACACACACGCCGTTATCAGACTGTTGAATGGACCCTAGACTCAAATAATTTAACCTGCAATGTAACCTGGATGCCACTAAGTCTTTTTGATCTATACATCCTTTGCTTGCTGTGACCTGCCTGTACCACTTGTAAACAAAACTTTTCTCTGTATTTCAGTATTCGTGACAATAAATCAATAAATCAATCAATCAGAAGGGAGGTTGTCCACATCAACTGATTTCACTGATGAATGGCTGGGGCGATGAGTTGATGGAGGGACCCGTTTCACATTGCAGCCTGAGGCAGTGCAGTGGGTAACAGACTATAACCTCGGGATCTTATTTGTGCCAGTTGAACTTGCCTGATACTGAGTCGTACTTGATAATTCCATTGGGTGCATGTTTATAACATTGAGCATGCCAAGAGACCATTACTTGATTCACCACTATGTCAGATATCAACCCCATGGCATTGTTTATTCATTTTATGAATTCCTATAAATTCATTATTTATTCATTCAAACTTTATCATTTTCAAAGTAGCAAGCGCAATGTCATGCAGGACTTGTGATGTTTCAAGAATTAAGTCAGAGATGTAGTTTTGTCCCCAGATACTCAATTCAAACCGAAAAATCAAAGCTTTGACTGACGTTGAGACCAAGCTCTTGCTCAGATTCAACCAGAAGGACTGCTTGGGAATAAGAAAGCACTTATGCATAAGTGCCAGCCATCAGTATTTGAAATTAGCGTTAAGAGTCCGTTTTATGAATGTGAATTCCTGAGTGGAACTCGATGGCCAGGAACACACAATCATTAAATCTGCCCTTCATTATTTTAGACTTTTGTATTTTATACCCTTGTTTCCGCCAGCTAATGTTTCCATATTTCGACTTGAGATCAATCTTAGTTTCCTGAATCCTCAGGAAGAATTTCCTCTCACCATGAGTTCTATAACATGGCCAGGATAATGAGCATGGAGCTTTATCTTTAGATTTCTTTAGATCCTGGATTTGTACTATGCCTTTTTAGCTTCTCAACAACTTGGGAAGAATTTGGCCCAGTTAATGTTCCTTAGACATTTCAGACAGAATTATGTTGATTATTACAATAGAGACAAGTCCCCTCCTCTTTGAAAATCCCAGGACACTCATTGGTTCAGAGTCAAACAATACGTAAGTGATTATTCATTAACTTCTTTGAAGGTGCCAATCAAATATCCACTTAAAGCACACAGCATGTTCATATTTGAAATAAGTGCCTTCCTTTCCATTCAAGTAAACAGGTCATCATTGCAAAACTGCATTCAAGAGAGCTGGGACAGTTGCTGAAATTGAATCTGGCTTTCAACCCTTTGCTGTATGCAGACTTACATATGAATGATTTGGAGGAAAATGTGGTTGATCTGATTAGTAAGTTTTCAGATGTTACCCAAATGGGTGGAGTTGCAGAGAGTGAGAAGGATTGTCAAAGGATACAGCGGGATATAGATAGATTGCAGATTTGGGCAGAGAAATGGTAGATGGAGTTTAACGCAGAGAAATGCGAGATGATGCATTTTGGAAGACCAAATTCAGGTGTGAATTATACAATAAATGGCAAAACCCTTAGGACCTTTGAGTTACGGAGGGATCAGAGTGTACATGTCCACAGATTACTGAAAATGGCAACACAGGTGGATAAGATGGTCAAGAAGGCATACAGCACGCTTGCCTTCATTGTCTGGGGCGTTGAATATAAAAGTTGGCAAGAGATGTTAAGGCTGTACAAAATTTTATTTAGGCCACATTTGAAATATTGCATGCATTTCTGGTCACCACACAATCAGAAGGACATGGATGCTATGGAGAGAGTGCAGAGAAGATTTACCAGGATGTTGCCTGGACTGGAGGCTTTTAGTTACGAGGAGAGTGTGGATAAACTTGGATTGTTTTCACTGGAAAGAAAGATGCTGAGGGACAACCTTATAGAGGTCTATAAAATTATGAGAGACACAGGTATGGTGGACAGTCAGAGGCTTTTTCCCAGGGTGAAAAGATCAACTACAAGAGGGCACAGGTTCAAAGTGAGAGGATGAAGGTTTAGGGGAGAAGTGTGAGGAAAATTTTTCACACAGAGTGTGGTGGGTACCTGGAATGCACTGCCAGTGGAGGTGGTGGGAGCAAGCACATTAGTAACTTCTAAGGCGTATCTTGATAGACACATGAATGGGAGGTGAACAGAGGGATAGAAACTGCAAATGGGCAATAAGTGGTGGGTATAAATTAGGATTAGAAATCAGTGCAAGCATTCTGGGCCAAAAGGCCTGTTCCTGTTCATTGTTCTTTAAACCCAACAGAAAAACAACTCTTGGACAAGGGTGCATCCCTTTAGTCACAGAGCTGACCAACAGACCATTGTAAATTGGGAATAAATTCTGTCAGGCCCAAACAACTGAAGGTTACTTTCCTTCACAGTTGGTTGCACATGAACTGTCAAGAAAGCTTTAAGACCATAGAGTCATAGAGCTGTATGGCATTGAAACAGATCCTTTGATCCAACTGACCAGATATCCTATATAACTCTAGGCCCAACTGCAAGCATTTGGTCCATATCCCTCTAAACACTTCCTATTCAAATACCCATCCAGGTGCCTTTTAAATGTTGTAATTGTACCAGCCTTCACCACTTCCTCTGGCAGCTCATTCCATACATGCACCAACCTCTGCATGAAAAAGTTGTCCCTTAGGTCCCTTTTCAATCTTCCTGCTCTCACCTTAAACCTAAGATCTGTAGTTTTGGACTCCCCCACACTGGTGAAATGACCTCGAGATAACAAGGTGTAGAGCTGGATGAACACAGCAGGCCAAGCAGCATCAGAGGAGCAGGAAGGCTGACGTTTCAGGCCTAGACGCTTCTTCAGAAATGGGGGAGGGGAAGGGCGTTCTGAAACTAATAGGGAGAGAGGGGGAGGCGGATAGAAGATGGATAGAGAAGAAGATAGGTGGAGAGGAGACAGTCAGGTCAAAGAGGCGGAGATGGAGCCAGTAAAGGTGAGTGTAGGTGGGGAGGTAGGGAGGAGATAGGTCACCTGTCCGTCCTCCCTGGACTGAACCCCCTTCCCCTCCCCCATTTCTGATGAAGGTTCTAGGCCCAAAACGTCAGCCTTCCTGCTCCTCTGATGCTGCTTGGCCTGCTGTGTTCATCCTGATCTACACCTTGTTATTTCAGATTGTCCAGCATCTGCAGTTCCTACTATATCAGGTGAAATTACCTTGCCTATTTACCCTATCCATCCCCTCTTGATTTTATAACCCTCTATAAGGTCACCCCTCAGCCTCCGACCCTCCAGGGAAAGCAGCTTCAGTCTATACAGCTTCTCCCTATAGCTCAAACCCTCCAACCCTGGCAACATCCTTGTAAATATTTTCTGAAACCTTTCTAATTTCACAACATCCTTTCTACAGGAGGGAGACCAAATTTGCACACAATACTCCAAAAGTGACCAACCAATGTCCTGTACAGCTACAACATGACCTCCCAACTCCTATACTCAATTCGCTGACCAATAAAGGCAAGCATACCAAATGCCTTCTTCACTATCCTGTCTACCTGCAACTCTACTTTCAAGGAACAATGAACCTGAAACCCAAGGTCTCTTTGTTCACTAACACGCCCCAGGACCTTACCGTTAATTGTACATGTCCTGCCCTGATTTGCTTTTCCAAATGCAGCACCTCACATTTATCTAAATTAAATTTCATTTGTCACTCCTTAGCCTATTTGCCCATCTGATCAAGATCTCTTTGTACTCTGAGTTAACCTTAGCTGTCCACTACACCTCCAACTTTAGCGTCACCTGCAAACTTGCTAACTATAGCTCCGATGTTCACATCCAAATCATTTATATAAATGACAAAAAAAGCAGTGGACCCAGCACTGATTCTTGTGGCACACAGCTGGTCACAAGCCTCCAGTGTGAAAAACAACCCTCCACTCCTACCCTCTGTCTTCTACCTTCGAGCCAGTTCTGTATCCAAATGGCTAGTTCTCCCTGTATTGCGCATGTTCTAACCTTGCGAACCAACCTACCATGAGGAACCTTGTCGATCGCCTCACTGAAGTCCATATAGATCATGTCCACTGCTCTGCCCTCACCAATCCCCTTCATTACTTCTTCAAAAAACTTAAGTTAGTGAGACACGATTTCCCTTGCACAAAGCCATGTTGGCTATCTCTACTCAGTCCTTGCTTTTCCAAATACATGTAAATTCTGTCCCTCAGGATTCCCTCCAACAGCCTGCCCACCACTGACATCAGGCTAACCAGTTTACAGTTCCCTGGCTTTTGCTTACCATCTTTCTTAAACTGTGGGCACAATGTTAGTCAACCTCCGGTCTTCAGGCACCTCATTGAAGGCTATTGATGATACAAATATCTCAGCAAGGAGCCCAGCAACCACTTCCCTCACTTCCCACAGAGTTCTAGGGTCCACCTGATCAGGTACTGCCAATTTTATGTGTTTAATATGTTCAGCATCTCCTCCTTTGTAATATGTACATTTTTCAAGATTTCTTTTTATTTATTTCCCCATGTTATCTATCTTCCATATCCTTCTCCACAGTAAACACTGATGCAAAATACTCCCTTCGTATCTACCCTATCTCCTGCAGTTCCAAACATAGGTAGTTATGTGTTGATGGAGGTTGAAAACAAATGAGTCTGACAGTTATCATTCATAGGTAAATATGAAATGCACCATTAATAATCAATGATCAGAATAGATTTGAAACAGTTTACACTACAGGAAGTCATGTCAACCTGACAGAGCACAAAAGTCAAATTTCTCTCTCCCTTTTTCTGTAAATCAGTGCGCTGCGTGCTTAAGTGTATCTTTTCTCTCCAAATGATTGCAATGTGTAAGGAATGTCATTTCCAGCACAGTTCTTGTGAAGGGTACAAACTCAAAATGTCATAACCTGTCTTTCTCTTTTCTAAGATGCTGAGTTGCCTGCTGAGTGGTTCTGATTTTATGACGAGAAAAATAAAACTTTTTGACAGGATTGGAAGAATAACTCGGTTGCTGATAATGGCAGACGGATGCTTTAACATGCTCATTTGACATTCCTCTGTCTGCTATTTTAACAGAGTCATTAACCTGCTCATTTTAAATGGGTTAAGGTCTACTGTTAAATAGCAGAGACAGGAATGTCATAGAAACACATTAAGCCACATTCTATTCGCTCTTTGCAATAATTTCTAGCCTCGCCTCTTAAGGTTTTTTTAAAAATGCTCCAAAAGCACAGCAGGTCAATGATTCTACAAAATAAGAAATGACAGGTTAATGGCTCAGTGTGATCCTTTATCAGAGCTCAGTTCCAAGGGCTTTGTTTGGATGATATTGACTAACCATTACCTCGGCTGAATCTATTTAAAAAATAAAGTTTGTTTGTCTCAAATAGATAAGCTAGTCTATCCTCAAGCCTGTTCTGGTCAATTCCCCTCAAACCCTCTCTTGGTCTCCCAACAGTGCCCCCTTCTCAATATCTGGTTCTATGATACCATAAGGGACACTGATGTATTGGCCAGTTTAGATACTTGATTTCAAAATGAGCTGCCAGTTGGTATTCTTTAGGGCATGTTAGAAAATGTTTAAATTCACAAGTTGACCAAAAATATAGAATCATAGATTATAGAATCAGAGAATCCCTACACCGTGGAAGCAGGTCATTCAGCTAATCGAGTCCACACTGCCCCTCCGAAGTCTGCATTTTTCCATGGCTAATCCACGTAGCCGCACATTCCAGAACACTATGGGCAATTTAGCATGGCCAATCCAACTAACCTGCACATCTTTGGACTGTGGAGGTAAACAGGAGCACCCGGAGGAAACCCACGCAGACATGGGGAGAATGTGCAAACTCCACACAGACAGTCACCCAAGGCTGGAATCGAACCCAGGTGCCTGGCACTGTGAGGCAGCAGTGCTAACCACTGCGTGCTAGTAAGATATAGTAACTGGAACTGGGAACTGAAAACAGAAAAGACAAAGCCAATATTTCAAGTGCAGCTCTCAAAAGCTTTCTGCATAAAATGTGTCTTTGCTCCTTTCAAATGATTTCTGCCATTTTTTTCTTTCCTCCCCTCAGATTTCCAACACCTTCAGTAGGTCCTTCTATCAAATTAATTAATGGGATGTGGGCATCAAGGGCTAGATGAGCATTCATTACCCATCCCAGATTACCCTGAAAAAGGTGATGGTGAGCTGCTTTCTTGAATCACTAAAGTCCATGTGGTGTAGGTACAACCACAGTGTTGTTAATGAGGTCTAGTGATTGAAACTGGACCTCATAGAGTATGAGTCCTGTGATTTGGGCTATTAATCTGGTCCAATCAGGGAGTCCTGGCTGACATATTACAAAAGTGAGTGCCAGAGATACTGACTGTAATAAAGAACAAAGAACAAAGAAAATTACAGTACAGAAACAGGCACTTCGGCCCTCCAAGCCTGCACCGACATGCTGCCCGTCACATCAGGCAGAACTGTAGTCAGGACCTGATGAAGGGTGTAGGCCCAAAACATTGACTCTCCTGCTCCTCTGATGTTGCCTGACCTGCTGTGCTCCTTCAGCTCCACATGAGGCAGCAAAAGAGTCTGAGTAAGATAACTCATAGGCCAGTATCCAGGAAGGTATCCAGAAGAGTTCATACCCTGGAAAGTCCACCTATACCTGGTTTTGAACAGCTAATTTGCTTAGCAATGTCAAAATCGGAATCAATCAAGATAAATGCCTGGTTAAATGGTCATCTGGTTCTCATGGAGATTGATATCAACATGGCAGTATCAGCGATTGCAGAATTCACTCTGGACTCCAGCAGTTAATTTTGTGCAAGATCTCAGCTAGGCTGAGAACCTATACCAGGGAACATTTACAGATTAATAGTACAACTTTGGCTCTGGTTTCTTATGAAAAGCAGCTAGCTCAGGTAGCACTGATTGTAGTAAAAGGCCCGCGCCCTAGCTTAATGGCGCGAAATTGGTTGCAAGAGATTCACCTCAATTAGCTCAACATTTTTCAATTAGAAAAGGGCTGCCTGAGTGAAGTCCTAATGAAATACCTGGAAGTCTTCCAGGTAGGTCTCGGAACTATCAGAGGAGTCAAGGTCACCTTATAGGTTGACCAGGAGGCAATTCCACAATTCTGCAAGGCCCGCCCAGTGCCATTTGCTTTATGGGCATGAATAAAGCAGAAATCAGAAAGCTGGCAAGCGAAGGAATCATTAATCTGGTACAGTTTACAGAATGGACAGCACATGTTGTACTGATTTTGAAGCCCGATGGGTCGGTTCACTTAAACAAGTGGTAAACCACTTTTCGCAGCTGGATAAATACCCAATACCTCGCATTAAACATTTATACACAGAGCTGGCAAGGGTGCTGTCGTTTATGAAGCTCGACATATAAGGACAGGTCCACATCCATCATAGAATATGAATTCCCTGATTGCTGCTGTTACTCTGGTCCAAACATGGAGCCCTGGCTGACAAATAAAAAGGGGTCTGTGCTGACACTCTGGCATGAGTTATGCACTGCAGAAATTCCAACCTCTTACCTGCTGTTGTAGCCAACATAATTATGTGGCCAGTCCACTTCAATTTCCGGTCAATGGTAAACCCTGGGACGTTGGTAGAAGAGTTTCAATGATGGAAGTGTCATTGAATGTCAAAAGGTGATCGTTAAATTCTCTCCTACTGAAGACGGCCAATGTCCAGCACTTGTGTGGAACGGGGGAAGCAATGTCCCACCGATATCATTGAAAGGCTATTAATCCAGGGACCCAAGTAGTGTTCTGCGTTCTAGGTAGAGACAAGGGTTTGAATCCCACCAAGGCAGATAGTACAATTTGAATTCAGTACAAATAAAATCTGGAATTAAGAGTCTAATGATGAAACCACTGTCAATTGTCAAAAACACACATCTGGTTTACTAATGCCATTTAGGGAAGAAAATTGCTGTCCTTACCTGGCCTGGCCTATATTTGACTCCAGAACCACAGCAATGTGGTTGACTCTTCACTGCTATCTGGGCAATTGGGGATGAGCAATATCATAGAGAATCCCTACAGTGTGGAAGCAGGCCATTCGGCCCATCGAGTCCACACTGCCCCTCCGAAGAGCATCCCATCCAGAAATTCTTATAACCCTGCATTTCCCATTGCCAACCTTTCTAACCTGCACATCTTTGGACTGAGGGAGGAAACTGGAGCACCTGAAGTAAACCCACACAAACACGGGGAGAATGTGCAAACGCCACACAGACAGTCACTCAAGGGTGGAATTGAGCCCTGGTCACTGGCGCTGTGAGGTAGTAGTGCTAACCACTGAGCCACTGTGCTGCTCAAAAAATGCTGGCCTAACCAGTCATACCCACATCCTATGAAGGAATTGAAGGAAAAGTATTACTTGCCATTTATCAATCCAAATTTGGAAGTTGTCCGGGTCTTGCTACATGTGGACTTTGACCACTGCAGTATCTGAGTAGACATGAATTATGCTGAATGTTGTGTGACAAACGTCCTCACTTCTGACCTTATGAAGAAGGTCATTGATGAAACATTGAAGAAGATGGTTGGGCTAAGGAGACTAAAATATGAAATCCTGCAGAGATGTCCTTGGACTGAGATGATCGACCTTCAAACAACTACAAACATCTTCTTCAATCTGATTTCTGGGGACAAATCATACCTGATTATTTTTCACTCTGCAGGTAACTATACTGAAGCAATTCAGCTGAGATGTTATCGAGATTTGGAGAACAAGTTTGTTCATAACGCTTCAGGGAAATGAATTTGATCTTGTCAAGTTGTGAAGACAGGGCCATTTTCCAGGTTTGAGCTCCCAAAAGGCAACCGCATATGTGAGGAAAACTACTAGCCAGGCCACTGAGAAGATTTTGTCAATAATTGGAGGGATACCATGGATAAGATATCTTTATTTACTCTGTCAGTGAGCAATTATTAACTTGGAATATTGCTTACAAAATGTTGAAAGCTACTTTTATGTTTAGTATCTGTAACCTTTTCAAGAGAAAATATTGTTGGATTGAAAAGAGTGATTACTCTGACATTCATCCTCGGCATTTCTCCCACACACTGCCATTAATTGTTAATGGTTTAATCGCAGTCTGTTTCCACATACTCATTCGCAATTCAGTTTCAGAGAGCTGAATCTCTTTTTTGTCTTGAAGAGCAGAGATTGGGTAATTGATCGAAATATTCAAATGATGAAAGGGCCAGATTGTGTCGACGCAGACACTATTTGAATATAAGGATTGGGTCAGTCCATCACATATTCTCATCACCTTTTCTAGTGTGACTGCAACATTCCAATCACTAAAATGTAACATCCTCACTTTGTTACTCATAACTGAACAAAATATCTATTTTATTTCCCAACCATTGCCTTTAATTGTCAATTCTGCTGTTGACAAATTTAAGTTGACATCATTATAATGTAATGAACCAGACCAAACCCCCTCAAAATATATTAAGAGGAAATCCTAGATCCTAACATTTTATTATTTTAAAGGCAAGTACCAGGTGTTGTATTCTAGATGCAATTGTATTGGTCAAACGACTAGATTTGAATAAACACTCTTTATTCATATACTATAATTAAAATATAACAAAACAAAGAAGAAACTGGAATAACTTAACACTCTTGGAAAACTTAACAGAATAATAGGTTATTTAACTACTAAGCAGTAACTGTTCCAATACAGGAACACCTCATAAACACACACTTGGCAAAGGCAAATTCAGTAAAATAGATTGTCTCACAGGTAATTCTCCAGTCCAAGAGGAAAAAAAATAGAAACATCAAGAGAAAATTGTGGGAGAGAGTAGCAGGGGGATTTGTAGTTGGCTTCCAAAACCAACTTCATGTCTCCAGCAACTGCTACTGAAAATCTCAGGCCAGAAGTCTTGACTCCAGGGGAACTTGATACCTCCCATTCAGGATGCTTCTGTTGTTCTAACTTTATAAAAAAAACCAAGGCCGCACAAGCTGATTACTTTATTGGATTCAAATAGACAGCTTACACCTTTGTCTTAAAACCTACCTTCAACAAAAAACTAGGACAAAATACATCTCTTAAAGCCATAGTATTGTCACAATAGCTACATTGTGGTCAATTAATTTTCTTATTCCATGTATTTCACTGGCTTCAAAAAAATTTGCTTGGAAATTGAGGACAAGGAGAAACCTATTGTGATTTCAGAAGGGAGGGGAAGAGGTGAGGGTAGAAATGTGAAAGATGAGTGGGGCACAGTTGAGGGCCCTGGCAACCACAGGGAAGGGGATATTTTCAGTTGAGAAAAAAGGAAGGCATGTTGGAAGTGCTATTGTGGAAGATGATATCATTGGAGCCAATCTGACGGAAATGGGAAAACTGGGAGAATGGAAAGGAGGTCTTACAGGAAGTAGGGTGTGAGGATGTATAGTGGAGGTGGTTGTGGAAGTCAGTCATTTTTAATGAATATTGGTTGACGAATTATACCTGGAAATGGAGACAGAGACATCAAGGAAGGGAATGGTAGGGGCAAAGAAGGACCAGGTGGAGCCATTAGAAGGGTGGAATGTGGGACCAAAGTAGATGTCTTTTTCCGTTCTGGGATGGTGCAGGAAGCTGCACCAATACAATCATCAATGTACTAGAAAAGAGTTGATGGAAGGGTTTTAATTGTGCGATTTGATGCCACGCTGAGTTTGGGTTCATGATAGATTTATTGAGGAGGGGGCAAAGTCAAAAACTGCCTTCAGGATTAGACTTCAAACTAACAGTGTTTATTAAACATTAATACTGACATTTATAATCATAGATACTTATAGTTACATTAGGTAGGAACAATTTATCTTCTTTGAGTGTTCATGCCCATACTGTGGTCTGGTCTAGTGCTGAATTTCAGCCTGTCTAAAGTTCTATTATGCTGTAACTCCATCCACACTGCTGTTTATACTGAGTGACGTGCAGTTCCATCACAACATTGCACTTATACAACACCTTTCCTCAAGTGTTTGTACCCCTGTCATTACATTGATTATAGTTATACATATGGTCAAATGAATTACTTAGATTACTTATTGTTACAACCTCAACTGCTCATGTTTTTCCTCGTATCACTGAATCCTCCCTTAGCCTTTGAATTAGAGTAATAGAGTCATAGAGATTTACAGCACGGAAATAAACCTTTCAGTCTAACTCATCCATACCAACCTGATATACTAAATATATCTACTCCCATTTGCCAGCACTTGGCCCATATCCCTCTAAACCCTTCCTATTCATACACCCCAGCTAGATGCCTTTTAACTGTTGTAATTGTACCAGCCTCCACTGCTCCCTCTGGCAGCTCATTTCATACACACTCCACCCTCTGTGTGCAAATGTTGCCCTTTAGGTCCCTTTTAAATCTTTCCCCTCTCACCTTAAACTTATGCCCTCTAGTTTTGGACTCCCCACCCCAGGGAAAAGACCTTGTCTATTTACCTTATCCATGCTCTCATGATTTTATAAACCTATATAAGGTCACCCCTCAATCTCTGACACTCCAGGGAAAATAGCCTCGGCCTATTCAACCTTTCCCTATTGCTCAAACACTCCCACCCTGGTAACGTCCTTGTAAATCTTTTCTGAACCCTTTCAAGTTTCGCAACATCCTTCCTATAGGAGGGAGACCAGAATTGCATGCAGGATTCCAAAAGTGGTCTAACCAATGTCTCGTACAGGTACAACATGACCTCCCAACTCCGATACTCAACGCACTGATCAATAAAGGCAAGCATACCAAACACCTTCTTTACTATCTTATCTACCTATGACTCCACTTTCAAGGAACTATGAACTTGCATTCCAAGGTCTCTTTGTTCGGCAACACTCCCCAGGACCTCACCATCAAGACCTGCACTGATTTGCCTTTCCAAAATGCAGTACCTCACGTTTATCTAAATTAAACTCCATCTGCCACTCCTTAGTCTGTTGGCTCATTTGATTAAGATCCCATTGTACTCTGAGTTAATCTTCTTCACTGTCCAATATACCTCCAACTTTAGTGTCATCTGTAATCTTACTAAACACATCTTCCTATGTTCACATCTAAATCATCGATATAAATGATGAAAAGCAGATGACCCAGCACCGATCCTTGTGACACATCACTGGCCGTAGGCCTCCAGCCTGAAAAGCAACCCTCTACCACTACCCTTTGTCTTCTACCTTTGAGCAAGTTCTGTATCCAAATGGCTAGTTCTCCCTGTATTCCATGTGATCCAATCATGATAACCAATCTACCATGAGGAATCTTTTCGAACGCCTTACTGAAGTTCGTATAGATCACCTCCACCGCTCTGCCTTCATCAATCCTCTTGAATAATCTGTTCTGAATTGCAGATAATTCAGTACAGAGTTTACTGAAATTATTAATCCAGTGAACATTTCAAATGATTCCTTCAATAAATTCCAACTCCTGGAGCATCGGGAATTACAATGAAATAGAGTCATAGAGGTTTACGGCATGCAAACAGACCCTTCGGCCCAAGGTGTCCATGCCACCCAGTTTTCATAATTAATCTAATCCCATTTGCCTGTGTTTGGTCTGTATCCCTCCATATGTATCCCACCCATGTATATGTCCAAATGTTTCTTAAACGCCAAAATTGTACTCTCCTCCACCACTACCTCTGGCATCCCATTCCAGACACTCACCAAGCTCTGTGTGAAAAGATTGCCCCTCTAGATCCTTTTGTATCTCTCCCCTCTCAGCTATACCCTCTAGGTTTAGATTCCCTAATCATGGAGAAATCTACTTTATCTATGCCTCTCACGATTTTATAAACCTGTATAAGGTCATCCTTCAGTCTCCTACACTCCAGGGAAAAAAAAGTCTCAGCCTATCCAGCCTCTCCTTATAACTCAAACCTCCCAGTTCAGGTAGTGTCTTGGTAAAACTTGTCTGCACCTGTTCTAGTTTAATAATATCTTTTCTACAAAGTAATTGAGAGAGAAAATGATGATTTAAAAACACAAAAATTATTTCAAAATGAGCTTGCTATCCATACCTAACTTAATAATTAGTTCTACATTAGCATACAATACACTCTAGATTAATTATAAAAGATGATAGTAATATAAAAATTACTTTCAGTTATTTAGTATCATATCAACAGACGAGATGGGGACACTATTATCAGGTAGTAATCTAGGACAATTTAAGATGCTCTAATTCTGAGGAAGGGTCACCGGACCTGAAACGTTAACTCTGTTTTTTTCCTTCACAGATGCTGCCAGACCTGCTGATCTTTTCCAGCAACTTTGTTTTTGTTCCTGATTTACAGCATCCGCAGTTCTTTTGCTTTTTATTAAGTTGTCCTACCATGTTTGCAACTACAAATTGTGAACTAGGCACTTCTACTGAATGGCAAGGATTCAAGAGAATACATTTTCAAAATAACACAAACAAAAAACAATAATGTCAAAAATAGATATCTCTGGAGTGTGATATTAAAGGGTTGTTTTTGTAAATAACAAACTTTTGTTTTCTTTCATTGTTTTATAAATAAATTCTTTATTAATATAACTCAGAAGCATTAGCCAAGAATTTAAATAGTCTTTGACAAACATTTAAGAATCACTCTAATTTAAATCTATCTTATACAACATTGGAAAATGATCAATCCATTTCCAGTGATAAAACTCACAGCTTTCACTGGCCACAATAATTATTTTTAAAAATTCTTTTTAGCCATATCACACTTAATTAAAATATAGCTTATTAATTCAAAATTAAAGAGCCACTTACAAAGATTTCTAGAGTGAAAGAAAGAGAAATTATATTGCATACTATACTCGAGAAAAATAATCAAATACGATATCAAACAAGTACACACACACAAACATTTTAAAAAGGGCCTAGTACTAAAAGAATGTCCCAGAATATGCAGTTTAAAAAGTCCTGAAAGTCCTGGAGATTTTTGAATTAAACTAAGATAATAGTTATTTCATTGATCATTTGTAACCTCATCAGTGACAAAATTTGTAGATACATTTGAGTTCTTTGTGAGTGGATGTTTCTCCAATTTATTCTATCACCGGGTACAATCTGTTAAGAGGCTGAGAGAGAGAGTGTGAGTCTTCCAGCTTTCCTGTTATGAATTTATTCTTTACCTCCATTTACACTGTGCAGAAACAATTGCCTAAAATGCAGTTAATTTGCTCATTCTCGTTTCCAACTTCATTGTTTTAGTAAATTAGGTAATCTTTAGGTGGGTCTTTCATCCCAGTATGTGAAACTTTCAGAAAGATGGAATTGAAGCAAGTGATGCATCTTTGATTAACTTTTTTCGGTCATTTTGATGTCAAGATAATTTCAGTTCAAACTGGGTCCTATTTATTGATGGTTTAATGAGCATTGCTCAACCTTAGCAAGTAATCATTGTGGCCACATTAAGTTAGTGTTTTTCCTTTTAAACCATGTCAGTTCATTAAAGGTCCAAGGTATTAAAAATCAGATAGCGCAAGTTGAAATTGATCGTCAGCATTTACCACTACCGCTACAAAAGTCTTTTATTAAATTCAGCATGTGTAGGAGTGTTTTTCTTGACCAGGGACAAAGATTCAGGAGGCAGGCAGGATTCAGGGAAGTGGAAACAGAAACCAATTTATGCAGGACAGGGCCAAAGGATCTTCCCCGAATCTGGCTTCAGAAGGTAGATCAATGACACACTTTCTGCCTTATAAGAAATACAGCATTTTTATACATTTTGTATTACAGTAATCAGATACAATGTAGTCATCACCCTTCCCCTTAATTCAAACACCCAATCCTGTGGGACACCTAACCAATGATGTGTACGTCCTTGGACAGCTCCAGGTTCCCATGATCTTATGGTATTAGCTCGACATTGTAATCTCTAGGTCTGGGGATCCTCCCATGTATCCTATTCATTCACATTCCAGAAGTTTAATAGCTATACTCCTTCTGGTCTTTCTCAGACCTATCTATCTGTAAGGACAGCTTGAATTCCATTACCCAGTGTATTTTCATGCTGTCTTTTATCACATTCAGTTACTCCTTTTATTTTCTAACTGTCCCAAATACATGATGTAAAAATAAAAAGTCAGTTAACTAACTGCTATAAGGTTAACTTCTGTTATAAAGTTAATTATATGTGTAACTATATACAACTACTTCTACTGTCAGCATTTTGTAATTTACAGGTTGTGACCAATCTATCTAGCTCAAGGCATAACAGAAGGTGCCTCCTAAGGCTAGTTAGTCTTTACATCTAAGCTTAAATGTTTTTTAAGACTTGTACTATATCCTGTTGTGTATTGAAAACAACTTCTATAATTAGAGCATTTTTAGATGGAAACTATTTAATATTGCTAGTAGCTTCAAAGAGGCAACTATTTACCACAAAATAACTTTAGCTGTTATCCTTGCAGCTACTTGAGTACTTAATCTGGCACCTGACAATGTTCATTTACTGGGACAATTGCCCTTTCATTAATAAAGCTGGAACTGGTCATTTATCTGTCCTAAGGCATCCTTTTATCAGAGCTGTCTCGAATGAGAACATACAGTGTTCTTTTACTGATCTTCTAGCAGTACTGTTCAAAGGTACCATTGTATTTCACTGTGTGAGCAGGCTGCTTAGCTTTGCTTAGCTTCTGTCTGCCATCTTATAAGCAGGCATGGGCTGCTTAATGTATTCAGATACAGGTCACCCCTGCAACATATATTACTCATTTCAAAAGTTGCTGCATTGACCGCAATGTATGTTGAGATTGGACCTATTGTTGATAAAAATTATTGAGCACATGTTAACGTTTATTTTTGGAGAACATGAAAGGAACCCAATTCTTGTGCAGAAACTAACAGCAGGAGTAGGCCATTCAGCCCTTCGTCCTGGTTCACCATTCAGTAGGATCATGGCTAATCCTCTGTCTCAATGCCATACTCCTACCCTTGATGCCTATAAAATCTAAAAATGTATCTATCTCTTTCTTTAATATATTCAGTGACACGGCCTGTACGGCCTTCTCTGGCAGAGGATTTCAGGTCCATGAGAATTGAGTAAAAACATATTTCCTCATCTCAGTCCTAAATGGTACACACCATATCCTGACAGACTATTCCCTCATTCTAGACTCCCATGACATGGAAAACATCCTCCCTGCAACAAGTCTGTCCAGCCCTGTTGGAATTTTATGTTTCAATCAGATCTTCTTTTATCCTTCTAAGCCCTAGTAAACATAGGCTCAATTGAACCAATCTCTCCTCATAGGGCAGTCCTACCATCTCGAGTATCAGCCTATTGAACTCTGTACTTCCTCTGTGGCAAGTCTATCCCTTCTTAGATAGGGAAACCAAAACTGCATACAATACTCCAGTGTGGTCCCACAAAGGCCTTGTCTAACTGCAGTAAGGCATCCCCACTTCTGAACTCAAATCCTTTCGCAATGAAAACCAGTATGCTGTTTGCTTTTCCATTTGCTTGTTGCAGCTGCCCATCTACTTTCATTGACTGATGTGCAAAGACATCTGTGCACCCACACTTTCCAAGGTAGCGCTATTTAAATAATAATC
The DNA here is from genome assembly GCF_021869965.1 of Rhincodon typus. Classification (NCBI taxonomy): domain Eukaryota; kingdom Metazoa; phylum Chordata; class Chondrichthyes; order Orectolobiformes; family Rhincodontidae; genus Rhincodon; species Rhincodon typus. Next base: position 18,669,132 of record NC_063339.1, read on the forward strand.
TTCCTTTCTGTTTTTCAGTGCACAACATTTAGCCACATTGTACTGCGTCTGTCATGTATTTGACTCATTTAACTTGTCTGAGTCAACTTGAAGTCTCATTGCCTCCTCCTTACAATTCATAGTTCTACCCAGTTTATGGTTCCTTCATCCACATTATTTAATATATATAATTAAAGCTGGGTCGAAGAAGTAATCCTTGCGGTAACCCAGTAGTCACTGCCTGCCACTTATAAAAAGACCCATTTACTCCCAGGCTTTGTTTCCTGCCTGTCAACTGATTCTCAATCCATGCTAATACATTACCCCATATCCCATATACTTTACCTTTCCCCACCAACCTCTTAAGAGGGACTTCACCAAAAGCCTTCTGAAAAGGCTTCTAAAAAATCATACTCACTGGCTTTACCTTAACTATTATACAAGTTATATCCTTGAAACAAAGCTCCAGTAGGCTTGTTAAGCCTAATTAACCTTTCATAAACTCATGATGGCTTTGTCCAATCTTGTGAATGCTTTCCAAATGCTTTGTTTTCACATCTTTTGCCATAGACTCAAGCATTTTTCCACCCAGTCCTGGATTCTGCCCACAAGGGGAAACAGCCCAGAGTCTGTGTGTTGTACAGCACAGAAACAGATCTTTCAGCCCAACTCATCCATGCTGACCAGATATCCTAAATTAATCTAGTCCCATTTGCCAGCAATTGGCCCATATCCCTCTAAATCCTTTCTATTCAAGTATCCATTCAGATGCCTTTTAAATGTTGTAATTATACAGCTTCCCATCACTCCTTCTAGCAGTTCGTTCCATACACGCACCACCCTGTGTGAAATAATTGCCCCTTAGGTCCCTTTTGTATCTTTCCCCTCTCACCTTAAACCTATGCCCTCTAGTTTTGGACACCCCTACCTGGGAAAAAAGACCTTGGCTATTCACTCTATGCCCTTCATGATTTTAATAAACCTCTATAATGTCACCCCTCAATCTTCAACACTCCAGGGAAAATAGACCTAGTCTATTCAGCTTCTTGCTTTAGCTCAAACCTTCCAACCTTGACAACATCCTTGTAAATCTTTTCTGAACCCTTACGAGTTTAACAACATCTTTCCTATAGCAGGGAGACTAGAGTTAAATGTGATATTCAAGAAGTGGCCGAACCAAAGTCCTGTACGCTGCAACATGACATTCCAACTTCTATACTCAATGCACTGAAAAATAAAGGCAAGTGTACCAACTGAGTTCTTCACTACCCTGTCTACTTGTGACTCCACTTTCAAGGAACTATGAACCTGCACCCCAAGGTCTCTTTGCTCGACAACCATCCCCAGCATTAAGTGTTTCAATCCTGCCCTGATTTGCCCTACCGAAATGCAATACCTCACATTTATCTAAATTAAACTCCATCTGCCGCTCCTGATCAAGGTCCCATTGTAGTCTGAGATAACCTTCTTCACTGTCCGCTATACTATAAATTTTGGTGTCATCTGCAAACTTACTAACCATTCCTCCTATATTCATATCCAAATTGTTTATATAAATGTCATAAAGCTGTGGGCCCAGCACCGATCCTTGCAGCACACCGCTGGTCACAGGCCTACAGGCAGGAAAACAACCTTCCACCATTACCCTCTGTCTCCTATCTTCAAGCCAATTTTGCATCCAAATGGCTATCACTCCCTGCATTCTATGTGATCTAACCTTGCTAACCAGCCTATCATGCGGAACCTTGTTGAAAACCTTGCTGAAGTCCATATAGACAATGTCCACCATTCTGCCTTCCTCAATCTTCTTTGTCACTTCATCAAAAAACTCAATCAAGTTAGTGAGACATGATTTCCCATGCACAAAGCTATGCTGACTACCCGTAACTAGTCCTTGCCTTTCCAAATACTTGTAGATGCCAAATAATGGCACCATTCTCCATTCTTCTGGCACCTCACCCATGCCTATCAATGATACAAATATCTCAGCAAGGGGCCCAGCAATCATTTCCTTAGCTTCCCACAAAGTTTTGGGGTACACCTAATCAGATCCCAGGGATGTAACCAACTTTATGCATCCAACACTGCCTCCTCTGTAATATGGATAATTTTCAAGATATCACTATTTATTTCTTCAAGTTCTCTAGCTTCTATATCCTTCTCCATAGTAAATACTCATTTAGAATTTCATCCATTTCCTGTGGTTCCACACATAGATGGCCTTGTTGATCTTTAAAGGACCAAATTTTCTGCCTAGTTACTCTTTGTCCTTAATATATTTGTAGAATCACTTTGGCTTCTTCTTAACCATATTTTCCAAAGCTGTTTCATCTCACCATTTTGCTCCCGAGATTTTCCTCTTGAGCGTACGCCTACTGTCCTTATACTCCTCAAGGAATTCACTTGATCCCAGCTGTTCCTACCTGCCATATGCCTCCTTCTTTTCCTTGACCAGAGCCTCAATTTCTCTAATCCAGCATTCCCTACATCTACCAGCTTTGCCCTTCACACTCATAGGAACGTATTACCTCCAGACACTTGTTTTCTAATTTTTGAAGGCCTCCCAATTTCCAGCCATCCCCTTACCTGCGAATAGCCTCTCCCAGTCAGCTTTTGACAGTTCTTGCCTAATACCATCAAAATTGTTCTTACTCCAATTTAGAACTTTAACTTTTAGATGAGGCCTATCCTTTTCCGTAACTATTTTAAAACTAATAGAATTATGATCACTGATGCCTCAGTGCTCCCCCACTGATGCCTCAGTTGCTTGCCCTGCCTTATTTTCCAAGTGTAGGTCAAGTTTTGTTCCTTCTCTAGTAGGTACATCCACATACTGAATAAGAAAATTTTCTAGTATGCACTTAACAAATACCTCTCCATTGAGCCCTTAACACTATGGCAGTCCCAGTCTACATTTGGAAAGTTAAAATCCCCTACCATTACACCCCAATCATTCTTACAGATAACTGAGATCTCCTTACAAATTTGCTTCTCAATTTCCCGCTGACTATTGGGAGGCATATAGTACAATCCCAATAAGGTGATCATCCCTTTCTTATTTCCAGTTCCACCCAAGTAACTTCACTGGATGTACTCCCAGGAACATCCCCCCTAACTACAGTTGTAATGTTCTCCCTAACTTCTTCTCTTGACTCCCTTCCCCTTTCAATCCTTCCTATGGCATCAATACCCTGGAACATTAAGCTGCCAGTCCTGTCCATCCCTGATCCACATTTCTGTAATAGCTATAATATCCCAGTCCCATGTTTCTAACCATGCCCTGAGTTCATCTCCCTTACCTGTCAGGCCTCTTACAGTTTAATTTAGCAGTCTTACCTTGCTCTCTGCCTTGCTCTTGCCTGATTTGACTATTTGACTTGCTCCTTTCCTCAACTGTACCAGCCTCTGACATCTCTTTTTTCACTATCTCTTAGGTCCTACCCACCTACACCCTCTCCCCCAATTCCTTTTCACTAGTTTAAAGCCTCCTGAATTGCACTAGCAAATCTCCCCAACAGGATTTTGGTCCTCTTCCAATTCAGGTGCAAACCGTCCTTCTTATACAGGTCACTTCTACCTCAGAAGAAATTCCAATGATCCAAAAATGTGAATCCCTACTCCCTGCACCAGTTCTTCAGCTACACATTCATCAGTTCTATCCTCCTACTCCTACTCTCACTAGCACATAGCACTGGGAGTAATCCAGATATTACTATCCCTGAGGGCCTATCTTTAACCTCCTGTCTATTTTCCTATATTCTCCCTTCTGAACTTCATTCCTTTCTTCATGGTTGGTACCAACAACCCCCTGCTGGTCACTCTCTCCTTTGAGAATATTTTGCACCCTCTCCAAGTCACCTTTGACCCTGTGTCCCTGACGAGAGAGTCTCCTATCACAACTGAACTCTTGGAACCCAATGTACCCCTCATTATAATAGAGCCAGTCTTGGTACCAGAAACCTGGCTGCCAGTGCTACAATCTCCTGAGAGTCCATAACCCCCTAAATTTTCCAAAATAGCATACTTGTTTGAGATGGGGTTAGCCACAGGAGACTCTTGCACTACCTGCTTACCTCTCCTACCTTTCCTAGAGGTAATCCATCTATCTGACTGTATCTGCGGTTTTTCTACCTTCCTGAAACTGCTATCTATTACTTCCCCTGGTTCCTGTAAATTCCTCATTGCTGCTAACTGCCGCTCCAACCAATCCATGTGATCCAATAGGACTCACAACCAAACACACTTCCTACAGACATAATCATCTGACAGGAAGAGCACATCACTCTACTAAAGGCATCCCTGCACCTTAGTCTACAGGACCAGAAAATAACACATTTTTTCTGCTCTAAAAAGCATTGCTGTAGGATAACGTAACACCTATGTTTTACAATAAAAAAAAATTAATGAAATGACAGGTCTCATTAAATCTCAAACTAAGCAGTCTGCATTCTTCAAACTTGTAATTTACTGCAGGAAAGTACATTGAAAACAGATTCCCAAGTAGTTAGATTATTCTTTATTGTCCAATTCTTTTAATTAAACCTTTGAATCAAATTCTGTTTTTGAGTGATCTAGAGTTTCTTTTTGGTTTATTTGAAGCTGGCATTAGGTAGACTTTTGAACAGTAAAAGGAATTAAGGGTTATGGTAAGCAGATGGGTAAGTGGAGCTGAGTCCATGATCTTATTGAATAGTGGAGTAGGTTCGAGGGGCCAGATGGCCTGCTCCTGCTCCTATTTCTCATGTTCTTTAAGCTCTTCATTATTGTCTTTGTCCCGGAGTTTGAAAAGCCTATCAGATGCTGTTGCTATATGGACTTTGCAGTTATCTACAAACATTGGTCCTATACTTGGATTTCTGCTTCTCTTACTCTACTTTCTGGCATTTAACAGAGGTTGAATACAACCTCAGTTAACCATTACAGAGACTATCATTGTGCTTTTCTTGTATCTCTGGTGAAAAGAAAAGAAAATCTGCTTAAACAAGCTTTCAACCTCACCTCCAGCCTCACATATGATCATAAGAACCAGGAGCAGGAGTAGGCTATTCAGCCCATTGAACCTGTTCCACCATTCAATACAATCCTGGTTGATCTGATCTTGGCCTCAACACAACTTCCTGTCCTGTTTTCCATGCTGCTTGACTCACTTGTCAATCAAAATTCAAACTCAGCCTTGAATATATTCAATGTCCCAGCCTCCATTGCTCTCATGAAGAGAATTCCAGAGACTGATAACAGGTTGAGAGAGGAAATTCCTTACCATGTCCATCTTAAATGAAAGATGCTTAACTGTAAATGCTGTCCTCTGGCTCTTGATTTCCTGGTGAGAGGAAGTATCCTCTCAGAATCCATGCTGTCAAGCCCCTTAGAATCTTTTATGTTCCAATAAGGTTATTTTCATTAATCTAAATGCCAATGAATCTCCTCAAGCTTTACTCATAAGAGAACTCCTTCATCCCAGATGAAGTAACTTTGTTACCTTTCGACCATATTGTAAATATCTAATCTTCATCCCAGAAATCATTACATATGCTTTTCTCTAATATCAATGCTTTTATTGTCCTCTCAAGGTTATTTCCTATGATTCTTTCTAGCTTGTTATGACCAGTGAGATGCATAGAATTGACTCTCCCCTTTTCAACTTTTTCAATTCATCACACAAAAGGACTGAATTCTTATTTTACACAAAGCTGTACCTTCCTCCATTTAAAATTAAGTGTACTGTTTTTACTCTTTGGACCAAGGTACCAATCATAAGTTTCCTTGAGTTAAGGAAAGAGCAATTTTATTACTTGCAAAACCTGAGAAAACTAACCGAGGTGGGACATCAAGTATACGGCTTCCGTGCAGTCACACACCGCTATGATTCCAACTGAAGATAATACAGGGCAAGCCAGATCCAGAGTGAAACCTGATTTCATAACATTTATTTATGCAATTTGGTTACAATGGTGGTCTGTCAGGGATCATATTCACAAGAGACTGCCAATGTACTTTTGACAAATGAACATCAATGTTTATTACATACAAAAGGGGTAAAAACACAAACAATTTCACATCATGTAAGAACAATTCGAAAATTTTTTATATTCGCTAGTGGGATGTAGATGGCCCTAGTTATCCTTGAGAAGGTGGTGGTGAGCGACCTCTCGAACCATTGAAGTCCACATGCTGTGGGTTGAACTACAATGCCCTTAGGAAGGGAATTCCAGGGTTTTGATCCGGTGAAGGAATGGTGATATATTTCCAAGTCAGGATGGTGAATGGCTTGCAGGGGAATGTCAGGTGCTGGTGTTCCCATGTATCTGTATCTGCTGCCTTTGTCCTTCTAGATAGAAGATCTCATGCATTTGAAAGGTGCTGTCTAAGAATCTTTGGTGAATTTCTACAGAGCATATTATAGACATTACACACAGTTGCTACTGAGTCAGTGGTGGAAGGAGTGGATGTGGTACCAATCAAGCAGGCTGTTTTGACCTGGATGATGTCAAGTTTCTTGTGTGTTGTTGGAGCTGTACTCATCCAGGCAAGTGGGGAGCATTACATCACACTCCTGACTTATGCTTTGTTGATGGCGGACAAGCTTTGGGAGCCAGGAGGTGAATTCACCAACTCTTGTAGCCACTCTATTTATATGGTAAAGTCCATTTTAGTTTCTGGTCAATGGTAAGCTCCAGAATGTAGATAGTGGTGGATTCAGTGGTGGTAACACCATTGAATGTCAAGGCAGTTGTTATATTGTTTATTATTGGAGATGGTCATTGCTTGGCATTGATGTGATGTGAATGTTACTTGCCACTTGTCAGTCCAAGCCTGGATATTGTCCAGATCTTGTTGCATTTGAATGTGGGCTGTTTCAGTATCTGAGGAGTTGTGAATGGTGCTGGACAATCATCAGCGAACATCTTCATTTCTGACCTTATGATGGAGGGAAGATCACTGATGAAGAAGTTGAAGATAGTTGGGCCTAGGACACTATCCTAAGGAACTCCTGTAGAAATGTCCTGGAGTTGAGATCACTGATCTCCAACAGCTATATTCTGGTGTCCCCGGTATGAGTTCAAACAATGGAGAAATTGTCCCTAATACCCATTGGCTCCAGTGTTGTTAGGGCTCTTTGTTGCCACACTCGGTTGAATGTGGATTGATGTCAAGGGCTGTCACTCTCACCTCACCTCTTGAAATCAGCTGTTTTGTCCATGTTTGAACCAAGGCTGTAATGAGGTTGGCAGCTGAAAGGCCCTGGTGGAACCTTGTGCGTCACTGAGCAGGTTATTGCTGAGCAGGTGCTGCTTGATAACACTGTTGGTGACACCTTCCATCACTTTACTGATGATCAAGAATAGACTGATGGGACAATAATTGGCTGGGATGGATTTATCTTACTTTTTGTGTACAGGACATAGCTGGGAAATCTTCCACATTAATAACTGAAAAAAAGACTGAAAAGCAGTGGACACTGGTAATCAGAAACAAAAAGAGAAATTGCTGGAAAAACTCCACAGGTCTGGCAGCCTCTGTGGAGAGAAAGTAGAGTTAACGTTTCACATTTTCCACATTGTCAGGTTGATACCAGTGTTTTAACTGTACTGGATGGCTAGGGGAGTGGCAAGTTCTGGAGCAAAAGTCTTCAGTACTATTGCTGGAATGTTGTCAGGTCCCATTCCCTTTGTAGTATCCAGTGGCTCTAACTGTTTCTTGATATCACGCAAACTGAATCAAATTGACTGAAGACTGTTATTGGCTGGTATCTGTAACGCTGGGGCCACTAGAGGAAGCCGAGATGGATTATCCACTCAGCACTTCTGGCTGAATGTTATTGCAAATTCCTCAGCCTTATCTTTTGTACTGATGTGTTGGGCTCTCCTATCATTGAACGTAGGGATAAATGTGGTGGCTCCTTTTCCAGTGAGTTGTTTGTCAACTACCATTCACAGCTGATGTAGTGGGACTGCAGAGGTTAGTTACAACCCATTAGTTGTGGGACCGCTTAGCTCTGTGTAAAACTTGCTGCTTATGCTGTTTTGGCATGCAAGCAGTCCTTTATGGTAGCTTCTCCAGGTTGACACCTCTTCTTTAGTTATGCCTGGTGCGGCTTCTGGCAGCATACTCTTATTACAAATGTCATTAACATTTAACCTTTTTACCCTCAATTACAATCTTCCATGTACTCAACCCCCAGTGAAGTGTCACATCCTTTCCACTTTAAGGTTCCTTCTTCCAATGACACAGTTGTTTGTGGCTACTTTCTGACATGGGCTTACTTTACATGGATTCCTTAAAATTGTCTTCCTAGCTTCCTATTTCTGGAGCTCTTCCCTTACTGGCATTAAGCAACTCAGGATTTCTTCTTTCCAACCAGGACTGCTCAGGAGAGTGCAGAACTACACTGTTGCTATTATAAGTTATTTTTTCCTTGAATGATGTTCATCTCTTGAAAGAAACCTACGTTCTTATTTCCTTTCTGCATGCGTCTCTCTTTCTAGAAGAACTGATTTTCAGCAGCCCACTTTCTCTTTGTCCCCTCTTCTTTCTAAAGCACTGAACTAATCACCTCAAGGATTTTTCAAAACATCATTTAAATGCATGTAAACAAATTTTCCAGAAACCCGGTACTGCATAGAACTCAAAAACAAACCTAAACCTATACCTTTATTAATATGCATAATGTCAAAATGCAAATAAAGAAATACATGGTTCTGTCCACAGTAAAGCTCAAGTTTCCAAGTAACATTATAAATAATAGTAGAAGTGTCTCCTGAACCTTCATCACAAACCTACAAAGTTAAAAGGTGATAGTGCTTAATACAAAGGAAGATAAAAGAATAAATAGTTTAGAGTCTTTTGGTGTTCTTCTGATGTAAGACTTTATCTGAGACTGTAATTGGTTGGTTAGTTTCTTGGAGATTGCCATCAGTAGCGATTAATGTAGTTATCTTTCAAGTCCTCAGTTCTCAGAAGCTTCTATCCAGCTAATGTTGAATATATTGCTTCTTGAGGGAGAGATAGCCTTCCATGCCCGCCTTCGGTTCTGCTTTCTTACCTTCCTGGCCTGCCAAAATAGCCCTTGAAATAGCAAGTTATTTACCGGGGAGTAGGCCACATAATGCATGGGGCGTGGGCTGATCATACTTTGTTACTTTTCGACCACTCTGTAAATATCTAAAAATGCAGGCTTCCATTCTTTACTGATTCAACTCAGAAGCAGCAATGAAGTGGTGAACAGAAGCAATGGACATCAAAAATGAGGCAATGAGACTGTTAGATCATTGTGCATCATGGGGTAAGAGTAGATCTATTCAAGGCTGCATTTTCAATGGAAATGTTCCCACAAGCATCTTAAAGTAAGTTCCAGAACACACAGTCTTGACTGGAGCATTCAGGTGAAATGTGCCTGAATCAGATGCTCCCCAGCTTTGTATTCTTGTGAGTTCTCTTGAGTGCCTCAACCACCTCCATGTGCTGCCTGGCATCACTCTGCTATATGATGTCTTCTCCCTCCTCTTCCACCTTCAGAATCTCCTTTTTTCCGAATGAACATTGTCATTCAGGGCTTTGCCCACTTCAGGATTCACGCCTCTTTGAAAAGTCATGGTTTGAGAGTGCCAGGGGATTCCTGCAGGACTGTACTACAGGATTCCACCCAAGCATTCCAGGCAATATATCTGTATCTTCTGAAGCCTAATGGCCTGCACGAAGGTGGTAGTTGCCAGCAGATGGCTTCCATCGCATTCCATTCCATTGAACTTTGTGACAATGTCAGAATCACGAAAAGATGATCAGTTAAATCAGCCATTTCAGGGAAATGATGGCCAGTGTGATACAGAATGCTAGCTTATCAGATGTTTTTCCTGTGACTATTAGACTAAGCAAGGTGAAGTTTCTTTGGTTCCACTTTCGGTCATGTTCTTACATACGATCAAAAATATTTCAGCTGACCTTTCATAGGCTTACCTAATAAATGGCGTGACAATGAGTGGTTTCACACTGTGCTGCCACCTCCATTCACCTGAACTGTGTCCCCTCACCTAAATTACAAACTGGCTATTGACAATTGACAATAAGCTCATTAACAAAATTAATTGGCCATTTTCTTCCAAATTTAGACAGATTGCTGTGTCCTGCCTTCACCCATCTGAACACAAGCAAATGCAGCAGGAATGATAAAATCAACCCAGCAGGCCAGCTAGTGGTTACCAAACTTAGTGCCCCATGGTATTTCATTGATTAATTTCAATGATTAGAAAGTCATGGGCTGCACCCATGTTGTTATGTTTATTGAACTTACACATGCTGAATATGTGTTTACATCAGAAAAAATATGAGTAGTTCAATGAAAATCCATGTTACATCTTCTAGTATACTCACAAAGGACTAAAGGTCTTTGAAACATTCATCTGTTGCAGCCATGTATTTGAGCATTTTACACTCTTTGTCATTGAGAACATTTGTTTAGTTGCAACAATGCCCAGTGGAAATGCATATTTCAGTGCTCATTTCTTCACTTACGTTTCAACAACACTTTTTAAGCCTGGTTGAAACAGGTCAGGAAAGGTTAACAAAAAGCACAAGAGGTAGGGTAATTGTAGAAACATCTATTTGTGACCATGTAGCAGACACACTGGCGGATGGTGGAGGCATAGAAGCAACACTGTTCCAGTGGGTATAAATGTAAGGGCGTTCCTGTGAAGAAACCAAGAAGCTGAGTTCAAGTAACAGGCATTCAAAAATGATATTAGATGACATCTGGAGTATTGTGTACAGAGCTAGGCACTACACCCAAGGAAATGTACATTGGCCCAAAAAGTGTGAGTCACCATATTAGCAAGACACCAAGGGTTAATCTTAAATTTAGCCTCTCTGGAGTTTAGAAGGTCAGATGGTGTTTGATTGGAGTTTTGAGTACTTTGAAAGAATCAGATAATCAGATCAGATAAACAGAGAGAAACCTTTTCCCATTAGTGTTCCAGCTTAGAGCAAGGAAATATAACATTGAAATCAGCATTGGGCTATTCAGGAGAGAAGTTAGGATGTACATCTCCTTGTTAAGAGTGATAAAAGTATGCAACATCTTCTTAGAAGAAACAGTCTTGCTAAGTCAATTAATGATTTTAAACCTAAGATCAATAGATTTATGCAGGCTTAAAGTATTCAGGACTAGGAAGCCTAAGCAGAATAAATAGGGTTTAGAGGCCATCTCCGTAATAATGATGCAACAGGGTCTGCAGTTAGACTTTTACAATGTATAAATCAAGGAGTTGGTTCTCTCCGTTTTCTGCCTGCACTTTTCCTGTAGCTTCTCAGTGATTTGGCTTTAGTTCTATCATGTTTGTTGAAAGGAGAGAAAGAGGACCTTTGGTCAGAAGCTATTTGTGTTCTATTGTTTCTAACCTGACAATCTAATACTGACACAGGATTATTCAAAATGGAATATGTTCTGGTATCAAACACTAACATTTTTGCACTTCAATAACCGTCTAAGAAAAAAATCATTGGCGAAAAGTCACCAATTATTTCTAAAGCCAAGTGAAATATCATGTGAATATGCACCAAGTAACTCATGTATACCATGAAGCACGACTTCATTAAATGAATCAACTAAATTTGACGACCTTTCAGTTGTACCTTTGTTGGACATATGAGCTGCACTGGTTTGGAAATTGAATAAATTTCCACCTTCTCGCCTTCCGGTTGGAACTAAAACAAGGATAAAAAAACATTATTAGTTTTGGTGATCCCAAACTTTACTGCCCATGTTTTAACTCACAGTAGCTCCTCTCCCCTATCATGACTGCACTCAATGACCTACATTGGCACCTGCTTAAACAATATCTTGATCTAAATTGTCAAATCTCTCACTTCAAATCCCTCAACAGCCTTATCATTCCCAAACTCCCTAACCTCCTTCAACTTCATTATCTTCTTAGTAATCTGTATTTTCTAAATCTGACTTCTTGAATATTTCCAGTCGTATGTTCTCAACCATTGCTGGCTGTGTCTTCATTGCTTCAGCCCCAAGCTCTGGAATTCCTTCTCAAAACACTCGCACCTCTCTATTTCTGATTCCTTCCTTAAGACACTCCTAAAAAACCAACCTCTTTGCCCAAGATTTGGTTACTGCCCAATATCTCTTGAAGTGGTTCTACATCGATGTTCTTTTATAATGCCTCTCCCTTATTATGCAAAAGGAACTACATAAAAACATGTTTTTTGTAATTATTGGATAAATAAGCATTTATTTTAGTCTGTTATATTGCACAGCTTTCCAAGCTAGAGATTCACTGGAGGGGTGCAACATTCTTACCATATTATTCCAAAGTGCTTTTGCCATCTCCTTGTGCCCCTTTATGGTGAAATGGAAACAGTCTGGACTGAAAAAGGAGTAATCAACCTCACCAGCCTGAACAGATAAACAAGCAAAAGGAAATGATCTTATAGAATTTTGTTGCAATGTTCCAAAGAGATTTTTGCAGCTCTTGGGGTGCAGTTTTCATGACACAATCAAAAAACACAGAGGTTTAGCGGTTGGATTACCTTGCCAATGGAAGACCCATTTCTGAAAAAAGAGCTTTGGAAAATGCTTGGCTTTAAATTGAGCTTTTACCTTTGCAATGGATTTGGCACTGCTTTTTGATGCTGGTATCATGTAACAAATTCCCTAATTAACTGGAGCTAAGATTCTAATTCCAGCTTCGAAGGGAACAATGTAGGAAAGATATTCTTTCTGAAAGTCTTCATTGTAAGTATTAGGAAGTGACATCACATACATTATTTACATAGAGTAACTTGAATACTCTCTGTCACTATCTTTATGGTAGTTGTCCTCATTGTTTCAACAGAAACTTCACATCGGGTAAGATGCCATTGATACTGGATCTGCAATCCGTGTTATCATGAGCAATATAGTCCCTGCCACTGAAAATGCATCCTTACTAATGTTGGTACCTTTGCAGCCATTTAATGCTCTGTGGAATGGCAGGAAACAAGACCACTGCCTCTTTCTCTCTCTCTCTGTCTTCAAAGGAAGATTCACTTCAGATAATTGACATACACCCTGTTGGCCAGCAGCTCTGTTCTCCCAGCAATTTCATTAGGTGTGGTACTTATTGCTGGGACACTCTACATCCCCATCTGTTTAACTTCTGTGAACCTTGGGATTAAGTGTGGAGGTCTCAAGGTGGGAGCTGGACTTGCTGCTCCCCTCATCAAGCTGTTCCGGTACAGTTACAACATTAGCATCAACCTGAGAATGTGGAAAATTTCCCAAGCAAATCCTTTACGCAAAAGGCAGGATAAATCCAAGCTGGCTAATTAACATACCAATCTGTTTATTCTCGATCATCAGTAACGTGATGGAAAGTGTCATCAAAAATGCTATCAAGCAGCACCTGCCCAGCAATAACTTGCTCAGTGACGCCCAGTTTGGGTTCCGCCAGGGCCACTCAGCTCCTGACCTCTTTACAGCCTTGGTCAGTCCAAACCTGGATATTGTCCATATCTTGCTGTGCATGGACATAAACTGTTTTAGCATCTGAGGTGTTGCAAAGGTGCTGAACATTGTGCAATCATCAGTGAACATCCCCAGTCCTGATGTCATGATGGAGGGTAAGTCATTGATTAAACAAGTGAAGATGGTTTAGCCTAGGAAACTACCTGAGGAACTCCTGCAGAGATGTTCTAGAGCTGAGATGTGTGACATCCAACAACTACATTCAGTGTACTTTGTACCAGGTATGACTCCAACCAGAGGAGAGCTTTCCTCCAATTCTCATTGACCAGTTTGGCTAGGGGTCATCAATGCCACACTCAGTCATAAGTGCCTTGATGTGAAGAACAGGCACTCTCACCTCATTTCTGGAATTACAGTCTTTTGCCCATGTTTGACCTAAGACAATAATGAAGTCAGGAGCTGAGTGACCCTGACGGAACCCAAACTGGGTGTCAGTGAAAAGGTTGTTGCTGAGTAAGTGTTGCTTGATAGCAAAGTTGATGAAAACTTCCATTATTTTATTGATGATCGAGAGTAAACAGATTGGTGCGGTAATTTACCAGGCTGCATTTGAACTGCTTTTTGTGTACAGGACACACTTTGAGGAACATTCCACATTGCCAGGGAGATGCCAATATGACAGCCATGCAAGCATTTGCAATATCCTGTGCCTTCAGCTATTTCTTGACATGATGTGGAGTCAATCAGATTGGCTGAAGACTGGTATCTGGGATGTTAAGGACCTCCGAAGGAGGTTGAGATGGATCATCCACTTAGCACTTGTGCTGAAGATCGTTGCAAAAGCTACAGCCTTATCTTTTGCACTAATGTGTTCAATCATTATGGATAGGGATATTTGTGGAGCCTCATCTCCTGTGAGGTTCAAGAGACCCCATCATTCATGACACAATATGGCAGGACTGCAGAGCTTAGGTCTGACCTATTAGTTGTGGAATCATTTATCCATGGCTATGATAACAACCTCTCTCTCAATGTCAGCAGAACTAGAGAACTGATCATTGGCTTCAGAAAAAAAGGAGGAGAACATACCCCCATCTACATGAACGGAGGGGAGGTTGAGATGGTTGAGAGCATCACATTCCTAGGAGTGACGATAACCGACAACCTGTCTTGGACTTCCCATGTAGACGTAACAATCAAGAAGGCACAACAATACCTCTTCTTCCTCAGGTGGCTCAGGAAATTTGGCATGTCCATAAGGATACTCACCAAGTTTTACAGATGCGCCATTGAAAGCATACTGCTCAGGTGCATAACGGCCTGGTACAGCAACTGCTCTGCCCAGGACCATAAGAAACTACAGAAGGTTGTGAGCACAGCCCAGACAATCATGGAGGCCAACCATCAAACCATGGACTCTATTTACAAATCTCCTTGCCATAGAAAGGCTGCCAACATTATCAAAGAATCATCGCACCCCGGTAATTCTCTCCTACAACCTCTTCCACCAGGCAGAAGATACAGAAGCTTGAACACCTGCACCAGCAGGTTCAAGAATAGCTTCTTCTCTGCTGTTATTAAACTGCTGAATGGACCTGTCTAACTTCAAATAATGCCAATCTTGTTAATGTTGATCTTGTCTAACACACGTCCTGTGCAGTCTAACCAGTGTGTCTTACTCTGTCCAAGTTTTTTTCACCCTATGATCTGTATGTCTTTGTTTACTATAATCTGCCTGTACTGCTCGCAAACAAAGCTTTTCACTGTACTTGGGTACACGTGACAATAAATCATACCAAATCAAATCTATCACTTGCTACTTGTTTGTCACACAAGTGTTGCAGCATCAAACGGTTAATATCTTTTTTTTGTGAATGATCGGTGATATTCTTGGCATGCTCTCTTGTGCAATTCATTGAGTCAGGGTTGATGCCTAGGGTTGGTGATAGTGGTTGAGTGGGGGGTTAGGTTGGGTCATGAGTTTGCAGGTTGTGTCAGAGTACAATGCAGCTGGTGGGTCACAGTGCTTCATGTAAACCCAATCTTGAATTGCCAGATCTGTTAGAGGTATATCCAATTTGCCAGGTTGATCAAGCAACACAACACA
Source organism: Rhincodon typus (assembly GCF_021869965.1). Taxonomy (NCBI): domain Eukaryota; kingdom Metazoa; phylum Chordata; class Chondrichthyes; order Orectolobiformes; family Rhincodontidae; genus Rhincodon; species Rhincodon typus. The sequence continues at coordinate 18,684,668 of NC_063339.1, forward strand.
ATGGAAGATATTCTCAATGTAAAGATGGGATGTGGTGTCTACAACTGCGTGATGGACACACTTATGGTCATGGACCTGTTGGAAGCTTCTCATATTTTACATGTTAATAGTGCCACACAACACAAGGAAGGCCATCCTCAATATGAAGACAGACCTTCATTTCCACAAGGACCAACTTAATCAGCAGTGGTACTGCCTAGCCACTTGTGATGAACATTGAAGTCCCCTACCAAGAATGTAATCTGCATTCTTGCCACCCCAAGTATTTCTCCAAGTGACTTTCAACATGAAGGAGTGCAGATTCATGAGGCGATATGGCATGTGATATTTAGTGCACAGCAGAAGGTTTTCTTGCCAAGGTTTGACCTGTTCCCATGAGACCTCATGGGGTCTGGAGTCAACATTGATGACACTGAATGGAGTTTGCTTTACTCCATCAAAATTAATGTAGAATAAAAAAAATGACTTGGAGAATATACAGATATAATTAAACATGCTGTGGAAATTTATTGCAGGGGAACTAATAGCCTGGTGTCTAAGTCCTTGCTTGTTCTGGTCTATGTTTGACTCCTTTCCCAAAACCAACTTGATTCAATCTTAACTGCTGTCTGAATTGGTTATATAATCAGTCAGTCCATTTGTTCGTATAGCGATAGGCAATAAATATCAGCTTGCCAACAATGACAATATGTCAAGTGTGATTAAAATATATGTTGCTTGTTAATGGTTAGCACATATCATAGTGATGGTACCTAAACCAAAGACAGATTTACATTTTGTCACTTTGACAGATTATTTATGGTAACAATAAGAAAATACTCACCAAAAGGTAAAAGAGGACAACAACAATTACTTTCAAAATATTCTCTCATTTAATTATTATAACATAGCAATTTAACTTTCCCATTTTAATTGGTCAAAAATCTTCTTGGGTGAAAAAGGTTAAGGATAAAAGAAGACTTTAAATTTGGCCTAGTCTGACTTTTCTAATAATTTAATATTTAAATTTTACAATAGATATCTCGGGCTGGGGCAAAATTCAACTTACTCTTGGGAAATAGGGCAGGACAGATGATTGAGTTGACAGTGGGGGACACTTTGGGACCTGTGACCATAATTCTATTAATTTTAAAACAGTTATGGGTAGGGACAAAACTGGTCCACAGGTTCAAGTTCTAAATTGGAGCAAGGCGAATTTTGATGGAATTAGACTGGAGCTTGCAGGTGTTTATTAGAATAGTTTATTTGCAGGAGAAGGGACCTCGAGCAAATGGGATGCCTTTAAAAGTGTGATAGCTAGAGTTCAAGGTCTATATGTTCCTGTGAAGATGAAGGGTAAGGTTGGCAGGAGTAGGGAATGCTGGATGACAAGAGATATTGAGGCTTTGACCAGAAAAAAGAAAGAGGCATGGCTCAGGTACAGGCAGATGGGATCAAGGGAATGCCTAGAGGTAGATAGGAGATGCAGGAGTTTACTGAAGAAGGAAATCAGGAGGTTAAAAACGGGGCATGAGATTATTTTGGCTGAGAAGATTAGGGTGAATCCAAAGATATTCATTAAGTATGTTAAAGGAAAAAAGAATAATTAGAGAGAGAATAGACACCTCAAGGACCAAAATAGACATGTATGTGTAGAACTGCAGGAGATAGGTGAGGTCCTCAATGAATATTTCTCCTCTGTGTTTACCATGGAGAAAGAGATTAAGACTTGGGAACTTGGGAAAGTTAGTGGTGATATCTTGGGGACAGTCTGTATCACAGTAGAGGAGGTGTTGGGCATATTAAAATTTATGAAGGTGGATAAATCTCCTGGTCCTGGCCAGATATATCTAAGAACTCTGCAACAGTCTAGAGAAGAAATTGTGGGGGCCCTAGCTGATATATTTGGATCATCGTTAGCCGCGGATGAGGTCCCAGAAGACTGGAGGGTAGCGAATGTTGTGCCCTTATTCAAGGAGGATTACGAAAAAAAACCTGGGAATTATAGACCAGTAAGCCTATCATCTGTGGTAGGTAAGTTACTTGAGAAGATTCCAAGGGATAAGATATACATGCATTTGGAAAGACAGGATTTGATTAGAAGTAATCAGCATGTCTTTGTGCATGGGAGATCATGTCTCACAAATTTATTTGAGTTCTTTGATGAAGTGACCAGGAAGGTGATGAGGGCAGGGTGGTAGCTGTAGTCTATATGGATTTCAGTAAGGCCTTTGCTAATGTTTCACATGGTAGGCTGCTCTGGGAGGTTAATTTGCAAGGAATCCAGGGAGAGTTGGCAAATTGGATACATAATTGACTTGATGGTAGGAAGCAGAGGGTAATAGTAGAAAGATGCTTATCGGACTGGAGGCCTGTGACAAGTGGTGTGCCTCAGGGGTCGGTGCTGGGCCAATTGCTGTTTGTTATCTATATCAAAGATTTGGCTGAGAATGTACAAGGCATGATTAGTAAGTTTACGGATGACACTAAAATAGATGATATTGTGGACAGTGAGGAAAGTTATCAGAAATTGCAGCAAGATCTTGATCAGCTGGGGAAGTGGGCCGATAAGGGCAAATGGAGTTTAATATAGATAAATATGAGGTGTTGCATTTTGGAAAGTCATATCAAGGTTAGAGTTTCATGGTGAATGGTAGGGCCTTTAGGAGTGTAGCAGAATAGAGGGACCTTGGAGTTCAGGTGCACGGCTCTCTGAAAGTGGAGTCACAGGTAGAAAGGGCAGTGAAGAAGGCTTTTGCCACATTGGCCTTCATCAGTCGGGGCATTGAGTACAGAAGTTGGGAAGTTAAGTTGCATTTGTACAGAATACTGGTGAGACTGTGCTTGGAGTATTGTGTTCAGTTTTGGTCACCTTGCTATAGAAATGATGTTATTAAACTGGAAACAGCGCAGAAGAAATTTACAAGGATGTTGCCAGGACTCAAGGACAGAGTAATAGGGAGAGGTTGGACAAGCTAGGACTGTTTTCTTTAGGAGACTGAGGGCGGAATTATAGGAGTGTATGAGATCATGAGAGGCGTGGATAGGGTGAATGTACTCAGTCTTTTTCCCAGGGTTGGAGAATCGAGGACTGGAGGGCATCAGCTTAAGATCAGAGGGGAAGAATACATGGGAACCTGAGGGGCAACTATTTTTACACAGAGGGTGATATGTATATGGAATGAGCTGCCAGCAAATTAGATACATTAGTAGCATTTAAAAAGGCATTTGGATAAAAACATAGATAGGAAAAGTTTAGAAGAATATGGGCCAAATGCAGGGAAATGGGGTTAGCGTGGATGGACATTTTGGTCGGCATGGACCCGTTTGGGCTGAAGGGTCTGTCTCCGTGCTGTAGGACTCTGACTCAATGACTCCATGCAATGTATTTGATTTGGCAAAAATATTATTTGTGGTATCGATTATGTGCTCAGCACAAGACATTAGGTGGGGAGGTGATGGCCTAGTGGTATTATTGCTGGACAGTTAATCCAGAGACCCAAATGATGTTCTGGGGACCTGGGTTCAAATCCCACCATGGCAGATGGTTGAATTTAAATTCAATAAATATCTGGAATTAAGAATCTAATGATGATCATGAATCCATTGTTGATTGTTGGAAAAACCCATCTGGTTCACTAATGTCCTTTAGGGAAGGAAACTGACATCCTTACCCGGTCTGGCCTACATTTGGCTCCAGAGCCACAACAATGTGGCTGACTCTTAATTGCCCTCTGGGCAATTAGGGAACAGCAATAAGTGCTGCCTAGCCAGTGACAAACACATCCCATGACCGAATAAAGAAAAAAATAATTTTGAGGCATCCTGCCTCGTGAAAGTAAAAGAAATGTTGGGGAATGACTTCCTGCAGCCTTCTTACTCCGGTGCTCAAGTCTGTAAAGCCAAGGGCAGTAGGAGATCTCTGACCCAATCAGGTGGAAATCCTGTAGATAGGCAAGTTAGGGTGCTATGACATAATCAAATTTCTGCTTCTCAATTTTGTGTGCACCTGGCAGGGAATGTCCCTGAACGGCCTGCACTATTTTAGCTAGATATCAGGGGAAAGGGGAACCCAGGAGGTAAGTTTTAATTTCTTCTATGGAACCGGGAGGAATAGAAGTCCTGAGCTCCACAAAGCAATTTAAACTGGTTGCCTCGGACATAGAATCGCTAACATCACATATGAGGCCATTCAGCCCACTGTGTTTATGATGACACTTTGCAAGCAATCTCAATTTCCTGCCTTTCTCCTATCACTCTGCAATTTATTTTTCCTGATTCAAGTACGTATTTAAAGGTGTTGGGTGCAGATTTGATGATAAATTTCAAAAATGTCATTATGTATTTAATGACATTTTTGAAATTTATCATCAAATCTGCACCCAACACCTTTTCCAGATTATTACAATTTGCTGCATCTTTCTTTTCCTCACATTGCCGTCACTCAACTATTTTAATCAGCACAAAGACAGGCATATTTATGCAATGCTGCAGCAGACAATACAATGCAATCCACTTCAAATAAAAAAAATGAACATTCTCTTAAAAGTTTGAAATGTGGGCTGAATAGTTTACCAAATTTAATGGAGGTGTTATGCTTTTCAGAAACGGTTGAAGTATCACAGTGAAATCTTCTTTTTGGTCAAATCTCCCAGATGCAACCAACTCTTCCAGCTTTGTCTGAGAGGAAAGATATTTACCAAATTTCAATAGAATTACAGTGAAACAAGTACACATTCGCAACTTCCTACACAGCATGTCACATCAATGTGTGGATCTTCCATGAGTGGCAACTGTTACTAGATTGCCATCCCACTCATTCTTTTCTCAGTTGATTTCTGGCTGAATCTTTCAAGCTTAGCTCCTCGAGAAAAGCAGGGGGCACCTTCTCTCGGACAGCCCTGTTGTGGCACTGTAACAGTAGAGTTGAGGGCAGAGTGCAGACTAAGCCCCTCACCCTTTTTTAAGCACCTGTTGCCACATCCCTTAAATGTCCAGTGTGAGTGGTAGTGAAAGGTTAAATAGATGAATGTCAATGAGTGGGCAAATGTGTGAATGAGTAAAGTTTCTAGGGTGGGTAGAGATGCAGGTGAGTAGGGTGGATGGGGAGCGGAGACACAGATGGGCATGAAAGAAGGTATGAAGAAGGGAGGAATACTAGGGGGCATGCATTAAATGTCAGATGGGGAAAGTTCAAAAGAGATGTGAGAGGCAGTCTTTTACACAGATGGTGATAGGAGTCTGGAATGCGCTGCTGGGGTAAATGTGGGGGCAGATATGATAGGCGCGTTTAAGGGGTTTTTAGATATGCAAGGAACGGAGGTATATGGACCAAAGGCAAGCAGAAGATATTAATTTAATTTGGCATCATGTTCAACACAACATTATGGGCCAAAGGTCCTGTTCCTGTTCCTGTACCACTTTATGTAGAGTGGCAGATGCATAGAACAGTAGTTGTGTAAGGAGGTTGTTGTTGAGATGAATGATTGGATAGTTGGTTTGGAAGGGGTAGTCAGGTTGGGTTGAAGGAGTAGCCTACTGTCCGCAACCACGTTTGCTAGGAAGGTATATTTGAGAGATCAGCAGAGGAGGGAAGGCAGGTGAGGGGAAGAAGGGATCGAGAACAGCAATAGCTGGAGAAACTCAGCAGGTCTGGCAGTAGGTCTGTGAAGAGAAAGCAATGCTAACATTTTGAGTCCAGTGACCCTTCTTCTGCGTTATCTCTGCTTTCTCTTTCTACAGATGCTGCTAGACCCGCTGAGTTTCTACAGCAATTTATGTTATTGTTTCAGATCTTCAACATCTGCAGCTCTTTGTTTTAGTTTAGCTGTTGTGACAAACTCTGTATTTGAATTTGTGAGATACTCCTTTAATCCAAAACAAAACCAAGAAGGTTCTGGAAAGAAGGTCAACTGGATTTCCTGGTTATGATGTAATTTCTGGCTGAAGTTGCTGGAGAGATGGGACTTAGGTATGGGCCGTGAACTGCTTCAGTATCTAATGAGTTGCAGATAGCTCTGAGCATTGTACAATTGTAGCTAACATCCCCTCCTTCTGACCTTATGATGGAGGGAAGATCATTGAGGAAGCAGCTGAAGATGGTTCAGCATAGGACATTACCCTGAGAGATCCTCCAAAGATTTCCTGAAGCTGAGATGACTGACCTCTAATACTACAACCATCTTCCTTTTGGTCAGGTATGATTCTAACCAATGGAGAATGTTTCCCAGATTCCTATTGACTCTAATTTTACTGGAGTCTTTTAATGCCACACTTGGAGAAATGCAGCCTTGATGTCAAGGTAAGCACTCTCACCTCATCTCTGGAATTAAATTCATTTGTACATCTTTGTACTAAGAGAGGTTAACAAGTAAGTAGTCCTGGTGGAATCTAAACTGAGCATAACTAAGCATTGCCAAGCAAGTGTTGCTTGACAGAACTGTTGATCATCCCTTCCAGCAGTCTGATGATCAAACGTGACTGATGGAGTAAGTGGTTGAATTGGATTTGTCCTGTTTTTGGATGCACATCATACCCAGGCAATTTTCCACATTGTTAGGGGGTTGCTGTACTAGAACAGTTTGAGTAAGGACAAGGCAAGCTTTGGAGGACACAGCTCCAGTACAATTGGTCAGAACTCTGCAGATACTAAAAAAATTAAGAAAGTCTAAGCTCTCAGGTATAATCAGCAACAATCCCCTCAATTCAACTATGATCTTATTGAATGGTAGAGCAGACTTGAAGGACTGAATGGCCTACTTCTGCTCCTATGTCTTATGGTCTTATGGTGTGAGTGTTCCAGGGGAAAAAAGAACTTCACAGCCCATAGGAGAGGAACCCAGAAGAAGTAGTTACCTAAAGGTTGGACGGGGAAAGAAAATTTCTCTGGAGTTTTGATTACAAGTAAAGTAATCGGGTTGGGAAATTGAGACTTTGTTTTGTGATGTGTTCTGCTGCTCACAATTGGTCTCCTCTACATTGGGGAAACAAAGCTTGGATTGGGTGACGGCTTTGCAGAACATGTATGTTCTGTCTGCAAAGAAGACCCTGAGCTTTCAGTTGCCTGCCACTTCAACACACCACCTTGCTCCCTGGCCAACATCTATGTCTCAGGCTTGCTGCAATGCTCCAGCAAAGGGGAGAAAGCACTGAGTCAAGGTAGGAAGAGATGAGTTCTGTGTGGCAGGAACAGGCTGAAACAATGTGTCTGCCATTACACACTATCTATTGTTAGCCACTAACAGTCTCTATTAACAAATATTCACCCTCCTACCCAGATTGTTATCCACTCCTTTGTCTGTCCAATTGGTCTTCTCTCTCTTTGCGCTCTATCCCACCTATCATTTACTCCTTAACCCCTCTGCCCACCCTTTCTTCTGCATATGAACCGACATTTTCCTTGATACCATCAGTTCTGAGGAAGGGTCACCGGACCTGTAACATTAACTCTGATTTCTTTTCACAGATGCTGCCTGACCTGCTGAGCTTTTCGAGCAACTTCCGTTTTTGTTCCTGATTTACAGCATCTGCAGATCTTTCATTTTTTATTCGGAAATACAGGATATGGTTTTTAAAAAGAATCACTGTTTCAACAGTGCAGCTGTTTGCCATGAAGAAAACGCATGAGATTAAAATCCCCCAGGTGATGTGATGATTCAACTACCTGAATCATAAGAACATAAGAATTAGGAGCAGGAGTAGGCCGTCTGGCCCTTCGAGCCTGCTCCGCTATTCAATAAGATCATGGCTGATCCTTTCGTGGACTCAGATCCACTTACCCGCGTTCTGACAGTATCCCTTAATTCCTTCATTGTTCAAAAAAATATCAGCAGGGAAAAGAATCATGCAGTGCAAATTCAGGACATTAAGGGTCTTGGTTTAGGAGGAACAATGTCTGACGCTCTCAGTACGGCACATCTGAGAGATAAAAAGGCACTTCAATGTAGAGAGACTTTACAGACTGTGCAGCGTCAAGAACAGAATTAAGATCAACAGTCTGCTATCCAAAAACCAAGTCCAACGGAAGCACATTCTAGATGAATTACAAAACCTCCAGATCACCTGAATTTGTGAAATCAGAGACATGGAGGAGATGGAGTCATGGTAAATATATACATGATTAATACATGTACAAGTGTTAACGAGGGAAGAAAGCTTGGAGGACACGTTGTTTAAGATAATGGGTCTGAAAGGGCTAATTTTCAAGACTGTACTAAGCTTCACTCAATCTGATAATGTCATTCTGGCTTGAGTGGGGAGAAGGTAGAGCATGTTAAGATCTCATGGAGTGCGGACCTGTATCTACAGTTTCTGTCATAGTCTCAGTAACAACGTCTAACTTACAAATGAAGCTTATACTTGATGGATACCAATTTTTTTAAAAAAAAGTCTTGTTTTAAAATCAGAGCCATTGTTTTCATCAAGATTCCTTAGTGGTTGATTCTCTACCACTAAATCAAGTAGGCCTTAGAACTAGCCAAGGTAAAAGGATATTGGCAGTAAAATGCTCCATCCACCAGCTGTTAGTGGATGGTATCACAACTTATTTTACACAAACTACTTGGAGTGAAATTCACCATTTTTAATGAATTATCATGGTTTGTTAACACATGCATAATTTGTTGAAATTGGGTTTGACAGATTCAATAAAATTATAAAAAATGAAATTTAATACCTCAGTTGCTTCTGTGGGTGTTGCTAGGGATTCCTGTCTTTTCAAGTGTTTCGGTTTTGTGAGGATCATAACACCAATCATTTGTAGCATTCACAGTGACAAAAGTGAAGTAAAAAAAAATTGGCCTACTGGCAGCATATTAGGAGAGGTTGAATAAACTTGGTTTGTTTTCTCAAGAGCATTGGAAGCTGAGGGACTGCACTGATAGAAGTATATAAAATTATGAGAGGTACAGATCGGATGTACGGTTGAAGGCCTTTTTTTAAGAAGGTAGGAATGTCAAATGCGAGGGGGCATAGGTTTAAATTCAGAGGGGAAAGTTTAAAGGAGATGTGTGAGGTGGTAGAAGCAGATGCAATATCAAAGTTTAAAACGCATTTAGACAGGCATATGAACAGGCAGGGAATAAATGGATATGGAGCACGTGCTGGGATTAGTTTAGAATAACATCACGGTTGGCGTGAAATTTTGAACTGAAGGGCCAGTTCCTATGCTGTACTATTCTATGTTCTAAAAATAAGGGCTTGCATTTATATAGCTCCTGTCACATCCTCAAGATGCTTTACCACCAATGAAGTCCTTTGGAAGTGTAGCTATTGCTGTAATGCGGTAGAGTAATCTATAAATGATGGCTTATTATATTCAAGCCCTGACACACAGATTTGTGCTGCTCAATAAATGCAATTGTTTTATGCTGTGATGATTATGAACTGCGCTGTGTGTGTCCTTTAGTAGCGTCTCAGTAATTACATTTAAACTGTTGAAGAATACAGCTTTAAGAGCCTGCACTATTTATCACTTGTCTGAGAATGACACCTGAATATATAATTGAAAATGACTGTGTTGAACTCTCCAGGGATCATGAATTCTCTTATTCATTGTCAATTAAAGCTGTAATGCATGTAGTTATCAGTCAGAAATAATTAATTTCATCATGCATATGAGTTAAAAAGACAAAGCACCAGCAGTGTGCTGAATTTACAGCTGTTTTTAATGCTAAAGGCAAAACAAGTTTTTCTAAATGACAACTTTAATAGGCCATTGAAGATCAACAGCACAATTCTATGTCATGTACCCTTCAATAGATATGACAATTCAAAGCAGTTTATCACAGTTAGCACCTACCTGAAACTCTTTATTAATTCTACGTAATTCCCTTAATTCAGATGAATCAGGCGTAGGGTTTACTAAACATGGACAAAACTTCCTGCAACAATAATAGTATTACTTGGAGTAGGAATTGCAATCTGACATCAACAAATTAGACATTATTGGAATTGGAAAATTTACATCTTTCATGTTGGATTAATTGACAACCATTGCAATGTTTCTCCTCATTGTATTAATATTTGTACAATAATATAATGGTGTTCGCTCATCAATGGGCCTTTCTCTGTGCTGGAAATAGTATGTATTTCTGAGCATTTGATATGTGGAGATTTCTGCTCCTGAGAGATACCCATCTCCTCCAGCATAGATAAGCTCTCAATTAAGTTAAACAGTTGCTGCAGTTTAAATTTGAAAACAGATCTAAGTTAACTTAGATAACACAGTGTGGAACTGGAGGAACACAGCAATTTTCAGAAGATTTTCTGAAGAAGGGTCCCGACCTGAAACGTCAGCTTTCCTGTTCCTCTGATGCTGCTTGGCTTGCTGTGTTCCTCCAGCTCCACACTGTGTTATCTCAGATTCCAGCATCGGCAGTTCTTACTATCTCTAAGTTAACTTAGAATTGAATCCTGCATGAAATTATGGAATTGTGTCTGACCTACTGGGATTATGGAAATATAATGCCATGGAAGGTGCGAAAGTTGGGGAAATACGTTAGTTTTCTCGATTTATATAATGCAATGTTGGGAGAAATTATACAACACCTTCACTTCGACATTCATTATGTGGTGCCCACAGTAAGGATGTAAACATTATGTGAAGGGCACTGATTTGATTTGATTTATTATTGTCACACGTACCTAAGTACGATGAAAAGTTTTGTTTTGCATGCAGTACAGGCAGATTATAACATACAAAGATCATCGGGTGATTGAATAGAGGGAGGAATACAAAGTTACTCTCCAAAGAAGGTGACAAAAAGCAAGATCAACACTAGATTTGAAATTTGAGAGGTCCATTTAGAAATCTAATATCAGCAGGGAAGAAGCTATTCTTGAACCTGTTGGTTTAAGCTTTTGGATCTTCTGTGGTAGATGGAATTATTTTCTCGTTTTATCATATCTGATTCTTAAGCACTCAGTTTGATATATACCAGATAAGTTATTTCATGATAGCAGTGTGATAGTCTGCACTTCCAAACATCCCAACCTGAGTCAACTCTTTCTCTGAACAAATTATTAACCTAAGACTGAAGTTGTGTACTTTGAATTTGCATTTATTGGGCCTCAACTTAAAATGACCTAACCCATTTCATGAAGGATCATTGGATTGGAATTCAGAAAGAAGGAAATGATCTTTCAGTTTCACAATGCTTTGGTCAGATCCTTTTGAAAGTATTAGATTCAGTTTTGGGAATCAGATCAAATTTAGATAGGTATACAGTTCGGCCATGGGGTAATTCAATGACTAAACAGGCTCAAGAAGTTTAATCGCTGACTTTTCGAAGCATGAAAGAAAAGTTTTTAATTCCAGGTCCCTAAGATGATATCATCTCATTTTAACATTTATTTCAAACAATGTTATCAAATGCAAGCAATAATGGATTGTTGTATTTGCATCTTTGCATTAACTTACATATAGGAAGTCAGCTATGGATCTGATCATTTTTTGAAGTGTTCAATCTAATGAAGTTTAAATTTTACTCGGGAGACAGTCAAATAAGAATTTTACTGTGGGCAGGTAACATGAATTAACCATAAATGACAAATAATAAAGCTTAACTTGCAAATTTTTTAAATATTTCATTCTTTTTACTGCAATAGTAAAGCAGTTTCATTCCCAAAACAAAGGAAATGTCACCAGTTAGGGGACTGTTGTGGGATTCTTGGTTCAGAGACAAATGTGGGTGGGATGTAAAATACACAATAAAGAAAATACACAAAATTGTTTATATCCCATGAACGAGACTCAATTAGATGACTGGAATCCTGGCACACAGAAATTGAACATTAATTCACCGGACTGAAAGTCAGTTCAGCCCATAGGAAACTGTAGGAGAATTGGAAGGAAATCATGCCCAGACTATAATCTTGACTTCAGAAAACACATATGCAGCACGTGTGACCAGCGACAAGGTTCCCTGATGATGTATGAAGTCAGAAAATTACCTCCATTATGTCAATCCAATTCTACCCACGAAGTAAATTAACATTTATGAAAGAAACGTAAATCCATAAAATATTGAAATCACAAATAAATTGAAATCTGAATGGAGGAAAGAAGGATATGGTACCTTTGAAGTAAACATCCGAAAGAGCCATCGTTGACTAAACGGAGACCTTCAATTGGCAGTAACTGTACTAAGTTCACTATTGTCCTAGGCATCTGTTTAGGAAGGATTATATGTTACTTGTGTGCATTATAGAACTTTGACTCTAACATTGCAATTTCATAGATCTAAATAGGTTAGAGGTTTAATTTTAAGATCAACAGCATGAAAGCATAGGAAAAAATAAATACTTGGCATTTGTTAGCGTAGACAAATGTCAGCTGGTGTACATAAATGGACAGTTAGCTCAGTTGGTTAGACAGCTGTTTTGCAATGCAGAGTGATGTTAACAGCACGGGTCTAATTCCTACACCAGCCGAGGTACTGTGAAGGACTCTCCTTTTCTGGTACATGGTGACCCTCCGGTTAGCCGCCACCAGTTGACTCTCTCTAATGAGAGAGCAGGACAATGGTGACTTTTCCATAATAGATAAATGTGTTGTTCAGTTTAGGTCTTTCAATTTGGAAGCAGATATGTAAATATGAAGCAATGTTAGAGTTACTGCATTATTTTAGAAGACTGCCAAACTAGGCAATAGTGGAATTTTATTTTTCTTTACTTATAAGCAATTTGTGAGTTCAGTATTTAGTGGATTTATGTTGCTTTCAAGAATGTTAACTTGCTTTGTGAGTAGAATTAAATTGACATTATGGAGATAATTTTCTGACCTCATACATCGATAGATTAAATTAAAATATCAAACAATTCCTTGGTTTCAGGAAGATAAATAACAATGTTACGCAGTAATGAAAGTTGAGGTAAATTTAATTGTCATTAATTCAAAAGCAAAATCCTGCATCATTGGATTTCTGAAACAACAACAGATAATGCTAGAAGAACTCAACAAGTCTAGGAGCACATATAGAGAGAGAAACTCAGTTAAAATTTCAGTTCAGTTGGACTTTTCTTCAGTTTTTAAGTCCAGTAGAAGCAGTCAGAACAGATGGTCAGACATTAGTGTTTTACATTATCAACGTCTAGCTGAAATCTAAGAATGACTAATGAATGTATCTCTCAGCAGACTGTGTTGACACAGCTACAGAAGGGAGTTCAAGCATTGTTTGTTTGTTTGCCATCTTTATGACCCTTTAATAAGTTATACTTTACTTGAGTAAAGGAGTTGAGAAGTTATGTTGAGGTTGTACAGGACATTGGTGAGGCCTCTTCTGGAATACTGTGTCAAGTTCTGGTTGCCCAGTTATAGGAAGGATCGCATTAAGCTTCAGAGAGTTCAGAAGAAATTTACCAGGAGGTTGCTGGTATGGAAGGTTTGAACTGTAAAGAAAGGCTAGTTAGGTTGCGACTTCTTTTCACTGGAGAGTTGAAGGTTGAGAAGTGCCCTTATAAAAGTTTATAAAATATTGACCGGTATAGACAGGGTTAATGGTGGGTGTCTTTTACCTAGCATGGGGGATTTCAAGACAAGGGGACACATTTTTAAGATGAGAGAAAAGAGATTTAAAATAAAACATGAGCCGCAAATTTTTTACACAGAGGGTGGTTCGTGTTTGGAATGAATTCACTGAGGACATAGTGGATGTGGACACAATTACAATGTTTAAAAGACATTTGAATAAGTTCTTGAATAGGAAAGGTTTGTAGGTAAATGGGCCAGGAGCAGGCAGGTGGGACTAGTTTAGGTTGGGATTACGTTCAGCATGAACTGATTGGACCGCAAGCTCTGTTTCCATGCCATATGACTTTATGACTCCATGACTCTATCTGTGTTTATTTACATAAAATTTAGAGGTTGATTTGCATAATAGCTTTCTGAATTTGATACTATGAATGTCTCGGTTGGTTGACAGCTTTATGAGAAAGTAAGAGATATTGAGGTTGTTGTGTTGCTCGCTGAGCTGGCTTGTTTTTGTTCAGACATTTCATCACCATGCTAGGTGACATCTTCAGTGGGGCCTCTGCTGGCTCTGATGATGTCACCTCACATGGTGATGAAACGTCTGAACAAAAACGAGCCAGCTCGGTGAGCAAGTCAACAACCTCATCCACACCTGAGCTACAGATCTTTGCCAAAACTTTAAGTAAGAGATATTTTATGTTTTAACAGGGATGTTGAATGGCTGTCACTATTGAATGCCAATGTGACGAAAAAATTGCTGCTGAAACTATTGAACAGGTCAGTGGACAGAAACAAAGTTTCACAGCCGAGATCATAATAAGGCCAGAGGAATCTCAAAGGGCTGAATGAACTACTCCTGTTCCAATACTCCATGGTTTTATTCTATATTATTACATAGGTGAATCTCTTGATTAATTCTTCTCAACATCAGAGAGAGCCAAACTTCACAGCACCTTACTTGGGCATGTGGAATCCAACTTTTCACCCAAAAGAAGGAAGCCAGTCAAATGTGTTACCCTGATCCCGATAAGCTAAAATCCAACTGATTTTAGATAAATTGTAATCCTCCCAGATATTATAAGGGTCCTCTGTAAATATTCATCCACCATGTAGGAACTAGGAGTTTGGTTCATGAGTGTTTGATGTAGAAGATTAGATGACGCAATTTAAGTTTGAAGTATACAAACAAATTTGCTGTAATAAGAAAACATGCAATCTGGTAGATATTCATCAAAGAACAGACCAAGAGTGCCTTGATCCAGAAAGTGTGACACTTCTTAAGTTCAGAATGAATTTGAAGTGAAGGTGACAGAATCTAATAAATTTCCACAGTGGAATTTCCCCTAACAATACTCCAAATTATTCAACTTATGTTGAGATGTCCGTAATTGATTTTTTTTTGCCACTGTATAATTGAAAAATGGCATGGAAGGTGTTATTTAATCAACAATAGACAAGCTGAATTATTATCCTATATTGTGTGAGAAGAACAATCATTATAATAAAGATTTCAGTTAAACTTCAGAGTTATGTTATTTTTAACTTATTTTTGAAAAAAAGTTTGGGGTGCAGCATTTCTTTTATCAGATTGTGGCATACTTATCAGAGATAGCATTATATCTCTGGTTTACAATTATCAGAAGAATCCCCAGTTTTTTTATATAAGTGTGTTCAATACTTATCAGTAATCTCACACTGTTGTGGAGGGAGTTGGCTATGTTATGCTTGCAAGCTAGCTTTGTCACAATTATAGAAAAATAGAATATTACAGCATGGAAAGAAGTCTTTTAGCATTTTGTGTCTGCCAGTCATCAAGCACTTAAGAACATAGAACATAGAACAGTACAGCACAGTACAGGCCCTTCGGCCCACAATGTTGTGCTGACCTATTATCCTACTAAGATCAATCTACATTTTACTATCCTCCATGTGCCTATCCAAGTGTCGCTTAAAAGTCTCTAAAATATCTGACTCCACTACCACTGCCGGCAGTGCATTCCACACGCCTACCACTCACTGTGTAAAAAACCTACCTCTGACATCTCCTCTATACCTTCCTCCAATCACCTTAAAATTATGCCCCCTCATAATAGTCATTTCTGCCCTGGGAAAAAGTCTCTGACTATCCACTCTATCTATGCCTCTCATCATCTTGTACACCTCTATCAAGACACCTCTTATCTGTCTTCGCTCCAATGAAAAAAGCCCTAGCTCCCTCAACCTTTTCTCATAAGACCTGCCCTCCAGTCCAGGCAGCATCCAGGTAAATCTCCTCTGCACCCTCTCTGAAGCTTTCACATCTTTCCTATAATGAAGTGACCAGGACTGAACACAATATGTCAAGTGTGGTCTAACCAGAGTTTTATAGAGCTGCTGCATAACCTCGCGGCTCTTAAACTCAATTCCCCTGCCAAGGAAAGCCAACACACCGTACGCCTTCTTAACAATCCTATCAACTTGGGTAGCAACTTTGAGGGATCTATGGATGTGGACCCCAAGTTCCCTCTGTTCCTCCACGCTTCTCAGAATCCTGCAATTAACCCTGTATTCTACATTCAAATTCGACCTTCCAAAATGAATCACTTCACACTTTTCTGGGTTGAATTCCATCTGCCACTTCTTTGCCCAGATCTGCATCCTGTCAATGTCCCATTGCAACCTACAACAGCCCTCCATGCTGTCCACAACTCCACCAACCTTCGTGTCATCAGCAAACTTACTAACCCACCCTTCCACTTCCTCATCCAAGTCATTTATAAAGATCACAAAGAACAGAGGTCCCAGAACAGGTCCCTGTGGAACACCACTGGTCACCAAGCTCCAAGCTGAATACATTCCATCTACTACTACCCTCTGTCTTCTATTGGACAGCTAATTCTGTTTCCAGACAGCCAAATTTCCCTGAATCCCATGCCTCCTTACTTTCTGAATGAGCCTACCATGTGGAACCTTATCAAATGCCTTGCTAAAATCCACATACACCACATCCACTGCTCTACCTTCATCAATGTGTTTTGTCACATCCTCAAAGAATTCAATAAGGCTTGTGAGGCATGACCTGCCCCTCACAAAGCCATGCTGGCTATGTCTAATCAAACTGTGCTTTTCTAAATAATCATAAATACTATCTCTCAGAATCCTCTCCAATAATTTGCCCACCACAGAAGTAAGATTGACCGGTCTATAATTCCCAGGATTATCCCTATTCCCTTTCCTGAACAAGACAATGATATCTGCCACCTTCCAATCATCTGGTACTACTCCAGTGGACAGTGAGGACACAAGGATCACCGGGGCAGCAATCTCTTTCCTCGCTTCCCCTAGATATATCCTGTCTGGCCCAGGGGACTTATCTATCCTCATGTTATTCAAAATTTCTAGCACATCCTTCTTCCTAACATCAAACTGTTTGAGCATATCTGCCTGTTTCATGCCGTCCTCACAAATGTCAAGGTCCCTCTCACTGGTGAATACTGGAGCAAAGTATTCATTAAGGACCTCCCCTACCTCCTCTGACTCTGTGCACAAGTTCCTTCCACTATCCCTGAGCCCTACCCTCACTCTGGCCATCCTCTTGTTCCTCACATAAGTTTTCCTTGATCCTGCCCGCCAAGGTTTTCTCATACCCACTTCTAGCTCTTCTAAGTCCATTCTTCAGTTCTTTCCTGGCTACCTTGTATACCTCTGGAGCCCTGTACAAACCTTGCTTCCTCAACCTTAAGTAAGCTTCCTTCTTCCTCTTGACCAGATGTTCCACATGCCTTGTCATCCAAGATTCCTTCACCTTACCATCCTTTCCTTGCCTCAGTGGGACAAACTTATCCAGTACTTGTAGCAACTGCTCCCTAAACAACCTCCACATTTCTGTCGTGCAGTTCCCTGAGAACATCTGTTCCTAATTTATGCTCCGCAGTTCATGCCTAATAGCATTGTAATTCCCCCTCCCCCAATTAAATACTTTCCCATACCGTCTGCTCCTATCTCTCTCCATGACTGTAGAAAAGTCAGGGAGTTGTGATCACTATCACCGAAATGTTCTCTCTCCAAGAGTTCTGACACCTGGCCTGGTTCATTGCCAAGCACCAAATCCAATATGGCCTCCCCTGTTGTTGGCCTATCTACATATTGAGTCAGAAATCCTTCCTGGACACACGTGACAAAATCTGCTCCCTCCAAACTATTTGCACTTAGGAAGTTCCAGTCTATATTAGGGAAGTTGAAGTCACCCATGACAACAACCCTATTACGTCTGCACCTTTCCAAAATCTGCCTCCCAATCTGTTCCTCAGTGTCTCTGTTACTATTGGGGCATCTATAGAAAACGCCCAATAAAGTGACTGCTCCTTTCCTGTTTCTGACTTCCACTCATGCTGACTCAGTAGACAAACCATCCTTCACGAACGCCCTTTCTGCAGCTGTGATACCCTCCCTGATTAACAATGCCACTCCCCCACTTCTTTTACCTCCCTCCCTATTTCGTTTTGTCTACTCTAATCCCATGTTGCAGTACTTGATCTGTCGCTGTGTCTACTATAGCATTTTAAAAGATCATCTAAATACTTCTTAAATGTTGTAATGTATCGTACTTTTACCACCCTTTCAGTTAGTGAGTTCCAGATACCAACCACTCTCTTGGTGAACAACTTTTTCCTCAAATCTCTACACCTCTGCTTTTTAGGTGCAGCTTGCTGTAAGGTTAAACTGAAAAACAACTTTTAAACTATAATCCTGTATATTTCGAACTTTGCTGCTTCGCAGATGGACTATCTCAAAATGAAGTTTTGCGATATGGAAGCAACCTAAAGTTTTAATCTATATTGATCTGGTTGGGAGGCAGACTATTTTTGTTGTTAGATCATCATAGTAACCTGAAGGCACAAGTGGAAAATATATTATTAACATATGTTTTTTGTTAAAATGGAAAGTAATTTTT
>NC_063339.1:18703550-18715742 GCF_021869965.1 Rhincodon typus
GGTTCTGGGGAAGGGTCACCGGACCCGAAACGTTAACTCTGTTTTCTCCTTCACAGATGCTGCCAGACCTGCTGAGCTTTTCCAGCAACTTCGGTTTTTATTCCTGATTTACAGGATCCGCAGTTCTTTTGGGTTTTTTTTTAGTTTGGGATTATGTTTGGCATGGACTGGTTGGATCGAAGGGACTGATTAGACCGAAGGGTCTGATTCCATGCTGTATAACTGTACGTGCAGCTATCATGACTGGGCTGTGTTGGTTCACTCTAGTGAACTGTCCATCGTCACGGGCTCCAAAGCAAAGTGGAGTAAATTGCTGACAACAATGCATCCCTCCCCAGTGAGCTGAAAGCATTCTGTACTCATTTTGAACAGTAGGTCAGTGAAAAGATGTCACTTGCCCCAACAAACTCGGGTATTCTCGGACACCGCCACAGGCGGCAGATCAGCCTTTTGGAGAGTAAAGCCACAGAAAGCAACATGGCCCAGATGGAGTCCCTGGCTGTGCACTCAAAACCTGCTAGCACCTCGTGCTGGCGGGAGTATTCTCAGACATCTTCAACCTCTCCTTACAATGGTGTGAGGATCCCACCTGCTTTAAGAAGACCACTTAGCATCCCAGTGCCAAATTAAAATCAGGCAATGTGCCTTATTGACTACACCCCAATGGCTCTGTCTTCCATCATTATGAAGTGCTTCGAAAGTTTAGTCATGGCTCACATCAATGTGATCTAGGCTGGACACAACTGTCCACTATCCTTCCATAAGCTCCATGCATTGGTGTGAAAATCTTGAACTTGCATGGTCTTGCACCAATTTACCCCTTCTTTCCAACAATACAACCCTAACCCTAACCCTAACCCTATCGCTCCTATGATGCTGCTTGGCCTGCTGTGTTCATCCAGCCCTGCACCTTGTTGTCTCTCATCATGAATAAGTGGTTGCATTGTGAGAATGTGGGATGGGAGAACTATGTGGATCTGAATTCCAAACATGAAAGCTGCTGGATAGGTTAAGAACAAAACATAGAACATAGAACAGTATAGCACAGTACAGGCGCTTCAGCCCAAGATGTTGTGCCGACCTTTTTTCCTACTCTAAAATCAAACTACCCTGCATATCCTACATTTTACTATCATCCATGTGCCTATCCAAGAGTCGCTTAAATGTCCCGAATGTATCTGACTCCACTACCACTGCCGGCAGCGCATTCCACGCACCCATCCCTCTCTGTGTGAAGAACCTACCTCTGACATCTCCCCTATACCTTCCTCCAATCACCTTAACATTATGCCCCCTCGTAATAGTCATTTCCGCCCCAGGAAAAAGTCTCTGGCTATCCACTCTATCTATGCCTCTCATCATCTTGTACACCTCTATCGAGTCACCTCTCATCCTTTTTCGCTCCAATGAGAAAATCCCTAGCTCCCTCAACATTTCCTCATAAGACCTGCCCTCCAGTCCAGGCAGCATCCTGGTAAATCTCCTCTGCACCCTCTCTAAAGCTTCCACATCCTTCCTATAATGAGGCAACCAGAACTATTCTATTGTTAGGAGGAGGACCACCTAAATTTAGCATAACTGTCCAAAATTCTTGGCAAGTCACTTTAATATCCATTATCAGTAAATGTATGGCATAGTGTATTCTGCGAGTCTGTTCAAGGGAATTGTGGGGCAGAGGTGTTATGCTGAGCACTCCTATTTCCTGCATTGTCTTGGAAGGGTGCACCAGTGTACTGTGGACCCTTGTCAGACACTCCAAACATACTTGAATACAGTGGTCAATGTGTCAGCAACTCTTGAACTACCTCTAATTAAATTCATCTTTAATTTGTTGCCCAGAAGGGAATTTGGTGAAGTAGTCACTAGAATGTAAGCATGTCCTTGAACAGGGACTATATCAGTCACAATCTTACAGCTTGACTCAGAAGGAATCTTACGTAGAGGGAGAGGTGTTCTCTATTGTTGAGGTAGATGGAAATGGCATGTTTCACAATTTCCTTATTCATCCAGGGCATCTATTGTTTTCTTTCTGTGCCCATGTGACCTAGATGTATGGGGTTTACAATGTCTTGACTTAGAACTTGTGAAATTATGACTTGTTTGCTTTTGAAAATTCTATTCTCGGAATGTAAGGATTAATTCTTTATTTAAATAGAATATTATTAGAATATCAATAGGTTAGAAATCCGTAGTTAGAATTTTGACCATCCATCTTTCTTATAGAAGTCTATTCTCTCTAATAATGCCAGCGTAAAAATGTTTATTGTGGTGTAGTGTTTTTTTCCCTGTTTATTTCTATTTGCTGTTTGGATCTCTTTTTATCTTCTGCATTACAAACTGTTGTTGGCCATTTAAAAGTTGTAGTGTTGTGCCCAAAGCGGGCATTCATGCCAAAAAAGAAATAATGGTGATGTTACGGGTTTTTTTTGTATTTTGCAACATTTCAGGGAAAGAAAGATAGCTTACTTTAAACAGCAGTTAGAATTAAGTACAAATCACAACTTTATTAAGGCCCAGTACACAGGGTATGGAAGGTTTGAGTTATAAAGAAAAGCTGGGATTTTTTTCACTGGAGCGTAGGAGGCTGAGAGGCGACCTTATGGAAGTTTATAAAATAATGAGACGTATAGATAGAGTTAATGGTAGTTGTCTTTTCCCTAGGATGGGGAATTTCAAGACTAGGGGGTACATTTTTAAGGTGAGAGGAGAGAGATTTAAAAAATACATAAGGGGCAAATTTTTTACACAGAGGGTGGTTCGTTTGTGGAATGAACTACCTGAGGAAGTGAAGGATATGGGTACAATTACAATGTTTAAAAGACATCTGGATAAGTACGTGAATAGGAAAGATTTGGAAGGAAATGTGCTAGCAGCAGGCAGGTGGGACTAGTTTAGTTTGGGATTATGTTCGGCATGGACTGGTTGGACCGAAGGATCTGTTTCCATGCTGTATGACTCTATGACTCGATGACGTATTGAACATCAACAAGGTGCAAGATTTTCTTTTTTTTACTTTGCATTCGGAGTACATTAGCCAGGAGGGAACTAATGAGAGCTCAGCTGATTTGTGCCTGCAATAAATATCTCACTTCAGGTACTCTTTGAAAATTATCTTAATGCTAATAAGTAATAGATTATTTTTTTGCCTGCTTTAAATAAGCACTTGATGTAAGCATTGATGTTTTAAGTAACGTGGATGGTTCGTCATTCAGAATGAATTGGTGCTTTCAGAAGATGTATAACAATTGCTGAGAACCACAGAACATGCAACAGGGGAGGCAATGGTCTAGTGGTATTATCGCTGAACTGTTAATCCAGAGGCCCAGATAATGTACTGGGGGCCTGGGTTTGAATCCTGCCACATCAGATGGTGGAATTTGAATTCAATAAATATCTGGAATTAACAGTCTAATGATGGCCATGAATCCATTGTCAATTGTTGGGGAAAAACCCACCTGGTTCACTAATGTCTTTTAGGGAAGAAAACTGCTATCCTTACTTAGTCTGGCCTACATGTGACTTCAGACCCACAGCAATATGGTTGGCTCTTAACTGTCCAATTGACATTAAATGCTGCCTGGCCAGTGACGCCCTCATCCCGTGAATGAATAAAGAAACCAGCACAGGGGCTTTTGTCACACAATGGTAGTGTCTCTAGCTCTGAACTAGGAAGCCCAGGTTCAATTCCCACCTGCTCTAGCTGTGTATTATAGCATGCCTGGACAGATTGATTAAAAGCATCTCTGAAGCATTGTTATAATTGTCAAATATTTAAAGAATAATCTTTAAACATTTATCCTCGTGAAGTTCTTACCAAACTGTCCAAGTTTCCGAAAGTAAGCTGTGCATTAAGTCCGAATTACACAAAATGTGTGTCATCTTGCCTGACTGGGTAATGCTCCAATCTCCGAGTCACTCATCTCTGGGTTCAAGTCTCATTCTAGGGCTTGCTAGCAAAAATCAAAACAGATGTTCTCCCACAGTACTGAGGGAATGCTGCACTGTTGGAGATGCTGTCTTTCCAATGAGACATTAAACAAAATCTGCCTGCTTGGGTGAACGTAAGTCAAATTCTAACTGTATAAGATTTTGTCCAGGCCATATTTGGACTCTATTGTGTGCAGTTCTGGTCCGCACAATATAGGAAGGTTGTGAAGGCTTTAGAGAGCATGCAGGAGAGGTTTACCAGCATGTTGACTAGATTGGAGTGAATTACCTATAAGGAGAGGTTGAACAAACTTGAATTGCTTTTGCTGGAGTGTCAGAAGCTGAAGGGCGACTGGATAGAAATACATAGATTTATAAAAGGCTTGGATAAGGTGGATAAGTGGAGTCTGTTTCCGGGTGGAAATGTTAAATGCCAAGGGACATAGGTTTAAGGTGAGAGGTGGAAGATTTCTTGACACAGAAGGTAGTAGATGCATAGAATGCTGCTAGGGGAGATAGGAGAAGCAGATACAATAACAAAGCTAGAGAGGCATTTAAACAGAGACATGAACCGGCATGAATTAGAGGGATATGGACCACATGCAGGCAGATGGGGTTAGTTTAGAATAATATGATGGCCAGCAAAGACATGGTGGGCTGAAGGGCCTGTTCCTGTTCCTGCATTATTGCGCTGTAAGTTCTATGACCTAAGAGATTCTATGGCATTATTTTTAATAAGAGCAAGTCAGTTGGTCCTGACCATTAGTTATTCCTGTGCCAATAACAAAATAACATTACTTGGTCATTATCACTCATCGTGGGCGCTTGCTGTATGCAAATTGTGTTCTACATTTTCTGCGTTGTAACAGTGACTACACCTCAGAAGCCCACGGTGTTGTTAGCTCAGTTGGCTGGAGTTGTGATGCAGCATGAGAGCAGCAGCACAGGTTCAAATCCTGGTTCTGGCTGAGATTGCCATGAAGGTCCTGCCTTCTCAGTCTTTTCCCCTCGCCTGAGGTGTGGTGATCTTCAGGTTAAACTCACCACCAGTCATCTCTTCGGAATCAGAAAGTAGGACAATGATGACTTTACCTTTACATCAAAAGTACTTAATCAATTAGAACGCACTTTGAGACATCTGAGAGCAAGCTAAGCAGAGGAGATTGGGGCCCCAGCAAACACTCATGAAAGATCATTGAACTTTTAACTGTATTCCGTTATTTTCTAGTTTATATTAAGAAGGACTTTAATGTTAACTATTACCTTATTTCTTATAGTCCTAAGGGGGAGTAGATTTAGGACTGAATTAAGAAGGAACTTCTTCACCAAAAGGGTTGTGAATCTGTGGAATTCCCCACCCAGTGAAGCAGTTGAGACTACCTCGTTGAATGTTTTTAAGGCAAAGATAGATTATTGAACAGGAAGTGAGTGGCCGGGTAAGTGGAGCTGAGTCCGTGAAAAGATCAGCCATGATTTTACTAAATGGTGGAGCAGGCTTGATGGGCCGGATGGCCTACTCCTGCTCCTGGTTCTTATGTTCTTTGTTTTTCTACTTATTCTATGAAGGTCTGTAATGCTTAACTTTTTAAGTTCTTTTCTTTTACTACTTTGTACCTGAGTTTTTTGTACCTAGGTACCTTTGTAACTGAGATGATGCCATGTAAGGCAACATTAGACACTTTTCACTGTACCCCAGTACTTCTGTACTTGAGTACATGTGACAATAAAAAGCTAAATCTAAATTCTAAGTTGTTCTCTTTTCTCCCCCCTGGAATCGGGCCGTTCAGCTTCACTGGTTAATCCTAAAAGCTGTGCTCCACATGAGTCCCCTCTCTGCCTCACATCCTCGAACCCTATTAACATATCCGACCATTCCCTTAACCTTCCTGTGATTATCCATCTACCACCTAACTGCTTATGTGCTGTTCACCTTGACCATGCCCTGCAGGCTTCAAATTCTCATCAG
Source organism: Rhincodon typus (assembly GCF_021869965.1). Taxonomy (NCBI): domain Eukaryota; kingdom Metazoa; phylum Chordata; class Chondrichthyes; order Orectolobiformes; family Rhincodontidae; genus Rhincodon; species Rhincodon typus. The sequence continues at coordinate 18,709,444 of NC_063339.1, forward strand.
TTTAACTGTCAACCTCCATGAGGGAGCTCAGAGGTGTGGGAGCTGGAGAAATGAGCAATTAGGGCACATTTTGTGAGCTTGGGAGCGTGATAAATTACTATTAGAATGAAAGGAGCTTCACTCTACACAGAGCAATGCTGACACCTTGAGTAAGTGGCCAAGAGTGTTCCAATCATTAGCATCAACGTTTTGCACCCAGATCGCTGTAATAACATGCATCCACACAAAAAAAAGTAACCGTATGCGAGTACACATCCATACAAACATGCAGCTGACAGTGTTATTAATGAATCTCATTGCTCCAAGCATTAACACAAAATTAATATATTTATTTTAATTGTACTCTTAGCACACTGATTGATGTTTCAAATCTGAAACCAAAAGCTACATTATTTATGAGAAATTCTAATTGCATAAATTTAGAATTTGTTTTCTGTTCCTTGGAATAATGCTGTTTGTCACTGTTGTAGAAGAGCACAGTTGCTATCTTGCGTGCAGTGGTTCAATGTTCCTGTTTAGCCACTTGCTCTTTATCTGAGGTCTAGCAATGAGAATGACAAAGATATGGACAGTGATAGGCAGGGAGTTAGCTTCTGGTCTATCTAGACGGTCCACACAATTGAGTGTATCACATGGACAACGTCGCTGAGTAGTTTTAAGGTAGAGGTAAGCAGATTCCTGACCAACATAGTCAGCACAAGGCACTGTCCCTTAATCCCCCTTGTTCCCATCACAACATTAGCCAAGGCCAGTCATCTGCACAGAATGATCTGAACAATGGTACGCCACTTTGAGAAACTTCCCAGGATTGTGATGACTTGTGAAATAACTCCACAGAGGCTGGTGTCCTGTCACCAAGTCACCCTCTGTTTGCATGTGCATATTACTTGACACTGATTCACCTCCCTGAGAACCAGCTCTCAAAGTGAACAGAAGCTCTGATGCTCCTGTTGATATTTGTCAGCCGGGGTTCCCTGAGTGGACCAGATGTAACACCAATCAGGGAACTCACATTCTATGAGGTCCATCCATCAGTACTTCTTCCAGTTTGGTGTCCAGTACACAATCTGCAGGCTCTGCCATGTTGAATCATTTGGGGATTGGTTCTCTCACTTCAACACCTCAGCTTTGCTCCTGCACCTACCTGCTGAAGTTTCTCAATGTGTTTGCTGCCATGATGGATGAACCTCCTCTGGTCTGGTAGGTCACAAGACAGCAACTCCTTGTGACAGTGGAGATGTTTGATCTCCTCAGGGATGCTTTGAGGACAGAGAGCTAGCACACTGGATGCAAAATTGGCTTCGCTGTAGGAAACAGAGGGTGGTGGTAGAGGGTTTTTCTTCAGATTGGAGGCCTGTGACCAGCGGTGTGCACAAGGATCAGTCCATCATGTCCACAGTTTATAAAATCATGATGGGCATAGATAAGGTGAATAGTCAAGGTCTTTTCTACAGCATATTGGAGTCCAAAACTAGAGGGCAGAGGTTGAAGATGAGATTTAAAAGGGACCTGAGGGGCAACTTTTTCACACAGAGGGTAGTACATATGTATAACAAGCTGCCAGAGGTAGTAATAGAGGCGGGTACAATCACAACATTTATGTAATTTAGACAGGTACATGAATAGGAGAGGTTCAGTGGGATAGGGCCATAGGCAGGCGAAAGAGACTAGTTCAGTTTAGGAAACCTGGTTGGTATGGATGAGCTGGACTGAAGGATCATAGAATCCCTACGGTGTGGAAACAGGCCATTCAGCCCATTGAGTGAACACCAACCCTCTGAAGAGCCACCCAGACCCACCCCCTACCCTGTCCTTGCAACCCCACATTTCCTATGGTTATTCCTAGTCTGCACATCCCTGGACACTATGAGTAATTTAGCATGGCCAATCCACCTAACCTGTGCATCTGTGGGAGGAAACCGGAGCACCCAGAGGAAACCCGCATAGACACGGGGAGAATGTGCAAACTCCACACAGTCACTCGATGGTGGAATCAAACTCGGACCCTTGGCACCATGAGGCAGCGGTGCTAACCACTGAGCCACTGTGTCATCCAGAAGGATCTGTTTCCATGCTGGATGACTCTATGACTGTATCCCCGAAGCAGTTTCCTCAGTCCTCCTGGATGTGTCCTGCTGTGACTGAGCTCAGCGCACCGCCTCATGGACATTTGGAGAGCCTGGAAAGTCTCCCTTTTCTTAAATAATAATAAAAGCTAGCTTCGTTGCAATTGGTGTGAGTCTATTGGATCACAGTGAGAACTGGCCCAAGATCTTTATGGACTGAGGATGCTGGAAAACAAACAGAAATGCTGGAGAAACTCAACAGGTCTTTGCTGGGACAAAACAGAGTTAAGGTTTCAAGTCTGATCTGACTCTCCTTCAGGGATGACGTCAGAACATCATAGCTTTACTGATGTCCTGGAGCTAGATGGAGTGGATGATTTACAGTTGCTGGTTAAGTTTGTCGCTTTGTACCACTGTATGCACTGAAACCTTGGAGCCTATTCCTGTTGGGATTCTAGTCTCTGAGGGTCAGTATTCAGAAGTATTTCTCGCAGGCTATACCAGCTGTACATTTCCTTTTAAATTTCCTACATGTCGACATTACACTGAGTACTGTTAATGTGCCCACATTTTTTTACTTATCTGCTGAGTAAATGAGACTCTTCATTAAACAATGGATCATGAACTTTTGATTTGATTTATTATTATTTGATTTATTATTGTCACACGTACCTAGGTACAGTGAACAGCTTTGTTTTGCGTGCGGTACAGGCAGATCATACCATACAAAGTGCATTAGGAAGGAATACAATGTCACGGCTGCAGAGAAGGTGCAGAAAATGTGAGGTCAACATTAAATTTGGGACGTCTGTTCAGGAGTCTAATAACAGCAGGCAAGAAGCTGTTCTTGAGTCTGTTGGTATGTGTATTGTATCTTCTGCACGAAGGAAGAGGTTGGAAGAGATTATAACTGGGGTGCGAGGGGTCTTTGACGATGATGATGGCTGCCTTTCTGAGGCAGTAGGAAGTATAGATGGAGTCAATGGATGGAATGTTGGCTTGTGTGATGGACTGGGCTGTGTTCACAACTCTGTGTGAATATATTCAGTAGCCATAAACTGATAATGCAGATCTGAATATCAAGGCCTTTATCTGTGTTTCTACAGAAATGCAGAGAACTGTGTGCCTCAAAGGTTGAATAAAAGATCTCTTTTTATCATTTCATGCATCATTGTTTGCTGGAAGTGTTTAGCTAATGAAAATGAAATTAAATTGCTGTTTGCAGTTAGTACAGTAGACAGGAGATACGTCTTTCTTTAAAATCATGTAACTATGATGTGTTTCAACAGCCAGCCACTTGTTCTGAGAATTCTCTCACTCATCGCTCTCATTGATTTCTCAAATCATGGGATACGCTATTATGGTTATGACTGAACCACTTAAAATAAACCCTGCGTCAAAAAACAATTCAGATTTGGATTAGGCAAGGGTCCAAAGCCTGTGAGTGTGGAGCAAGGATTTTTGTAGCAAAGCCCCAAAGTGTTTTCAAGATGTTAATTTACTTAACTGCAGGGATGACCTTGGAGCTGTTTTGGAAGGAGTTGTACTGCTGTGTAAATGTTAACGTGGTATTTGAGCTGACTTCAAAGCCAGCTTTCTCCGAGTTCAGGTGAATGTCGTGTTACATAAAGGTTTCGGGTCCCTCAAGGTGCACTGCAACACTCTATTCAGGTATTCACCCAGCCAAGGCATGAACCAGCCTGCAAAAAAAAAACTGGCTACCCTCTATTTCATGAACATATATTTTAATAGAGATGATCTTTTCCTTAATTGAGCTTTTCTGTTACTGACAAGAGACACACATTCTCAGGGAGGTGATGGCCTAGTGGTATTATTGGTGGACTGTTAATCCAGAGACCCAGGTAATATTGTGGTAACCTGGATTTGAATCCTGCCATGGCAGATGGTGGGATTTGAATTCAGTAAACATTAGGAAGTACAGCTGAATTAAGAGTCTAATGATGATCATGAATCCATTGTCGACTGTTGGGAAAATAAACCCCATCTGGTTCACTAATGCCCTTTAAGGAAGGAAATCTGCCTTCCTTACCTGGTCTGGTCTACATGTGACTCCAGACACACAGCAATGTGGATGACTTGTAACATAGTCCCAGCGTGTCCAGCCTCTCCTTACAACTCAAACCTCCCAGTCCCAGCAACTTCCTTGTAAATTTTTACTGCGTCCTTTCCGATTCAACAACATCCTTCCTATAGCAGGATGACCAGATTTGGATACAGTATTCGAAAAGTAGCTTCAGCAAATGTCATGTACAGTCCCAACTCCTACACTCAATGTTCTGACCAATGAAGGCAAGCATGTCAGGTGCCTTTTTCACCAGCCTGTCTACCTGTGATGCCACTTTCAAGGTACTATGAACCTGCACATCTAGCTCCCTTTGTTCAACAACACTCCCTAAAGACCTACCATTAACGGTGTAAGTCCTGCCCTGGTTTGCCTTACCAAAAGTAACACCTCGCATTTACCTAAATTAAACTCCATCTGCCAGTTCTTGGCCCATTGGTCCATTTGATCAAGATCTCTTTGTAATCTTAGATAACCTTCTTCACTGTCCACTATACCACCAATTTCAGTGTCATCTGCAAACTTATTAACTATGCCTACTATATTCTCATCTAAATCACTTATAGAAATGATAAACAAAAATAGATCACCTGTGGAACACCGCTGGTCACAGGCCTCCAGTCTGAAAAAGAACCTCCCACCATCACCCTCTATCTCTCACTGTCAAGCTAATTTTGTATCCAAATCTGGATACAAAGTCCTTGAAGAGAATCAAACAGTTTCAGATATATTTAGGCTGCAGTCCCACTAAAGTTTAATTCGAACTAAAGTGTACCTCAAGTGTAAAACAAAAGGTGCTTTGTTCATAGTTACTAAAACACACCATGTGATCTAACTTTACTAATTAGTCTACCGAGTAGAACCTTATCAAAGGCTTTACCAAAGTCTGAGTAAATAATGTCTAATGCTCAGCCCTCAACAATCCTGTTGGTTACTTCCTCAAAAAAACTCAAACAATCTTTGTGAGATATGTTTTCCCTCGCCGAAAACCCCTAATAATTTCTTGACTCTCCAAATACATATGAATCCTATCTTCCTCTCAACCCAGGTCTGAATATCCTGTAAATTGAGGAATTTTTGTGTAGTTATTTTCTTTATTTCTTTACGGGATGAAGGCATCACTGGCTAGGCAGCATTTATTGCCCAGAGGGCAGTTAAGAGTCAACCATATTGCTGTGTGTCTGGAGTCACATGTAAGCCAGACCAGGTAAGGATGGCAGTTTCCTTCCCTAAAGGGAATTAGTGAACCAGATGGGTTTTTCCCAACAATTGACAATGGATTCACGGTCATCATTAGATTCTTAATTCCAGATATTTTATTGAATTCAAATTCCATCATCTGCCATGCGGGGATTTGAACCCAGGCCCCAGAACATTATCTGGGTCTCTCTGAATTAACAATAATACCGCTAGACCCTCGCTTCCCCGCACGGTTAGTTGAAAATCTTTAAATTTTGTGATGAATCCAGGAGCAATGGGGCTTGATTTCCAGTGCACTAGCCACAAGGTGTGACGACATCCAGTGCCCAGACCCTAAGGTGGGCAGAATCCATGAGGGCAGACATAGAACGGGGTTTGATCCACAGCATCATCACAATCAGTGAAGATACGTCAGTGAGATCAAACAATAACATCAGTGCCCAGGGCTACCACTGCTGCTACTCACCTCAATAGCAGTCAAGATGTCTACATGGTAATTTAACACCAACCAATCCATATGTTGACCTCAACAAAAATGTCCAAGCTTTCGAGAAGATTAGATGATCTTCCAAGCCACGCAGCAGAAAACCATTGTGTCATGTAAACTGATAGGCTTATTTACTTTGTTTTCACCTCTTTGGCATTCTGCTGAAATTCTGTTGAGATCATTTACACAAGAATCATGAGCAGGAAAATGCTATTCAACCTCTCCAGCCTGCTCCTCCATTCCAGGCAGTCATGGCTAATTTAGTTTTCATTCCCTGGCAGCACTAATGGGAACAAATTATCTGCAAATTATTTTTTCAAAGGTCCAGTGATTTAGCCACCAGTTGTCTCTGGTGTTGCAGCAGCAGCTGAAAAAAAAGAAACATACTCTCTGGGGAAAAAAAACATCTAATAAGTTATAGCAAGAACTGCCAATGCTGCAGTCGGAGATAACACAGTGTGGA
>NC_063339.1:18716242-18726644 GCF_021869965.1 Rhincodon typus
GCTGCTTGGCCTGCTGTGTTCATCCAGCCCTGCATCTTGTCATCACACAAAGCAGCCTTCCTTCCATTGACTCCGTCTATACCTCCCACTGCCTTAGGAATGCAGCCAACGTCGTCAAAGACCCCTCCTACCCCAGTTATACTCTCTTCCATCGGGCAGAAGATACAAAAATTTGCAAACATACCAACAGATTTAAGAACAGCTTCTTCCCCACTGTTATCAGACTTACGAATGGATCTCTCATATTCTGGAGTGATCTGTCTCTGCACCTTCTCTGTAGCTGTAACACTACATTCTGCATTCTGTTCTATTGCCCTGATGTACGTATGTAAGGTATGATTTGTCCGGTTAGCATGCAAAACAATACTTTTCACTGCATATCAGTGCATGTAACAATAATAAATTAAATTTTAAAAAGTCACTTGCTCAATGAAGCTTTTTTTTCACCAGATGCAATCATTCATTGGCACAGCACAGAAGGAGGTCATTCTGTCCTCGGTGAATGTTCTAGCCCTTTGAAGGAGCTGCCCAGTTAGTTTCACTCCTCTGCTCTCTCCCCCATAGCTCTGCAAAATATTCATTCTTCAAGTTTTCATCCAATTCCATTCCAAAAGTTTTCAGTATGCTGCATGCACTGCCTTTTCAGGCAGTCCATTTGAGATGACATAAACTTGTTGCATAAGGCAGATCATACTTTTTGTCCCACCTGGCTAATTCTCTTCCTTTTCTTTCCGGGCTTCATGGATGCTTGGATCACTGAGATGTTTTTCTTCCCTTTCCCAGAGTAAGGGCACCCGAGTCTAATTAAAGCACCTTGTAATCATTGCTGTTGAGATTAGTTAGCCCATGTGTAGTGATTAAATCATGGAATTTTTTTTAGTAAAGCAGAAAGCACTAGAAAAGCTTGGCAGGTCTGGCAGCATCTGCGGAGACAGGAATACAGTTTCTTAGGACAGGCAATAAATGCTGGTCAGCCAGCAACGCTCATGTCCCACAAGTGAATAAAAAAAGAACGTGCAAAATGACTCTTTATCGAAAGAATTGGACTCAGAAAGTTAACGGTATCCCACAGTCACTCCCGGATCTGCTGAGTTTCTCAGCAACCATCTGTATTGCAGCCCTCCAGCACCCACACTGCTTTGTTATCGATGTATTCAAGAGGCAACTAGATATAGTACTTTGGGCGATTGGGACCAAAGGTTATGGGGAGAAAGCAGGATTAAGCTATTGAGTTGGATGATCAGCAATGATCGTGAAGAATGGTGGAGCAGGCTCAAACAGCCTCCTCCTGCTCCTATCTTCTATGTTTTTATGTTTCTATGTTTTACCTTGGGATCTTCCTGTTCCCTGCAGCACCATCACACTGGCAATGAGTTTACCTGTCAAACCTCTGACAAGCGAGGTCTTTCGATAGTCAGCGTTTCCCATCCAGGAGAAGCTGCAACTGTTAAACTAACTCCCTGTACCAGACAGACACCCAAAATTCTCCAAGAAATGAGGAACTAACACAAAAAAAATTGTAGCAGTAATAAAATAATGACTTTAACAATAAGGACTGGTAAAAGCAACCCAAAGTTGGTTTTATTTTATAAGTAGGGCACCAACATTTTCCAATTTGAAAATACCATGAAACATTAATGAAATTTGTGTGCGTGTGCATACATATATTCATGAACACCCTTGGGCCTTACTTTGAATGGTTGAAATGCTGTTACTTTAACATGAAAGAGTTTTTCTTTTTAAATTATTGCATCGTAACTCACTGCAGGTAGATTTGTATCTTCACGGCAAAAGGAATAGATTAACTAAATTTAAAGCATTCTAACGATGTAGTCAGGGACTTACTGTCTTTTAGAGTACTCATTAACCCAGTGGCAATAGGTTTAGACCCCGTAACAGATCCGAAAAGGATTGATTGAGACACATAGCAACAAGAAAAGCACATTTATCCCTGCAACCAAACAAGTCTAATTGCCCTCGTGTCTAATTTCCATGTTCACATATCCAACATCAAATGCTGTTGGCATAAATGAATGAAAAGTCACCTTATTGCTTTTTGTATTACTTGTTAGATATTAACACAGAGAAGGCTGGCTTCCTTTCTGCCTCATTTTGTGCTGGGGATTTTAATCAGAAATACAGGCAGCCATTTAATGTTACACCTCAAAATTTGTTTTTTTAACTCATTTGTGGGATGTGGGTGTCGCTGGCTGGGTCCAGCATTCATTGCCCGTCCCTAGATGCCCCCTTGAGAAGGTGGTGGTGAGCTGCTTTCTTGAACCGCTGCAGTCCACCTGCTGTGGGGTTGACCCATAATGCCCTTAGGGAGGGAATTCCAGGATTTTGACCCAGCGACGGTGAAGGAATGGCAATATATTTCCAAGTCAGGATGGTGAGTCAAGCAAAGGGTCATCTCAGTGGACCTTGTGGACTTATAGAAGTTCATAAAATCGTGAGGGGTATAGATAGGGTTAATGATGTCTTTTCCCTAGGATGGGGGATTTCAAGACTAGTGGGTATATTTTTAAGGTGAGAGGAGAGAGATTTAAAAAACACATGAGGGGCAATTTCTTTTACACAGGGGCTGGTTGGTATGTGAAATGAGCTTCCTGAGAAAGTGGTGGATGTGGGCACAATTACAATATTTAAAACACATCTGGATAAGTGCATAAATAGGAAAGGTTTGGAGGGGTATGAGCCAGAGGCAGGCAGGTGGGACTAGTTCAGTTTGGGATTATGGTTGGCATGGACTGATTGGGCCAAAGGGTCAGTTTCCATGCTGTATGACTCTATGCGATGCCAAATGTATCCTTCCCCATTCTTGTATTTCTTGATGTAAGGATAGAAACCTGTCATGGAGTTTTATTGGAATTATCAGGTGGGTGGGGGAGTCAGAGAGCCAGGCAGAACGCTCCCTCCACAGGGAAAGACTGTAAGTGACCTGCAAATTAATGGATTTCCTTGGCCATAATCTTACTTCAATCTTCCACCTTTCATATCAATATATGGAAGATCACAACTGTTAAGGAGCATTTGGATGAGCACTTGAAATGTCACAACATTCAAGGCTATGGGCCTAGTGCTGGAGAGTGAGATTAGTACAGATTTAGTGTGTAGCTCTGGTAGTACAGACTCTATGGGCCAAAGGGCCTCATCTGTACTACCAGAGCTACACACTAAATCTGTACAATTCTGTGATTCTATAACAAATTAGGATTTACTTCTGAAGCGAAGCTTTGAATAAAATTAAATTGAAGAAATCCATTTTTGAAGAGAATAAAATAAATTAAATCATGTTTCATGCCTTTGTTCAGTTCTTTTAATTAGCATTGAAATCAAGCTATACATAATTGTGTTAACTATTAAATTTGTTCTGAATCCTGTCACAGTGGAACAGAATAGATGCACTTACCATAACATAGATAAATTTAACTGCTTGTTTCACAGTTTTATGTATTGTCAGATGAGGGTCTTTTAATAAGCAGTACAGTATTGCATTTCATTGGTATTACATGTGAAACCTGCACATAAATTAAACTTATAGCTAAAAAGAAGCTCTGTCAAACCCCAAGTATAACTATTCCAGCTGTCCAAGGAAGTTAGCAACTGAAAGGGTTCATTGACAACATGTGATAAGCTCTCTCTATCAGGATATAACGGACTGTTCCTGGAGGAGCTAACCATTGCCTCTTCTTCACAGATGCTACCAGATCTGCTGAGCTTTTCCAGCAACTTCTGTTTTTACGTCTTACAAAGGGCTCTTATGTAAATCAAATGTAATGTAACTAGCCATTAAGTACAACATATTCTCAGAATCTATTCTCAATAACTCAACTGGACTCGCCATATAAACACAGTGGCTACAAGAGGAAGTCAGAGGCGAGGAACACTGCAGTGAGCAATTTATCCCCTGACTCCCAAAGCCTGTCCACCATCTACAAGGCACAAGTCAGGAGGGTGATAGAATATACCCCAAGTGCCTGGATGATTGCAGCTCCAACAACTCAAGAAGCTTGACACCATTCAGGACAAAGCAGCCAACTTGATAGGCATGATATCCACTAGCATCCACTCCCTTCACCACTGACATTCAGTAACAGCAGTGTGTACAATCTACAAATGCTCTACAAAACTTTACCAAAGCTCCGTAGCACCTTCCAGACCGATGATCGCTTCCATCTAGAAGGACAAGGGCAGCAGATACATGGGAACACCACCCCCTGCAAGTTCCCCTCCAAGCCACTCACCATCCTGACTTGGAAATATATCGCCATTCTTTCACTGTCACTAGGTCAAAATCCTCCTTGAGATCTACTTTCAGCAGATGGACTGTAGTGGTTCAAGAAGGCAGCTCACCACCACCTTCTCAAGAGCAGCTAGGGACGGGCAACAAACGCTGGACCCAGTCAGCGACACCCACATCCCACAGATGAATTAAAAAAAAGTACTGATCAAGACTGAACCTCTTTTCTGCCAAAGATGTAACACAGACATTCTTCCCCATCTGCTATCAGTACTTTTGTCAATAGCAATAAGAAGGACTGGTAACAAAGAGTATACCCAAGGCATCCCAGATTGCTGTGGTTGACATGACCACCACAGATATTAAAATTTCACAAAGTTGACCTTCTTCCATCTGCATCTATTTTAAAATCCAAAAACCAAAATATTATACACCTTTTATCACAACTTGCTCAGAGACAACAGAATTAAAATGAAATGTAAACAAATGAAAATAATTAATTGAATGTTTTCAAGGCTGAGTTAGATAGATTTATGATCAACAAGAGAGTCAAGGTTTATGGGGAACAGGCAGGAGAATACAGCTGAGGCCACAATCAGATCAACCATGATCTTATTGAATGGTGGAACAGGCATGACGGGCTGAATGGCCTTCTCCAGTTCCTATTTGTCTTGAGAAAATCAAAACACCAACTCAAAAAAGATTCAGCAAATAACAAGGTGTTAAATCTCCTTGTGTTTCACACAGAATGGAAGACTGTAAGGGCATGGTATGGTCAGAGGGCACGATTTCTCCAGTTCCTGTTTCTCCTGAAATCATGGACAAATGATTTTGCTACAAGTGGCAAACGTAGGGAGTAATCCTATCATGTTCAGCATACCGCTAACACTGTCTTGGGGTAATTTTCGCTGGGCGTTTGGTAGAAATCATAAAAACACATTACGAAAGAAGAGAGGGAACTTTTTATCCAAAGTTGCAGAAAGTAATTCAGTGCAAAGTCTCTATTGATGAACATCAGATTCCTGGGACCAGTAGGTGGCTTTTCCACAGAACAACTCATAGAGTCATAGAGATACACAGCACTGAAACAGACCCTTTAGCCCAACTTGTCCATGCTGACCAGATATCTGAAATAAATCTCGACCAATTTGCCAGCATTTGGCCCATATCCCTCTAAACCCTTCCTATTCATGTACCCATCCAGATGCCTTTTAAATGTTGTAATTGTACCAGCCTCCACCACTTCCTCTGGCAGCACATTCCATACGCGCACCACCCTCTGCGTGAAAAAGTTGTCCCTTAGATCCCTTTTAAATCTTTCCCCTCTCACCTTAAACCTATGCCCTCTAGTTTTGGACTCCCCTACCCTGGGTAAAAGACCTTGACTATTCATCCTATCCATTCCCCTCATGATTTTAAAAATCTCCATAAGGTCATCCCTCAGCCTCCAACACTCAAGGAGAAAATAGCCCCAGCCTATTCAGCCTCTCCCCATAGCTCAAACCCTCCAACCCCAGCAACATCCTTGTAATCTTTTCTGAACCCTTTCAAGTTTCGCAACATCCTTCCCATAGCTGTTATTCTTCTATTGTCAGTCCTTTATAACTCCTCTGACTTGAGCACAACTTTCCTACCCTGTGACAGCCAGCATCCTGTCTGAGCAAACATTTAAAAAGTGTATTCTGTTCCCATTGGAAATCAATAGCTTCTGGATAGATTTCAAGACCTAGAACTTGGCAATGAGAAATGAATGCTGTGATTTATCCAATGGGCAAACTGCAGAATAAAAACGAATAATGATAAAATGCAATAAATAGGCATGACAGTATTATAATATCATGACAGTTGCTGGCATAAAAAGTGTACATTAAATTGGATGTTCACTCAGTAATTATTCTTCTCCATGATTCTGTAACCAACTCTGAGATCAGGAAACTCACCATCCATTGTGAAAGGGAATTCGAAACTGTTCCAGTTTGAGGAGGGAAAGATGAATGGGGATAGGTCAGGCCACACTCAGGGATTCAGCATTAGGTGTGGAGAATGCACCATTAGCTATGCAGTGGTAGGGTCTAAGCCCAGATGACTGGCACTGATAGCCCTCCAGGACATGATACTTGGCCCATCTAGAATGTGGAGTTGAGCTGAATTCTGCAGAGAAACCCATGAGCAAATTTCATGCCTCAGTACCCCAAAGGCTCATCCAGATGTCAGCGCTAAGCTGTACTTGCATTCATGCAACAACCCTCCAAGAAATTGATGCTCCTCCACGTCTGGCCTCTCGGGCATCTCCAACTTCACCATCGGTGGTCTCTGTCTTCAGCTGCTTAGACCCTAAGTTCAGGAGCTTGGTCTCTAAATATTCCAACTACTTGGTTTTCGATACTCCTTAAATCCCACCACTTTGTCTGAGTTTTTAGTCACCTGACAACTCCTTATGTGACACGGTGTCAAGCTCTCTGACCGTGAATCTGTGAGGCCCTGGGACATTTTGCTACAATAGTGCAAGGTGTTTGTTGTTAGTTCTTCGCAGAACTTACTTTTCAATTCCATCAAGCAATGGCACAAACATCTCAACACATACTGCAACTCACTTTGGATAACAGATGTGTTCATATGTATCTCATATCCCTATCGGGGCTCCTTCTACACAAGGCTTAATAAGCATTGATTAGTCCTTCTGAAAACTTGGCTCAGATAGAAATCTTTGTGGATTTACAGTGAATCTCAGCTGGTTCCAGCTCATCCCTTTTTTAATGTACGACTGCACAGCTGAATGCATAGAGGGTTAAACCCTCAAATCAACTGAATTGTTTACAATTTGTGGTTTCAGACACAGCCTTCCACCATTTATCCTACTGCTAGATGGCTTTCAAATCCAGCCTCAAGCCCCCTGAGTGAGATGTTACAGTAATGTACAGGACAATACCATCCAAACAGATGGCCAGGCTGCAGCAATGAACCAGTTCAGATGTCACTTAAATGTATAATGAGGAGGTTAGACCCAGCAATAGTTTTTGATAAGTACCAATCTTGATGTTATGTGCCATGGCTGTTGAAACTTTTAGATATTTTTATATCACCCTGTTCAGACATACTATGACACATTTCTGGAGCAGGTAAGTCTTGAATTTGGACCTTCTAAGGACACTACCACTGTACCACTAGACCTCGGTGTTGAAACTTTTATACTGACATTGATGAGGTATATTACATACAAACAACTGAATGTAAATACCAAAAGATGCATTTATAATTAAACACATCTCTGGCATTCAGATCTACACATCGCTTTCCCTGAGTGTCTTCAGTCCAATACAGAAAATATACGTTGATAGCTTAACTAATCCATGATTAACAGAAGTTAAATATTCTCATAAGGCCCCATTGTTCATGGGTTCCATTAACTTGCCAACGATAGCTAATTCAATAAAGCCACTTCAGTCTGAAGAAATATCCCAAGCCTGACTTGACTGGTTACAAATGGGTTCCATACTTGAGTACATTCATAAGTTGAGTGGTATGCAAGTTGGAACAGAATACGGTATAATTTAAAACCGCCGTTCACAAATATGTGCAAACGTTTGTATTTTGGACCTTTAAGATTAACATTAATACGCCCAGTTTGGGATCTTGTTCATAAGTACAAGCGTTTATAAGTTGGATGTTTATAAATCAGAGACCACCTGTAATTTGTTCCCATCACAGAAAAAAATCTGCTGTGAATCAGAATCTCACTAAGTTTGCACAGTATCAATTAGGAGGGACACTATTCGTGCTGTTATAAATGTAGTGTCAGAAGAGAGTCATATGCATCGTCTTTGCCTATTTTGGGGCCTTGATAATGTACTCAAAGCAAAACACCGTGGATACTGGAAGTCTGAAACAAATACAGAGAACACTGGAGACACTCAGTAGGTCTGGCTGCATCTGTGGAGAGAGAAACTTTTGATGTTTTGAGTCTAGTATGACTCTTTTTCACTCTGAAGTTGATGACACAGAACTGGTGTTCTGAAGAAGTCAGTTCAGACTCAGAACGTTAACTCTATTTCTATCTCCACAGATGCAGCCAGACCTGCTGAGCTTCCCCAGCATTCTCTGTGCTTGCTCTGGATCTGATTCATTCACGTACATGTAAGGAAAATGACGAATGCGTAAGGAAAACAACAATATTCCTCATGCTGTTGACAATTCTTAAGCATATTCATGAAGGTTTTGTAAAGAAACTTCATCATGATCATACTCCTTGAGGGCAACCAGTCTATACAACTTGAGATGATTTTTTAAAATTCACTCGGGATGCGAGCATCATTGGTTGGGCCAGTATTTATTGCTCGTCCCTAGTTGCCCTTGAGAAGGTGGTGGGTGAGCTACCTTCTTGGGTCACTGCAGTCCATATGCTGTAGGTAAACCGACAATGCCCTTAGGAAGGGAATTCCAGGATTTTGGTCCAGCAAGGAATGGCGACATATTTCCAAGACAGATGGAGAGTAACTTGGAGGGGAACTTGTAAGTGCTAGCGTTTCCATGTATCTACTGCTTTTGTCCTTCTGGATGGAATTGGTTGTGGGTTTGGAAGATGCTGTTGAAGGATCTTTGACAAATTTCTGCAGCGCGTCTTGTAAATGGTACATACTGGTGCAAATGAGCTGGATTCTTTTATTCTTTTATGTTATGACCAAATGCAGTGTCAAGAAGTATAGCCTCTCAAGTCTTTTGGGATTTGGTGGTGCATTGGTGGCGTCACTAATACTAGGCCAGAAGGTCAGAGTTCAAGGAGGTGAGTCACTACCTGTCTGAACAGGGTGATTTAAAATAATTCTTTAGCTCAAGGCAAATCTGTAAGTTAACTCCAACAAGCCATGTTCATTTTGGAACCCTTAAAATATCACCAAGCAAAAATGAATCAATCTCAGTTTTGATATTCTGATAAAGATAAATCCTTGTGGCTGGAGAAGCAAAAGGTAAGGTCACCATAGTCTTACTGGACCATAGGGCTGCTCTCTCGTTAGAGAGAGAGATGACTGGTAGTGGTTTAACCTGAGGCTCACCATGCCTCAGGTGAGAGGAGAGATTGATATGGAGAGTCCTTCAGCTGGTGTGGGCATTGAACGCACACTGTTGGCATCACTCTGCATTGCAAACCAGCTGTCCAGTCAACCCACAGAGGCACTTTCCATTCACTATCAATGTTCACAATCCATTTAAAGGCTTCAGATGACACAGTGTGAATGGTGTGGATGAGCCAGGATCACTGAGGGCGGGGGGGGGGGGGGGGGTTCAGCAAGTGGGTGGCAATCTAACCCTGGGTAGTCACTGTCCCAATTTAAGATGTTCCTCATGTTCTACCAGGTGGAGCAAGTGACCCACCTCATCCGTGATCACTGTTAATATAGTGACTGACCCCCAGTCTCAGCAGTTCTTTTGTGGGCATTTTCCAAATCAGCTTTGTCAGAGATATTACAGCACACCTCTGGAGCAAATAGGACGGAAGCCCAGTCCTCCTGGTTCAGAGGTACGGACACTACCACTGCACCACAACAGCTCTTAGCTCTTTTGTACATGTCATTCAACTGCTGCGGCATCAAGTCAATATCATTTACGGCCAGTTATATAGATTGCTCTCATAATTATGCAGGGCCACAGGAAGTGTGGACAGAGTCAGTCTGATCCTGCCTTAAGTCCAATTAAGTTGGTGGTTGGAAGTCCGAGAAATGGCATTCTGGCTCCACCGCGAGTGGACAATTATTGGCCATTTAAGAGTTGCAGCTCACCACTGCTGGCATTAAACCAATGCGTGGGGGCAGGGGTGCGGTGGTGTCCGGAGGTGGTTGGGGGGAGTCCTGTAGCTTGCCATCAGGAGCCATGGCAGGCATGTCCAAGTGGAATTTATCACAGACATCCGATGGGGGGAGTGGAGCACTCAGTGCCTAATCAGTAAACACGACATAGCAAATGGAACAGTCTGATTGACAGCCACCCCCTGGCATTACACAGACACACAGACACCCAAACACCCACACACAGACACCCACACACCCACACACAGACACCCACATACACACACACAGACACCCACACACAGACACCCACACACAGACACCCACACACACACACACAGACACCCACATACACACACACAGACACCCACACACAGAC
>NC_063339.1:18727144-18737424 GCF_021869965.1 Rhincodon typus
TCTTTCTGCCTGCTGATTATCTAAATGGCTCAGCACAATATGAACTGGCAACATTTTAATGATACTCATCCTGTTTACTCCTCACCTATCATTTTTGGCAACAGTACACTAGTCTGAGAAAACATTAAGGATTGTCACTGAATCATTGGGTGGAATCTTTTAGGACTCTGAGCAACTTGGACTATCGTGAGACTTGTGTCAGGCTTGGTCAAAAGGTCCAGTGAGGCTCGTGGTAATATCTGGAGCAATTTGTTGCTTCTTATATGCATTTGAGGCAAATTTCTCATTTGGCAGTGGCAAGTTGTCAATTAAGGAGATTATAGCTTGTTAAATGCCTTATTACTGCTGCAGCTTGTCTCATTAATATTCAGCTTCCAGTCTTAGCAAATGCAGCAGATAAACTAAATGTGCAGGAATCTCGAGATGAAACTCAAAGTAGGTGCTTGGTGACTTCAGCTCACCGCTGGCTGTGAGGAATATCCATGATGCTTAGCACCAAACTGTATTTCAGGTCATGATCCATGGGCACCAGCTGCATGTCTCCATTTTCCATGGACATTGGCATCCAACATTTGCCAACCATCCTCACATCTCTCTGAGACACTGGTAGGATGTTTAGGAAGCATAGGGGTACATTGCAAGGATGAAGGAAGGACACTTTGCATGCAAATTAATTGGAGTCCCTGTGAATGGGAAGAGTTTGGGGCCCTTTTGACGTAGTGCATTGCTAGCTTAGCCAGCATAGGACATTCACCAAGTTGATGCACATGCTGAAGCTGAAGCTGAATGAATGATAGAGGCATGGCCCTTGTCATCGGGGAACAGTATGTCTCACTGTGTGGAGGACCGTGTGCAGCCCTCAGCTGCAGGGTGGACTACAACTGAATCTTCTGAGACCTAAGAAACTCTTTTGATCCTCATATTTCCAACAAGAGTCCTGCACTCTGCCACTGGTGGGACATTTGTCCCAGGACTCCCTTCCTAAGAAGGTGAAGGGAGATGCAGGGGGACAAGAACAATGGAAAATCCAGGGGCAGCAGCAGGCCACTGCAGAGGAAGAGGAACAGTTAGCTCAGAGAGAGATCACAGCCACAGGGCTCTCAGGATGTGTACAAGCCATAGAAGGACCAGAGGTTTTCAGCCCCTACTTGATTTTGTGAGGCACAAAACTGATTCAAGCCCCAGGACACTGCGACAGAAATACACCAGATATTGGAGTGGATAACACAGTATGGAGCTGGAGGAACATAGCAGACCAGACAGCATCAGAGGAGCAGCAAAGCTGATGTTTCAGGTCGGGACACTTCTTGGGACCTGAGAGTTACAACATTGGGGTGTTACCTTCTCCCGGAGGTTGTGAAGGTGACAGCCACTTTGAACTTCATTAATATAATTTTTAAGTAACACCTTTCACTTTCTACACATATCTAGAGTTTCTACTGCTTTTTGCACTTGGTATGTGTCACAATATTACCTTTTATTCCCTATCCAATCCTACACATTCCTCAATATCCGGGGTTCTCTATTTGTTGGGACATATTATCATATCAAATTGCTGAAGTTTGAAACTTGTCTGATGATGTGGAATGTGAAACAGACAATCTGACCCTTTTGTAAAGTTTGGACTTCTATTAAAACATAGCTTTAACTCATGTACATCCCTTGAACACAATAAAAGGATGTCTGCTTAATTTCTCCACTAAAGAGTCGTAGAGTCATACAGCATGGAACCCTTTGGTCCAACTAATCCATGCCGACCATGTTCCCAAATCAAACTAGTCCCACTTGCCTGTATTTGGCCTATATCCCTCCAGACATTTACTATTCATTTACTTTTCTGAATATCTTTTAAATATTGTAACTGTCCCGGGATCCACCAACTCCTCTGGCAGTTCATTCCAAATATTAACCACTTCTGTGTAAAAAAAGTTGCCCCTCATATCCTTTTTAAATCCTTCTCCTCTCACCCTAAAAATATCTCACCTAGGTTTGAACTCTCCCACTGTATGGAAAAGGCTCTTGCTGTTCACCTTCCCATGCTCCTCATGATTTTATAAACCTCCATAGGGTCACCCCTCAATCTCCTACACTCCAGTGACAAAAGTCCCAGTTTTTCTGGTCTATGTTAATACCTTAAACCCTCCATTCCTGGCAACATCCTTGTAAGTCTTTTTTGAACCCTTACAGTACTGAACTGCGAGAGAGAGTTCACTTCTCTGTACCATCTATAGCTTTGACTTCACTGTTTCTTTCAATTCTTGATCTTGAAAAATTCATTGTTTTTTTCCTTGATTATTGATACAACTAGTGTTAAATATTCTTAGTTTCACATAACCCATTCAGGTTTTTAATAATATATTTCTGGTTTGGAATTTTCAAACTGAAACTCCTTATACCAAAGTACCCTATTTCTTAACTGTTCTGAACTAACTTCTTTTCCAGGAGAAACTATTCTTACATCTAACTTCAACCTAGCTTTCTGCAAACTGATCTCAAAAGCTTTTCAATCTGTGTCCCCAAGCAAAAATAAGATAATTAATTCCTGATTCTTTTTAACTGAAAGCAAGCTAATGCTCTAAAATGTTTGCTATCTTTGATCTGCAAATTTTGACAACGTAAATAATTACCCAAAACCATTCAGGAGTCGCTCGCTCACACATCGTTGTTTAAAAATCATTGCTCTAAAAAGAATGACAAATTATTTATTAAACCTCCTCTTAACAATATGTCAAAGCTCACATGCCACTAGTATAAGCTCCAAACTTTAAAATAAATAATATCTATTTACATAAATCATACACCTTACATCACAATATGTATGATAGTTGTATTAATGCAATACACCTCCCACACAAGGAAGAAAAAAAATGTTGCATTTATTTCAACTTTCAAGACTGCAGAACGTGACAGAACACTTTACAGGCAAGGAAGTATAAGTGTAGGTATTAATGTGGTGTAAGAAATGCAGTAGCTTATCTGTTCACAGCCAACTCACACAAATAGCGTTGAGATAGTGGCTGGATCATTGTTTTGAGGTTGGTTGAAGAATAGCTATTGCTTAAGGTTTTGGGGGAACTGCTCAGCTCTTCATGTAAACACCGTCATGACGTGTTTTCCACCCACCTGAGAGAATAGGCAAGGCTCAATTTAACATTTCAATTTAGCCACCAGCTATTCATAGATCATAGAATCCCTACAGTGTGGAAGCAGGCCATTGGTCCATCCAGTCACCACCGACCCTCCAAAGAGTCTCCTACCCAGACTAACCTGCTAGCATGTCCCCATAACCCTGCATTTCCAATGGCTAACCAACTAAGCCTGTACATCCCTGGACACTATGGGCAATTTAGCATGGCCAATCCACCTAACCTGCACATCTTTGGACTGTGAGAGGAAACCGGAGCACCTGAAGGAAACCCACGCAGACACAGGGAGAATGTGCAAACTCCATACAGACAGTTACCCAAGGCTGGGACTGACCCGAGTCCTTGGCACTGTGAGACAGCAATACTAACCACTGAGCCACAGTGCCACCCTGTATAAATTTTGTGCAGCACCCTTTTGATGATGAGTTATGAATAGCATCACTGCTTGTGCCGTATATTCATAGAATAGGGAGGTTTACTGTGAAACTGTCTCTGGTTGCATGGAAATATTTCAATTGAACTTCACCATTTAACTCACTCCCTCTAGTGGGGAGAAAAAGTAACATTCTTTATTGTCTCGTTCAGCCGGAAGAGAAAGCATAATGGTTAATTTGTGCAAACCAAATGATGTAAAACAATATCATTCAGCTGGCCACCTTTGACCGATAGGATGTGAGCCGGTATATTGTCAGCTGTGGCCTTTAATGCTTCACTTGAATTTGTATCCTAGGCTTTTTGCGTGGAACATGCAATAGTTATGGACGACTGAGAATAATTAGAAAAACTTGCTTTCGGTAAATTCTATAAGCAGCCAGATTGTGATGACCTAAAGGAACTAGAAAAGAATGCAAGAACGTTTCACAATTTGTTCAGTATTCTGTGAAACAATATACTGTAAAATGCTGTTCTTCAAATAGAAACATCAATGAATGTAAAAATAAAATCAGTTAAACCATTCAGAAGCACAAAAGCTTTAGTAGGTGTTATCTGGTTAGGAGCCAAGAGATGTTGGATTTTATTCAGTATTATTTGTCCATCTTTATTTTGTTAGGAGATTCCAAAACCTGCTTAATGAATTCATGGAATCCCTACAGTGTGGAAACAGTCCACTCCACCCACAGAAGGGCATTCCATTCAGACCCATCCCGGTGACCCTGCATTTCCCATGGTTAATCCACATAACCTGCATGCTATGGGCAATTTCTCATGGCCAATTCAACTAACCTGCGCATCTTTGGACTGTGGGAGGAAACCCACACAGACCTGGGGAGAAAGTGCAAACTCCATACAGATAGTCACCCGAGGGGGGAATGGAATCTGCATCCCTTGCACTGTCAGGCAGGAGTGCTAACCAATGAGCCAACATGCCATCTCAAGAATGCAAGAAGAAATTTTAACAATTCACATTCAAACATGTGAAAGAGGCAAATGGTATTTGTTGTTCCAATCTTGACATTCTGTAGGGAATCTGGCTGTGATCAGTAAAGCTATTGCTGTTTAAGGTGGTTCGTATCACCCCCAGATCTCTGGTTCTGACCCTGGAATTAATTTAGAAATGTGAAGTGAAGAAGGCCGTAGACAGGTGTTTCAGGGCAAAGAATCTCTGTGTTTATTAAATGCAAAGTTGAGTGTTTATCACAAGAAATAAAAGGCAAATGTACTAAACAGGGAAATAATACAAAGGTGAATGGATTACAAGAGATAACAGGCATATACAAAACAGTGAAACTGACGCTATCAGTTATTCAGAAGACAGTACTTAAATATACTATTAACTTGACACAAGTTAATCACAGACACATCAACAGACTTCCTGATCTTGGGACCTGCACTGTCACCAACCTACCTTCCCCTCCCTGCAAGCTAGGTTGGATACTTTGGGATCTCAAGGACCTAAGACCACCACTGAGGCTAGATGCATTTTGAATTACAGCTGGCTGTTCCTGCTTGCCGTAGCCCGTGCTTTGCTGAAGACTCTGGACATTTGTAGGCCTTCAGTCTGTGTTGAGCCTGCTGATGCGGTAAGACGTGTTGTGGATGTGTCTGGTGAGTATTTTGGTTTTCTTCCTTTATGGTGAGTTTTGTGAGTGGGTTTTCACCCCAGGATGTGTCTGAGGCCTTGTGGTGTTGGTCGGGTCGTTGGTTCTCGAGGGTTGCTGGTTGTCAGGTCTGCATGTCATGGTCGGTCTTTATTTTTCCAGGTGAGATCGGGGTCTGCAATTATACTAAATTGCAGGTCTCTTATCTCCATGCCAAAGCTGTGTTTCCCAATTGTGTTACTGTTGCCGTCTTTTGAGGTGAATTGGCTTCCCCATAGTTTAGAACAGGTGTAAATGTATTTTGATTATATTGAATGTCTGGTTTTCTGCGAATGCATATTAATTAAAGTTCTGAGGAAGGGTCACTAGACCCTAAACGTTAACTCTGATTTTTTTCTTCACAGATGCTGCCAGACCTGCTGAGCTTTTCCAGCAACTTTTGTTTTTGTTCCTGATTTACAGCATCCGCAGTTCTTTCAGTTTTTATTGAATATTAATTGAAGTTGGATGCCTTGGTATCTGTAAAGGCTCCATGATGTCTGGTTTAAGTTGTTGTCTTAGGTCTGGTTAAAAGTTGTTTTGGAGTTGAGGTGTGAATTGGACTTCCTAACTAAACAATGGTCTAGGCCCGAAACGTCAGCCTCTCTGCTCCTATGATGCTGCTTGGCCTGCTGTGTTCATCCAGCCCTGCACCTTGTTGTCAATGATTCCAGGCAGCTGTCCCTATGACTGTGTAATTCCCCAAAGCATAGTCCAGCTGCATTTTCTTTATTTTTAAAAGTTCTGCGAAAAGTCCAGTGTTTTGTTAAAAGTCCAGGGTTTTAAATGATAGGGATTTTTGCTCAATCCTATGATTCTAATTGCAATAATAAGAGCAAGATTGTGTGAAGAATAGGGTAGAAGGTTGTAAATACTTCGTCTTTTGTCTTTGATTTTTGATTGTGACTAAAATGCACAACGACTGTTTTTAAAACTGAGGACTGGGGAAGGAATTTTTGCACTTTTGAAAACAAGGTACTGGAGCTCATTGAGAGTTGTGTTTACACTGTTGCTTTGTAAACAGAGGGAGAGATGAGATAAGATGGCACAATATATGGTGAGAATGGCAAGAAGTAACTGATTGGTTTGTACAAATATGACCAGTTGTGAATGCTTGAAGATAAAAGCCTGACAACAGCTCTCTGATTGCTTACTGCACATGTGAAGAGTGTATGGGTTCACAATAGGTTGTAAGAAGCCTCTAGACTGCTAGATGAGCAACTGCTGTTTCTCTATCGCCCTGCTGTAAAGGTAAATGGTCTAAACAAAGTCAGTTATTTTCTCCCACCAGTTGCTGTAAACTGTTACTTTGAACAGGTAACTAAGAAATTGAGCATTTAGTGTACCATTTGTCCTATGCCTATTGCGAAGAAATTGTAAAGAACCTGATGAGAAGGAAATGATCATCTCACCAACCCTGTAGATTGATGCTATCGACTTTTTTTTAACATCTACCTAAAATACCATTTTATATTTCTTTCTCTGTAGCTGTGTATAACAGTTTAAAAGAAAGTTAGAGTTTCAACTCATAGAGTCATATGTTCATTGTTCATAGTTTTAGAATGTTTAGGATGAATTGGTTTGTAATAAACACTACTTTCTTTCAAGTACTGGAACCTGATCAGTTAGACTGATTCCATCAGAGAGATAAATTGGGACTTTACGTACTTTAATGAAATCATTAACTTTTGTGGTGACTGGGAGTAGTGGATCTTCAGAACCAACATGTTTTCCAAGTGGGTTGTAACAAGACAAAAAATGGTCTCTGACCTTGCAGTCCAACATAGCTCAGAAAGACCAAGATAGAAAGGTAGAAAGACCAGGCAATCCAACATGCTGACAAGTGAATTCAAGCCTGAGACCCAGAAGTGTAATGATGTGACTGCGACACATTAATTCAGCCCTCCCCAACTCCCACATCCACACACACAATACAAGCCCTGCAGCAGTTGGTGGGAGGTCACGGGGCGGGATTGTGAGATCTGGAAGTTCCTAGCTTTGGACCAGCACTCGGGCAAATGAGGTTGACACAATCATTTCGCTCTTGAATAAGAACAAGGAAAGCATTTCGGCAGCTTTCTTCATAACTGTGCAGCCTTCTTTAGGTTCCGCTCTGCTCACACCCACATGTGGGAAGGGGCTAGAAAAGGTGTCCTACAAATAGTCTGTTCTGTCATCCACCTAGCTGGAAAACTGCATCCAATGGGCTCATTTACCTGTGGTTTGACATGCTATAAAAGACCCTGTTCAAGGTCAGCAACCCAGTGAAATTCATCAACATCCTCTGTCTCTGCCACAATAAGATGTTGGCATGGTCCTCACTGATGGTAATATGACAGAATCCTTTGAGGTCAAAACAAGGATCAAGCAGGGATTTGTCATCACACCCCCACACTTTTCTCCATCTTCATCACCATTATCCTTCACCCTGTCAAGCTTCCCAGTGGTGTGGACATTGTCTACAGGATGGATAAAAATCTTTGCAAAAATCTTAGAAAACCTTTCAACCTCAACTGGGTGAAATCCAAAAAGAAAACAACACTGACCTCATTTGTGGAACGTCAGTGTTGATGACAATTTTCAAGCCTCACTTAACGTCTTCATGAAAGCATACCAATGAATTGGTCTCAGCCTCAACCGTAAGAAGACTCTAATCCTTGTGCTAGGTCAAGTTTCAGTCCATTGCTCCATCAAGACCAAATGAGAAATCCTCCCAACTGTGGAACATTGCCCCCACTTGGGAATCTACTGCTGATCTAAAGCTGATCTTGATGCAGATATTCACATTCAACTGTTTTCAGATGTCTAAGGATGCCAAGGTCCTTGTGTATAAGGCAGCCATCAATCTGACTCTTCAACATGATTCCAAAATTTGGACTCTGCACAGATGCTATCACAAGACTCTTACCATCAATGCTGTTTGAGATGGATTCTCTGCATCAGCTGGGGCGACAAGTGTACTTACATTAGTGTCCATGGAGCAGCTAACAGTACTAGCATCGAGACTACGATCATCTAAAATCAACTCCATTTGACCAGCCACATGCTTAGGATGCCTGAATTCCCACTGCCAAAGCAAATTGTCTTCACCCAGCTCAAAGAAGGCATTCAAACAAGAAGAGGACAAAGGAAACATTTTAGACTCTCTGAAAGCTTCCCTCAAGGAATGTAACAGAGATATCAATGCATAGGAGACCCTCTTTTGGAAGAAACTGACTTGGAAGAAACTCCTGTGTGAAGGACACAATGCTTTGAGAACACTCAATGGCAAGAGGAAGTACAGAAAAAGAAGTGGAGAAAGGAAAGCCAATAGTCTCAAGGCCAAGGACCAATTCCATCTCCCAGGAAGACCTGCCAAATATTTGGGCAGGGATTCAGCTCTAGGATCGGGCTCATTAGCCACACAGGGACCCACCGAACTGATGACCAGTAACACAGAATTTCCGAGGTGGATAACCATGCTCGTTACCGAATGATGATGAGTGTGACTGTGACACTACTAGAATGGTAGCATTGCATCATGGTCACAACAGTCAGCTGAATAAGACAGGGATTAATCATCTCCATATTCAGGCCTGCAATCAACACCAGCAATGACCAGCAGCATGTTTCTTAAACCGTAAGGTTCAGCCATATCATAAAGGGGTTTGTTTTGTTGGTTAAATAAATTATGATTTTGAGGTGGAGCTGGACCTGTTCATTGTCTGCATTTTTTTCTTGTAATTATGGGGTCCAAGAAAAACTGTGAGGAAGAAGATAGTTGAATCTCTTAAAACAGTTCAATTTGCTCAAAGAATATGCTGCCATTGTAGTATTAGCCCTTAAATATCAGAGTGAAATGGAGCAGGGCATCAGTAGTCAGATCAGGGGAATAATTAAGAATGTCAAATCTATTGGTCCAAGCAGATTTCAGTTACTTAATGTTTTGATTGTGACAGTGAGGGGCTAATGTTGGTCTTGATCCATTAAAGTGTAATGAAGCAGACTAAGTTGACGAGTGAAATGTCCATAAGCAACACTGGAATACTGGCCACAAATCTGTATGGCTTAGAGTCCAATTATAAAGAAGAAACAAAATTAGTGCTTTCTAAACAAAACCTTAGATTTGAAAATGGCAGATGTCCGAAGGTAGCCAGGCCAGCTGAGGTAAAGGGGTAAAAAGCACGTCCCAGTTACTGAAACTATTGATCAACATTCCCAGACACTGCACAAGCCCCAAAATGGTCTCCCTCAATATTTTGCTCTTTTTCCTTTTATCGAGTCATAGACGTCTACAGCATGGAAACAGGTCCTTTAGCCTAATCTGCCCATGCTGCCTAATTTTCACAATTAATCTAGTACCGTTTGCCTGCATTTGGTCCATATCCCTCCATACTTAGCCTATCCATGTACTTGTCTTAATGTTTCTTAATTGCAAAATTGTATTTGCTTCCACAGCTAATTCTGGCAACCTATTCCAGACACTTACCTTCCTCTGTGTGAAAAAAAATGCCCCTCTAGGTCCTTTTGTATCTTTCTCCTCTCACCTTAAGCCTATGTCCTCTAGTATTCGACACCCCTACCATGGGGAAAAGATGTTGGCTATCTACTTTATCTATGCTTCTCATGATTTTATAGACCTCTATAAGGTCACCCCTCAGCCTCCTATACTCCAGGGAAAAGGTCCCAGCCTATTCTGCCTCTCCTTATAACTGAAACCTTCTAGTCGAGTAAATCGTTTCTGCACTCTTTCTAATTTAATAATATCTTTTCGACAGTAGGGTGGCCAGAACTGCATGCTGTATTCCAAAAGTGGTCTCACCAACTGTACCCTCCTTCCTCTAAGACATTAGCATTCTCTCAGTTACATACCTTTCAAGGTTTCTAGTCATATTTGATTCTATTTTTAAGTAAAAATAATGTTTAAACATTTCAGCTAAAAGTTTTTGCAAGCATTCAAAGGTAAAGCAGATAAATCATAAACCAGTGTTCACCTAGTTTTCTTTCATTAGATCTGGTTGTCACTAGCAAGGTCAGTATTTGTTGTTCATTCCCAATAACTGAATGAATTTATAGG